>NC_058131.1:32792970-32850617 GCF_016433145.1 Gracilinanus agilis
GCGCTTGAGTGAGAGCCCTTTTTAGCTTGGAAATGTCTCGATTCCACGTACCTTCCACGCTGTGCCCTGTTGTGGGGTTCCTCCGTTCGTCTGGACTTGTTTTTATGTCCCCTTGAGGAGTTTTGTGTGTTTCGGTCAGGAGAGGTTTAGAGTTGCTTCTTACTCTGCCGCCATCTTAACCCGGAAGTCCTCAGACAGTCCACTCTTGAGAAAAACCTTATGAATGTAAACAATGGAAAGGCTTTGAAACTGAGGTTCAGTCATACCATACATCAGAGAATCTATACAGGAGAGAAACAAGTTGTGAATATAAACAATGTAGAAAGGTGTCTGCAGTGAGGAGTAGTCTTACTCAACATCAGAACCTCTATATTGGAAGGAAACCTTATGAATGTATACAGTGTGGATGGGCATTTGAAGGAAGGGTCAGTCTTGCCACACATCAGAGAATCTATGCAAGAGAGAAACCTTATGAATGCAAACAGTGTGGAAAGGCTTTTGCAATGAGGGACCATCTTGCCAGACATCAGAGAATTTACACAGGAGAAAAACCTTATGAATGTAAATAATATGAGAAGGCTTTTAAAAAAATAACTCTTAAGTTCTGTCTTAGAGTCAATTCTGTGTATTGGTTCTAAGGCAGAATAATGGTAAGGGGTATGTAATGGGTGTTAAGGGACTTGCCCAGAGTCACCCAGCTAGGAAGTGTCTGAGGCCTTATTTGAACCCAGGACCTCCCATCTCTGGGCCTGGTTCTCAATCCACTGAGCCACCTAACTGCCCCTTGGAAAGGCTTTTAAATTGAGGGACTCTCTTGCCAGACATCAGACAATCCACTTTCTGGAAACTTTATAAATGTATACAATGTAGAAAGGCTTTCTCATAAAGGAATGCAAATAATAATTCTGAGGGACCACCCCACATCTATGTTAGATTGTCTCTTGTACATAAGAAGAAAGTGACAAAAGTTGAAGGAGATGTGGGGAATTGAGATACTGATGAACTGTTGGGGGAGACGTGAACTGATTCAACCATTCTGGAGAGAGTAATTTTGAATTATGTAAGGGCATTTAAAAAAACAAAAAGAGAAGAACTATAGTTAAAAACAAAACAAAACACTTAAAGCTGTTCTTTTTTGGGGTATCCAAAGAATTAGAAAGTAAGAGAAAACTGTAAAAGGGAATTCTTTGTTCTCTTTGAGTTGACAGTTTTGAAAGGGAATCAATCCTTTATTCTCTTTCCCTAGTTGGAGCTAACATTTTATTTAACAATAACTTTGGTGCTCTTACTTAATAACTGTAAGAGGGGGAAAAGGGAATTATGGTTGGACTAGATATTTAATGTTGGTCACCAGAAATCAATTTAACTTGATTTCATAATAACAGAGACCCAAGTCAGGATGACTTTTATGGTGGTTTATTTACAATTAGGAAGGTTGAAGGTAGGGAAATTGGGAGAGAGAAACTCTGGCCTGGACCAGAGACCCGAACCACTTAGAGATTAAGAGGCCCTAGCAGAGAGGCACAGAGGTTAATTAAGGCTTCTAGCCACAAGGCCTCCTCCAAGAAAAGAGGCCTCCTTAAGGATAGAGCCTCCAGAAATGGCAAGGGAAGAGAAAGAGAGTCAGCCTAACTTACCCACTGGACAATTCAAAGGGAAGCAGTCTGAGTTCTCACCAGAGATCCTTTAACACCAATTTCAAAGCGCTAACTGCCTCCACAGGAAGTTACCATCATATTTAAAAGATAGCATCTTTCATCACTTCCTGTGTCCACCTCCAGTTTCAAGTGGACAAATGGCAGCCTTAACACTGTTTTGGACTGCCCAAAGGGCAGTCCCTTGTTTTTGATTTGTTACTTACTATCATGTGTGGATAACGGACCTCCCCCTCCCCACTTAATTCTAAGTTGGGTGGGGTGACGTTATTCCTGGTGGCTAGAGACTGAACAAATGAATGAGGGTGAGCTAATTCCATTTACACAATCCCCCCTGATGATTCTTGGGTGCCTATTCACCCCAAATGATCACTTTACATAATCATCTTGTACCTGCAAGGGTCTTCTAACTACAATAGTTAGAGATAAGAACGGAATTGAAGAGAGAGAAAGCAAAACCAATGTTTTGCTAGGTGCACTGACAAAAAACCAATTGGGGGCAATCCCCTATTGGCATAACATGTGCATTCAAAGTAACTGTTCAAACCACATCAGTTCAATCAATTGTACCCCAAAGTTCATTCTGGATCTCTTGATGCAATGTAGATTCTTCAGGCATCTTTCTGCAAACAGTTCATTCTCTGGATTAAGGAGTCAGCAAGTTTCTTACCCTGAGAATTTTTCTTGAACAAAAAATTAAATCTTGGATTTTATAAAACTACAATCCCCCTGAAGAGGGTGTTTAAAAACGAAACAGCCAGATCAGCTCAGGGTACATGGTTGAGTTATAAGGGTGTATGAGTCAAAGAAAAAACAAAAACATAAAAAGAAAAGCAAATAGAAGAAAAATTAAACTTTGGGAGAAAGAAAAAAATTGAAATCAGAATCAAAATGTCAAAATCTATGTATATAAAATTTCTAAATAAATTCATAACAGGCCCTTGTATTAGGGTCCAATTAATATAATTTCCATCCTACTAGTCGGTAGGACAAAATGCAGTAATATTGCACTCACCCATTGGCAGCCAAGACTTCAAGAAGTTGCCATTCTATAAGAGAGAAAAGGGGACCAGATTTATGTGCAAAGGAAGTGTCTGTCATTCCCTAGTCTCATTGACCTTCACTCTTAGGGATATGGGTGAGCCAGGATGATGGCCAACCTTTGGTACCTGACTGGCAGTGCAAGTCGAAGGGTCTTATGTCTTAACATATGTTAAGCATCGCAACTTCAAGTCTTACACTAAGTTCAAGTCCTTAGTATTGGCATGGGAGTTCCTCAATCCCACCTGTATTTGTATGGTCTTTTTGACCTTGTGCTCCCTGGCACTGTGCAGTTTTCTCATCAATCCCATTGGGATTTGTCAGTTGGTCTCCATGACCTTGTCCCTTCTTAGCACTGTTTAGTGGCTCTTGTGTTCCTTTCTCCTGGAATCAGACAGAAACATTAATCACAGTCCCATCATATTTACCAATATGTGGCAGGTTCCCAACGTCTAAAGCCTTGTGAGTAAGCATTAATATTACAGCAAATATATATATTAAAATTATATCACTGCAAAAAAATAAAAAAGATCAATAGTGATTATATGTACTCCAAGTACAAGAAATGAGAAAAAGGGGAAAAAAATCAATTTTTCTATTAAAAATATAAAAGGAAAAGCAATAAGAAAATTAAAAATAAATTCAGGGAAAAAATACAATGTCAAGCAGGTTATCCATAATTGAGCCAGGACGGGCAGTTAGAAACAGCTGTGTGTTCTTAACCACAGATTCTTCACTTGACTACCTGTCTTGGGACACTGTTACACTGAAGATGAGTGGAGCAGATTCATTACAAATATAATCCAGTGGAGACCCTTTGTGATTCACTACCACAACTTGTGTGTTACATTTAGGGATCTTCACACTCATTCAGCTTCAGCCCTCATAACACCAGGCACTTATAACAAGTGATTATAAAGATAGAGGCCTCACAGGCTTAGAGATGGGAGGTCCTGGGTTCAAATCTGACCTTAGACAGAAAAATAGAGACTATATCTCCTCTCTGAGAATCTAACTATCAATCCCTTACCTGTCACTTCTGTGGGAAAAAAGGCCATGTAATGATGAACTGTAGGACTTGGTTAAGAGTAAACAGAAATAACACCCAGTCAAATAATAAATATAGAAATAATGATAGGAATAATAATAATGATGATTCCAGGAATCACAACTCTAGGAGTGATAAAAATGCTAGGAATAAAAATTGGGAAGATGATAACTCATACCAAATGACCTCACAATAGTATATCTTAAGTGGAGCTCTCCCCCCAAACTACTCAGGGTGCTAATGCCCCTGGGGAGGGCAAAGAGCCCAAGCATCTTTATGAAGGTGTGCTGAGGGGGCAAGAGCCTTGGAATAAAAAAAGAGAACCTTTGATTTTCCAGACCCTGATGTTTTGATGCCAATCATCTCCATACATCCCCCCCACAAATAGAAAGGAACCCCATGTAACCCTAAAAGTGAGAAATTCATATTACAATTATTTTCTGGACACTTGAGCTTCAAGATCAGTACTGGTGAGTAAACCAGATGAAAACTGTAACTCTATTGGCTTTCTAAATGTAGTAGGTGTATCAGGAACACCCCCAAAAGGTCCCAAAACTTTCTCCTCACATGGTAAGTGTGGGATCCCTAAGTGTAGAACGTTCCTTTCTTTTAATGCCTGGATTCCCCCACAAATTTGCTGGGAAGGGATCTATTATGTAAACTTAATGCCACAATAGTTTGTGCCCCAGATGGCTCTATGTCATTAGAATTACCTGAGGACTGTTTAAATTTACTCCTTGTACTTCTCTCAGAGAGTCAAGAGATGAAAGAGCCTCCCATCTTTGAAATCCCGGATGATATCCCTAAATCTCTCTGGGCCATATCTTCTTCAGATGTAGGCCAATTTAAATCAGCTCTTCCTGTTCAAATTAAAGCAAAAGGAGGTCCAGCTCCCTCCATTCCTCAATACCCTCTATCAAAAGAAACAATTGAGGGAATCACTCCAGTAATAAATTCATTAATTGAGCAAGGAATAATAATCCCATGCAAATCAGAATATAATACACCCATTTTACCTGTTAAAAAGCCAAAAATAGGCCCAGATGGAAAAGCCCAATATCAATTTGTTCAAGATTTAAGGGCTGTAAACAATCATGTCATAAAGAGACATCCTGTGGTTTTAAACCCAAACACAATTATTTCCTCTATTCCCAGTACAGCCACTTACTTTACAGTAGTGGACCTGTGTTCAGCATTTTTCTTGATTCCTATTCATGAGGTTTCCAGACATATATTTGCTTTTACCTGGAAAAATTCTCAGTGGACATGGATGTGTTTGCTCCAAGGGTATGTCAAAAGTCCAAGCCTTTTTGCACAGATTTTGAGCCAAGACACAAATAATATAACATTTAAAAACAGAAAGTTAATTAAATATGTAGATGATTTATTCTTGGCCTCACCAGATGCCACGACATGTCAAGAAGATAGTAAACATCTTCTTTTAAAATTACATAAAAGAGGCCATATTATCTCAAACGGAAAGGTTCAGTGGTGTCTCCCCAAAGTAGAATATTTAGGGTTCATTTTAACTGCTGGTGCCCATTCTATTACTCCTAAGCAAATTGAAAATATTCAAAAATTGAGCACTCCTACCACTAAAAAGCAGTTAAGAGCAATTTAGCAGCAACAGGGTTTTGTAGACAATGGATCCCTTGCTATGAGGAAATAACTAAGCCCCTTACCAGCACTAACAAGGGATTCAGTCACTGAACCGCTTAAATTAGAGCCAGAACACCTGTCAGCTCTGTCAAATCTCAGACAGGCTGTCTACTCCTGCTCTAGGCATCCCAGATTACAAAAAGCCATTTACTTTGTATGTACATGAGTGGAAAGGAGTAGCTTCAGGTGTTTTAACTCAAAATTTGGGACCTTCTCAGTGTCCAATTGTTTATTATTTGGCCCAGTTGAACCACATAGCTTCAGGAGCACCACCATGTCTTAGAGGCATAGCTGCCACTGCCTTATTAGTAACAATAACTGCTGATCTAGTATTGGGATGTCCATTAACAATTATGTGCCCACATGAAATAGAAGCATTGTTGCTCAGGCATAGAACACAGGCATTTTCTGATCAGAGAATTACAAGGTATGAAATAATGTTACTAAATAGTGAGAATATTACTTTAAAACACTGTACAACTCTTAATCCTGCCACCTTGCTTCCTGATTTACCAGTCTCAGAAGAACCATTACACAATTGGGAAACACTAGTGTCCCTGGCTGAAAAGCCAAGAGACAATCTCCTGGACACTCCTCTAGATAATCCAGATCTTGTCTTATTTACTGATGGTTCTTCTTTTATGAGAGGTGGCATACACTACACTGGAGCTGCTGTAGTCACAGAATTTGCCACTGTGTGGTCAGCTTCACTGCCCTCAAATATACATGCTCAAGGCACAGAATTTGTCATTAGTGGGTATGTTATGACTTCAGAGAGGATTTTTAACCTCAACTGGAAAGTCTATAGCTAATGCAAAAATTATTAATGAAGTTCTTTCTGCTCTCCAGCTACCAGAAGCCCTAGCTGTAGTTAATTGTTCTACCCATACAGGTGGCACTGACCCTGTCTCTAGGGGAAATAATTGGGCAAATCTAGCAGCCATAGAAGGGCCTGAATTAATTTTAACATTAACAACCACTGATGACTGAAATTTATCACTTTCCTATAATGAGAAGTAGAAAAATGGAAGCAGAAATTTAAAGCTAAACAAATGAATGGAGTATGGGTGTCCTCTGAAGGAAAACCCTTGCTCCCTAGAAGCTTTTGTCACCAAATCTGCCACTCTATTCACAAAAATGGTCATTTTGGTACCCAGGGCATTGTGGACTCTGTTAAAAGGGCATGGATACAGGAGGTCCTAGGTTCAAATCCGACCTCAGACACTTCACAGCTGTGTGACCCTGGGCAAGCCATTTGACCCCCATTGCCCACCCTTACCACTATTCCACCTAGGAGCCAATACACAGAAGTTAAGGGTTTAAAAAAAAGAAAGAAAAAGGGCATAGATAGCTCCTGGCATAACCACTATAGCTTCTAAAGTGTGTGCAGCCTGCCCTACCTGCCAAGCATATAAGCAACATGACTTTCGTGGCAAGGCTTTTGGTGGGCATCCTCTGGCTTCCACACTTTTTGAGCACCTGAAAATTGATTTCATAACAATGTCAAAGGCTGCATAATATAAATTCTGTGTAGTCATAGTGGATCAACTGACCAGGTGGCCAGAAGCATTTCCTACTGCCTGAGCCACAGCGGCTTTTGTCGCCAAGGTATTTTTAAAAGAAATCATTCCTCATTTTGGCCTGCCTGCATGGATTGACTCAGACAGGGGAAGTCACTTTACTGATTCAGTTTTATCTGAAATATATTCATGTTTGGGGATAACTCCCAAGTTCCATATACCATATCACCCCCAAAGCTCAGGCCAAGTTGAAAGGATGAAGAGTGAACTTAAAACTATGACTGGCAAAGTATGCACTGAGACACATTTGAAATGGCCTGAAATTCTCCCTCTAGTTCTATTTTATCTTAGAAGCAGGCCCAGGGGAGATCTACATATCTCACCATATGAGATGCTTTTTGGACATCCCCCTGTACAGGCTAAGCCTTTTTCTCCTGCATATACCTCACTATTAGGAGATACTTCTATTGCTTCCTATTGCACAAACTGCATGAACTCCATGAATCCAGAACTGCAGTACAAGCAGGACCAATAGACTTTTCACTTCATGACCTGAACCCAAGGGACAAGGTGTATATAAAGAATTTCCAGCTCACTGGAGCAACTCAGCCTTCATGGGAAGGGCCATTCCAAATATTATTAAGCACTCCAACAGCTATAAAAATTGGAGAAAAGGACTCTTGGATTCATTGCTCACATGTAAAGAGAGCATCTTCTATTGAAACTGATTGACTGTTTCCTGTTACATGCATTGGAGATAACAGTTCATAGACAAATGGATGCTGTTTTTGGAATCACATAGGGGCAGCCAGGGGTGACCCTTGAGGTCACACTGAGGGAAAGCAGTGAAGGTGCCCTTGGACGCCTGGGAAACACAGAGGTCTTAGTCATGTTGGATTCTAGCTGGGGGGAGCTTGGTCAGGGCTGGAGTCTGACTGCACTCACCTGGGATGGGGGCCTCTGGGTCCCAGGGGTCATTCCCTCTGGCTCCAGGGTCTCTGCTTGGGCCAGGCTGTGGTCCTTTCAGGAGTTGGAGCCCCAAGGTGGGAGACTTCTTCTTAGTACACCTATGGGGAATCAGAGAGGGTGACGTCTCAGAGGAGCTTAGAGGATCCTTCCCAAGGTCTCAGGGAAGCCTCCCCCCAACATGAGGGAACAGGGAGCATCAAACTTGGAAATAACCTGGGACTGGACAGGAAGAGGCTTCCCACCCTCTCTGCCACCATCTTTGGCTGCATTCAATTCACAAACTGCACTAGATGGAAAGGGTGGATGGAGGGAAAGTCCTAGGAGGTGGGGTTACTGGGTAAGAGGGGGGGGTGTGCTGGAGGTGGCCAGGGCCACCAGGTGGGGTTCGGGGAGAAAGTGTTGGCATCTCTTCACTGCCCAAGATTAGAGCTCCTTCCTAGGCATGTGGGCATCAGCATTCCCCCCACCCACAGGGTCATGTTGCTGGCTGCTGCTCCCTTTGGGGAAGGGCATGGGACACAATATTCAGGAAAGCAAGAGAACTGGGTCTACAACAAAGAATCAACTATCCAGCAATACTAACTATATTACTGCAGGGGAAAGTATGGTCATTCAATAAAATTGAGTACCTCCAAACATTCATCAAGAAAAAACTGGACTTAAACGGAGAGTTTGCTGCCCAAACCCAGAGCTCAAGAGAATCAACATAAGGTAATTAAGAGAATGGGGGGAAGAGAAAAAAAATTCTTTTCTTTAAGGGACACAATGAGTTCAATCAATTTATATCCCAAGAAGAAAAGAAGGTATTGGCAAATATTAAAAATTATTATTACCAACAGGGTAACTAGAAGAAGTTTACATAGAGGGAACAGGGACAAACTGTATAGGATGAAATGTCAAGAGATATATAAATATCTATATATGTATGTATGTATGTATGTACGTATAAATATATACAAAACTGGGGGGGGGAAGAAGATAACAATAAGAAAAAAAGGAAAGCAAACAAAAAGGAATAAATTTATATTCCATAAAGAAGCATGTGGGATTAACAGGGGAAAATAACAATACACTGTAAGGGTAAAGAGGTTAGAGAGAGGGAATATTCAATACTTAAGTGCATTGAAATCAACTTAGAGAAGAACAATCAGATCCATAAGGGCAGAAAATTGATTCACGGCCTATAGAGAAGGAGAAGGGTAACAAAGGGACTGGTAGGGAGGGAAGCAATACTAGGGAGGGAGAGTGTTTGTGGGGGGGAGCACCCCGTGGCTTTAAAGAACAATAAGAGGGGAATAAGAACAGAGGGGGAGAAAGGGAAGTACAACAAGGGAGGGGATTATAGCAACTGATTAAAAACAAAACACTGGTATAGAAGGAAACAGTGAAAGAAGAAAGGAGAGGACTAGGAAAGAGAATCAAAATGTCTGGGAATGCAGAGTTGATAATTATAACTCTGAATGTGAATGGGATGAACTCACCCATAAAACGGAAGCAAATAGCAGAGTGGATTAGAAACCAAAACCCAACAATATGTTGTTTACAAGAAACACACATCAGACAGACAGACATAGAATGAAAATGAGAGGATGGAGCAAAATCTTTTGGGCTTCAAATGAGAAAAAGAAGGCAGAGGGGCTTTCATGATCTCTGACAGAGCCAAAGTAAAAATAGATAAGGTTAAAAAAGATAGGGAAGGTTACCACATCCTAATAAAAGGCAGTATATACAATGAAGAAATATCAGTACTCAATATGTATGCACAAAATGGAATAGCTTCCAAATTTCTAAAGGAGAAGCTAGTGGAGCTCAAGGATGAAATAGATAGCAAAACTATACAAGTGGGAGACCTGAACCTTCCCCTATTAGATCTAGATAAGTCAAACCAAAAAATAAATAAGAAAGAGATGGGAGGTGAATGAAACCCTAGAAAAATCCGAGTTAATAGATATTTGGAGAAAAATAAATAGAAACAAAAAGGAATACACCTTCTTTTCAGCAGTAAATGGAACATTCACAAAGATAGACCATGTAATAGAGCACAGAAACATGGCAAACAAATGCAAAAAAAGCAGAAATAATAAATGTAACCTTCTCAGATCATAATGCAATAAAAATAGTTATTAGTAAGAATACATGGAGAGGCAAACCAAAAACTAATTGGAAATTAAATAATATGATTCTCCAAAATAATTTAGTGAAAGAACAAATCACAGAAACAATTAATAATTTCATTGAAGACAATGACAATGATGAGACATCTTACCCAAACTTATGGGATACAGCAAAAGCAGTTCTAAGGGGAAAATTGATATCACTGAGTGCATATATTAACAAATTAGGGAAGGCAGAGGTTAATGAATTGGGCATGCAACTTAAAAAACTAGAAAATGAAGAAATTAAAAATCCTCAGATGAAAACTAAATTAGAAATACTAAAAATCAAAGGAGAAATTAATAAAATCGAAAGCAAAAGAACTATTGAATAAATAAATAAGAGTAGAAGCTGGTATTTTGAAAAAACAGATAAAATAGACAAAGCACTGGTTAATCTAATTTAAAAAAGGAAAGAAGAAAACCAAATTAATAGTATCAAAGATGAAAAAGGAGACCTCCCCTCTAATGAAGAGGAAGTTAAGGCAATCATTAAAAACTATTTTGCGCAATTATATAGCAATAAATTTAGTAATTTAGGTGATATGGATGAATATTTGCAAAAATATAAATTGCCTAGATTAACAGCAGAAGAAATAGAATACCTAAATTATCCCATATCAGAAAAAGAAATTGAACAGGCCATTAAAGAACTTCCTAAGAAAAAATTGCCAGGGCCTGATGGATTCACAAGTGAATTCTATCAAACATTCAAAGAACAATTAATCCCAATACTATACAAATTATTTGATATAATAAGCAAAGAAGGAGTCTTACCAAATGCCTTTTATGACACAAATATGGTACTGATTCCAAAGCCAGGCAGATCAAAAACAGAGAAAGAAAATTATAGACCAGTCTCTTTAATGAACATAGATGCAAAAATCTTAAATAGATTACTAGCAAAAAGACTCCAGCGAGTGATCAAGAAGGTTATTCATCAAGATCAGGTGGGATTTATACCAGGAATGCAAGGATGGTTCAACATTAGGAAAACCATCCACATAATTGACCATATCAACAAGCAAACCAACAAAAACCACATGATTATCTCAATAGATGCTGAAAAAGCCTTTGACAAAATATAACACTCATTCCTACTGAAAACACTAGAAAGTATAGGAATAGAAGGATCTTTCCTAAAAATAATAAACAGTATATATCTTAAACCATCAACAAGCATCATATGCAATGGGGATAAATTAGAAGCCTTTCCAATAAGATCAGGTGTTAAACAAGGATGCCCATTATCACCTCTTTTATTTAACACTGTACTAGAAACACTAGCAGTAGCAATTAGAGAAGAAAAAGAAATTGAAGGTATCAAAATAGGCAAGGAGGAGACTAAGCTATCACCCTTTGCAGATGATATGATGGTCTACTTAAAAAATCCTAGAGAATCAACTAAAAAGCTAGTAGAAATAATCAACAACTTTAGCAAAATTGCAGGATACAAAATAAATGCACATAAATCATCAGCATTTCTATATATTTCCAACACATCACAACAGCAAGAGTTAGAAAGAGAAATACCATTTAAAATTACCCTAGACAATATAAAATACTTAGGAATCTATCTACCAAAACGAATACAACAAATACAGGAATTATACGAACATAACTACAAAACACTTTCCAAAAAAGTAAACTCGATCTAAACAATTGGAAAAACATTGAGTGCTCATGGGTAGGACAAGCTAACATAATAAAAATGATCATTCTACCCAAATTAATTTACTTATTTAGTGCCATAACTATCAAACTACTAAAAACCTTTTTTACTACATTAGAAAAAACTATAACAAAGTTTATTTGGAAGAACAAAAGATCAAGAATATCAAGGGAAATAATGAAAAAAAACATGAAGGAAGGTGGCTTAGCAGTACCAGATATTAAGCAATACTATAAAGCAGCAGTCATCAAAACAATATGGTATTGGCTAAGAGATAGAAGGGAGGATCAGTGGAATAGACTTGGGGTAAGTGATGTCAGCAAGACAGTCCATGATAAACCCAAAGAGCCCAACTTTTGGGACAAAAATCCACTATTTGACAAAAACTGCTGGGAAAATTGGAAAACAATATGGGAGAGATTAGGTTTAGATCAACATCTCACACCATATACCAAGATAAATTCAGAATGGGTGAATAACTTGAACATTAAGAAGGAAACTGTAAGTAAATTAGGTGAACACAGAATAGTATACTTGTCAGATCTCTGGGAAAGGAAAGATTTTAAAACCAAACAAGAGTTAGAAAAAATTACAAAATGCAAAATAAATAATTTTGATTATATTAAGTTAAAAAGTTTTTGTATAAAGAAAAACAATGCAACCAAAATCAGATGGGAAACAACAAACTGGGAAAAAATCTTTATAACAAAAAATTCTGACAGAGGTCAAATTACTCAAATATACAAGGAGCTAAATCAATTGTATAAAAAAATCAAACCATTCCCCAATTAATAAATGGGCAAGGGACATGAATAGGCAATTTTCAGATAAAGAAATCAAAAGTATCAATAAGCACATGAGAAAGTGTTCTAAATCTCTAATAATTAAAGAAATGCAAATTAAAACAACTCTGAGGTACCACCTCACACCTAGGCAAGATGGCTAAAATGATAGCAGGGGAGAGTAATGAATGTTGGCAAAATGGGGACGTTAATGCACTGCTGGTGGAGTTGTGAACTGATCCAACCATTCTGGATGGCAATTTGGAACTATGTCCAAAGAGCAATAAAAGAATGCCTGCCCTTTGATCCAGCCATGCCATTGCTGGTATTGTACCCCAAAGAGATCATAAATAAACAGATTTGCACAAAAATATTTATAGCTGTGCTCTTTGTGGTGGCAAAAAACTGGAAAGCAAGGGTATGCCCTTCAATTGGGTAATGGCTGAACAAATTGTGGTATATGTTGGTGATGGAATACTATTGTGCTCAAAGGAATAATAAACTGGAGGAATTTCATGTGAACTGGAAAGACCTCCAGGAATTGATGCAGAGTGAAAGGAGCAGAGCCAGAAGAACATTGTACAAAGAGACTGATATACTGTGGCAAAATAGAATGTAATAGACTTCTGTACTAGCAGCAATGCAATTACCCAAGACAATTCTGAGGGATTTATGGAAAGGAACACTACCCACATTCAGAGGAAGAACTACAGGAGTAGAAACACAGAAGAGAAACAACTGCTTGGACACTTGGGTTGATGAGGACATGATTGAGGATGTAGACCTGAAAAGACCTCACCCATGTAACTATCATTAATGTGTAAATAAGTCTTGACTGACCACACATAATAAAACCAGTGGAAATGAGAATTGGCTACAGCGGAGGGGTGCGGGGGGGGGGGGGCGGGTTGAGGAGGTGAAGGGGAAAGTAAAAACATGACTTATGTAACCATGGAAAATTTTTCTAAAAATAAAAAATTATTAAAAAAAAAAAAAAAAAGGAACTGTGTCCCTAGCTTGGCTCATGCAGAAGGCCTTCTTTTGCTGAGCAGGCATCTTGGGGGGCAGGGAAGCGGTGGTGACAATAAATATAGCCAGAGATTCAGCTGGTTTTCACAGAAGCTGTCTTTTTGCCTTCTGCTGGCTTTATTTTTTATACCCTTCTCTTAAAATAACATACATGCTGGCATGGATTTTCACATTCAACATACATTTTTCTTTCTTGTAGATAATGGATTAAGTAATACATTAACTTTTACTAAATAACAAAATCATTTCATTAATATTCTGTGATTATCTTGTTCATGATTAACAAAGGATGCAAAAGCTTGTCAGGAATAATTCATCACAAAATAACTGGGTTGGAAATTACCAATCCCACCCATTGGTGAGGTACAAGGGCATGCATTTCAGCTGGGAGGATGGTCAATTACATTTTAGCCCTTCAGATTTAAGCATGGTTATAATTAATCAGTAAGTGATTCCCTAAGCTAGTTGATTACACAATTACTTTCAAATTTCAAAGATACAATAACCCTAAACCCGATCCAAATATTATTTCAACAGCCTTTCATTTTTCAATATTTTTCAAAGGTAAGTTTGCTGATCTTGTTCTTGATGCTGAGGGGTTAATAAGAATAGTTTAGTGTAATGGAGAAGTATCTTGTCCTAATTTTTCATCTCCTGTCTGCTCTGTGAAAGATCAGGGAAGCTTGAAAGAAGTTTCAGGCACTTGTGTGGGAATTGTGAAATTCTTGGATGCAGCCTTGCTGGGAAGTTTAAAATCTTCCCTTTAACTCACTGTTTGCTGGTTTGCTATAGGGGGACTTTTAGGGGAAATTCTATATTATTAGGTATGAAGGTGGGGATTTCCTAGACATTTATAGGGGGCCTTTAAGGGTTCTAATAATAGCCTATAGTGTTTTTCTGTATTTCTCTGGGGATATTGATCACTAAATAGGGTGTGTTGGTAAGAAAAGTGTCATACAGGGAGGACTGGGTGGGAATCCATCCTCCTGTAAATCTTGCCTTGCAGATTCCAGGATTCACACACGACCTTGTCATCTGACATGAACTCCATGGCCCTCTGCAGGCACAATCTTGCATAGTCCCTTCCATTGTTAAAGTCCCAATGAGGGTCATTCTCAGACCAGTGAACTGCACCCCATTGTTCATTAGTAAGCTGGATAACTTTATCCTGTTCCCTTTTAGATAGTAACTCATCTAGAAAATATTCAAAATCAACCCTGGTTGGATCAAATTGCCTGCATATCATCTCTAGCTTTTTTTAAATCACAGCTATGGGCTCTTCCTCAAAAAAAGGTACACTGCACTTAAATCCCTCCATATTCTGAGGGATGAATGGACTATGGTGCCTAAGAATTACTAACTCTTCTTGAGATTAAAAGTTGCTACTTCTCTTAAAGGGAGTAGACTAGGGTTAGTATCTTCTTTCTTTGGGTTTTTAGTTTTAGTTGCCTTGTAGGAGAATTAGAAACAGTAGGAGAGGCAGGTAGGATCATGCAAGAGATAGTTTCATTTTGTTGTATTATAATTTTAGCCATTTTAGAGATACTATCTTCAAGTTGAGCAACTTTAGAGATAGTGTTCATCATGGTGGGCAATAGTTGTAGTCAATTGAGAAATGCAGTTCTCAAGATATACAACTCTAGTCTCCATTAATTTCTCTTTTAGTTGTTTCCTTTACTAAGTAAGGATTAAATTAAATATTTGATATAATTGGTACCCTTGAAACAATGCATATACCACAAATACACCCATAAGTGGTACTAACTGGAAAAAATCCAAAACTGTGAGATGTAAAATCTCTTTGAAGGTCTCAGGTAGTCGGAGTTGTCTGAGGTAATTTGACACCACCTCCTTTATTACCTATTCTATGATATCTAGCACCATGATTACACCTCTTGTTCCTAGTATTGATTAGGAACAGGTTAATAGATTAATCAAACTACTGGGTGGCTCAACAGGTTGTGAAGCGGTATATTTTGGGGTAGGAGTTTTAACAAAAGTCAGGAGAGTAGTTTGGTAAAACACAACACAGTTTATTTTGAGGAAAGTTCAGATAGGAGATGGAAAGGAGGGAAGTGAGAACTCTTATACCTATACCTAAGATCCCAATCCTAACTAAAATTTTCTTAAAAACCCTTAATCTATCTGCCTTCAAGGGCAATGTCTTCTGACAAGGCAAGTCCAGCCTATCCATGTACTCTGTCTATCTAAGAATATTCCCACTATCTAACTAGCTAAGTTAATCAATAAGCATTAATCACCTTTCATAAATCACCTTTTCTCTTTACCCACTGTCAGTTATTTTTCTAACTGCCAGTTTGTCTCAGAGACAGATACTTCTGCTCTCCAGGGAACCCAGAAATAAAAGCCCCTTTCAAGTGTCTGCAAATCATAGCCACTCTTCTGTCATCAACTGACAGCCTACACAGCAATGGGGTTCTTACTCAAGAAATCTTTTTGATCGCTTGCCTCTTAAAGGGAAAAATGGAGAAATTAAGAAAACAGTGTGGACTGTCTAATGTCTAGCAAGAGGGTCCCTCTGTGTGAAAACTTCCACATTATTTACATTCATTAGGTTTCTCTCCAGGATGGATTCTCTGATGTTTACGAAGATCACTCCTATCTGTGAAAGCCTTTCCACATTGCTTACATTCATAAGGTTTCTCTCCAGTGTGGATTCTCTGATGACGAGCAAGACTGCCCCTATGTGTGAAAGTCTTTCCACATTGTCCACATTCATAAGGTTTCTCTCCAGTGTGGATTCTCTGATGTATAAAAAGATAGCTCCTTCTTGTGAATGCCTTTCCACATTGCTTACATTCATAAGGTTTCTCTCCAGAGTGGATTACCTGATGTCGAGTAAGATGCCCCCTATTTGTGAAAGCCTTGCCACACTGCTTACATTCATAAGGTTTCTCTCCAGTGTGGATTCTCTGATGTGTAGTAAGACTGTGCCTCAATGCAAATGCCTTTCCACATTGTTCACATTCATAAGGTTTCTCTCCAGAGTGGATTACCTGATGTCTAAAAAGACTGCTAGTCTGTGAAAAAGTCTTTCCACATTGTTTACATTCATAAGGTTTTTCTCCAGTGTGGATTCTCTGATGTATAAAAAGACTTCGCTTTTCTGTGAATGCCTTCCCACATTGTTTACATTCATAAGGTTTCTTTCCAGAGTGGATTGTCTGATGTCTAGCAAGCCAGTCCCTCTGTGAGAAAGTCTTTCCACATTGCTTACATTCATAAGGTTTCTCCCCAGAGTGGATTACCTGATGTCGAGTAAGATGCCCCCTATTTGTGAAAGCCTTGCCACACTGCTTACATTCATAAGGTTTCTCTCCAGTGTGGATTCTCTGATGTGTAGTAAGACTGTGCCTCAATGCAAATGCCTTTCCACATTGTTCACATTCATAAGGTTTCTCTCCAGAGTGGATTACCTGATGTCTAAAAAGACTGCTAGTCTGTGAAAAAGTCTTTCCTCATTGCTTACATTCATAAAGTTTCTCTCCAGTGTGGACTGTCTGATGTTTAGCAAGACCTTTCCTTTCTGTGAAAGTCTTTCCACATTGTTTACATTCATAAGGTTTCTCTCCAGTGTGGATTCTCTGATGTATAAAAAGACTGCCCCTCTGTGTGAAAGTTTTTCCACACTGTTTACATTCATAAGGTTTATCCCCAGTGTGGATTCTCTGATGTTTAGCAAGACCATGTCTCTGTGTGAAAGTCTTTCCACATTGCTTACATTCATAAGGTTTCTCTCCACAGTTGCTTATTTCAGGTGAATCAAGCTCAGACTTCTGACTGAAAGGTCTCCCACCTTTATTATTCACAGAAAGCATCTCTAGATGTTTACTATTTGGATGTCTAATGAGGTCTAAACTAGAGCCAAATGCCATTCCTGCTAGGTTACCTTGATCCATGGGCATTTCAAGAGGTTTCTCATGTGACTGAACAAGTTCAACTTCTTTAGGAAAGTATTTTCTGTATTCATTATCCTGAAAACAGTTATTTCCTGAGGTCAATTTCATATGCTGATATAGGACTGAATACTGTCTGAATTTCTCTGCAGTTTCATCAAATTCATAGTCAGTATTTGGATTTTCATTTACCTTGCTATTAGAGTCACAGATTTCTCTCAAAATGAAGTCAGAGGAACCCTCATTCATGCATCTTTGAGAGTCACATCCTTGCAGATAAAGGCTCAGCTTTATAGATATCTTCCTGACTTCAAAATTGGTCTCTGGCTCTGAAGAAAACAAATAATTATATAAATGTAGAAGGAAGGAGGACACACACACCCTCCACACCCACCCACATACATACACACATGTATACGCACACAGGTATAAGTTTTTTGCTTTGATGGGAGAAAGTAAATTGATTTTTATTCTATTTCCTCAGCCAAAAAGGACTTTTCAAACTTATACAGCAGAACCAGACTTTTGATACATTATTTGGTCATATCTGCAAGATGGATGATTTTTAGAAATACCTTCACATAAAATAACAATGAAACCTCACAATGGGCCCCCGACACAGACAGGTCCAAGATTGACAATGCACTTTACAACTCAGGTCATGACTAGTATAGAGGAGTGACTTGGCCAACCTCCCTACAACTAGACTCAACCCCAACTCAAACTTTTAACCTGAGAATACTCTGTCCACATTAATAGACAGTATTTCTTCATTGCCTTTTCTATCTTTCCTTTAAAACTCACTCATTGATTATTCTCATAATTTTTTTATTCTCAATTAATTTTTCAAATATTCTGTTCTCATCATTTAGGATACACATTTTTGATGCACATGGTCATTCTTTTTTTTAAAAAAAACCTTTACCTTCAATCTTAGAATCAATACTATGTATTGGTTCTAAGGCAGAAGACTGCTAAGGGCTAGACAATGGGGGTTATGTGACTTGCCCAGGGTCCAGTCTAGGAAGTGTCTGAGGTCAGATTGGAACCTAGGACCTCCAATCTTTAGGTCTCACTCTCAATCCACTGAGCAAACCAGTTGCTCTCTCACATGGTCATTCTTGAAAAATTTTATATGTTCAGCTGAGAAACAACTTCATTCTTTTTAACTCTCATTCAAAGTGGAATATAATTTTTCTTTTCTCTATAGATGCAAAGATAGTATGGGATTTAGTGCAGAATACTAAACAGTCATCCTATTTTAAAATCTATCATATATTATATTGCACACTTTATAACAGAAATGACAACCTTTTAGAGACTGAGTATATATACTGTAACTCTCATGCTGCATGTGAGCCAACCCCTTACACCACAGACATGGGAGGGAGGAAGCACTCCCATTGGGCTGCTGGGCAGAGGGGCAAGTGAAGTAAGAAATGTCCTTAGGTGTGGGGAGAGGGGAAGGACAGCAGCCCCCTCTGGCACATGTGCCAGAGGTTCACCAACACCAACTCTACACTAAGTCCATCATCCATCTCTCAGGAAATGAATAGCAGGATTCAACATGGTCTGCAAGCCACAAAGTCTAGTACTCCCTTCACTACAATAAATAAGTCTTTTGGGATAACAACTTTCATACATCTGCTTTCACCTCATTCACCTGGACAGGAGCTCCTTGGGCCTTTTTGCTCTAGCAGCCATGGTGCTTCCCCTTGATGAAAACAAGAGAGAAAATCTTCTCTAGGAATGGGAAGACCTGGTAATAAGGAAGAAGGAAAGGGATCAGGAGAGAAAAATAAAAAATTTGTTGTCTTAATGGAAAGGGGGTATGTAAGCAAGGCCTACAGGATGATTTCTGCAGCATTTCCTTTTGAGATATTTTCAATTTGAAAAGTCTGCCTTTATTTACTTCTTTTAATAGAACAATAGGTACATTTCACAACCTCCATTATCTAGAAATGAAAGGAAGCTGGCAGTGAAGGAGTAAGAGGCCAGAATGTAGAGTCAGAAAAACAAATTCTATCAGGCCTCAGAGATGGTAAGTTGGTGCCCCTGGCAAATTATATTACCTGTTTGCCTAACTTGCCTCAACTATGAATTGAGTGCAATAAGATTACCAAACTCTCAGGGATGTTATGAAATTACTCTAAGTAAGAACTCCTTAACCCAGGTGAGAACATAGCGCAGGTATTTTAAAATGTTTATGCCCTTCCTTTCCATTTCTAGCCACTGGTCTAGAATTTGAGGGAAGAATGAAGGAGGAATAAGGATAAAGTTGTTGGACTGGGCAGAATTAGGGGATGTGAGCTAAGTTTTATATATCTTTTCTATTTCTATATTGCTTATTTTTGTAAGTGAATAATTGTAGAAAAAAACCACCTTAAAACATAAACCAAAGATAGGAGTGAAAAATTGTATGCTTTCATCTGCCTTCCAACTCCAACAGTTCTTTCCCTGGAGGTAGTTTGCATTCTTTGTCCCAAGTCCCTCAGAATTATATTGGATCATTATAATGCCAGGAGTAGCAATGATTATCACAGCTGATCATTCCAAATATTATTTTTGCTTTGTATAATATTCAGGTCTACATAGAGGCTAGACTACATGACTTCTGTGATTACCTTTAGGAATGTAAATCTGTAATACTCTTTTAAATTTTTACCTGAAGGTATCTAAAACAGTAGAGAAGGAACAAGAAAGGAAAAGTGCAAGCTTCCCATCACATAATTCAAAGATATTTTGTAAATCAAAGCCAGTCAAGAGAACAACCCTAGAAAGAGATCAGCACTTGTGCTTTTTTAAGCATTGAGAAAGGCACAAAATCCTATACATTTGGTATGGAATGAAGATATTCCCTTAATGGTACATTCAGAGTTAAGAGAGGAAATGGTCCTTACCCACAGAGAAGAGATTCTGCACATTCTTCAGCATAACCTCCATATACAGCTCTTTCTGAGAATGGTCCAACAGGCACCACTCCTCCTGAGCGAAGTCCACAGCCACATCCTTGAATGTTATTGACCCCTAAACCAACAAAAGCCATGAAATTTAGAGCTCAGCCTTCAAAAATTCATCTAGGCCAGTCCTCATCAACTAACTGGAGGAAACTTAAGGACACAAGGGATTTTCCCCCTGGAGAAAGTCTTTCAGAGCACAGTGGAATACTGAAAAGGGCATTTTGTGTCTGAAGTGAAAATCATGGGGGAAGACTAAAACCTGGAGAAGTGTCTAATGGTGAAATCCTTTTCCCTGTAGAATCAGGGAGATGGTACTCGTTCTCTGAATGAGCAAGGTAATTCTGTAAAGGAGAAAGACAAAAAGTGATCTGAAATTCCTCCCCATCACAAGTGTCAGAATTGATCTGACAAGAACATGTTTTGAAGAATTTGTTAGAAGGTAGTAAGTACTATGTATTCAGGGAGGAAATATTACCAGTGATTAATGATAAGAAAACATAGAAAGAGGAATTCTCTACT
Source organism: Gracilinanus agilis (assembly GCF_016433145.1). Classification (NCBI taxonomy): domain Eukaryota; kingdom Metazoa; phylum Chordata; class Mammalia; order Didelphimorphia; family Didelphidae; genus Gracilinanus; species Gracilinanus agilis. The sequence goes on from NC_058131.1 coordinate 32,813,895, forward strand.
TATTTTCCTAAAAGGCTGAAATACTCTTTATCAAGATGAAAGCAATAAAGAGGATTCCAAATAATTACATGGGATCAGACTCTGATTCTAGCTAACTGAAAAAGAGAGGCCTCGTGTTATATGGAGATCTTGGGGAGCCACTGGGTATGATATGCCATAGCCAAAATATCCTGTCTTTGCTTTATAAGGAATGCCATTTCTTACTGGAATATATACAGTAATTTTCATTTAGTAAACCATAAAGAAGAATAACTATGATGAGGAAAGGAGGGGGTGTTTATCTTTTTAAAATATAACATTTATTTAACTGGGATTGGGGATTGAGCTAATTCATAAGAAACACAATGACAGTGTAATGATTAAAATTCTCAAGAGACAGAATGGATTCATTTTAAATTAATTTGTTCACTGACTGGTCATTCAAATGTGGTTAGTTCACTCTCTCTACAATCTAAAAGAAAGAAAAAAGATAGTTTTCTCCTTCAGCACAGGAATCTTAACCTTTTCTCCCTCTCACTTTACAGATATGTATTTCCCTGGTGAGCTCACCTCTACATTCCTCCCTTGAACATACTCAAGATCTCAAATTCATAAGTAACCACTGAGAAGGGAGAATTAGGATTCCTCAACTCCTCTCTCATTACTTTATCATAGGAGAATGAGGTCCTTTTCCATTTAAGGAAGGTGTCAATCTAAACTTTCCCTACCCTGCTGGCTAGCCTAGCACACTCTCAAAATGAGTCAAGGTTCATTATGGCTTCCATTCCTACCCTTAATCTTTTTAGCTTAACAAAAGAAGGTAGGTTAAGCCCTAGATTCATAACCTGGGAAGAAGGAGACAAGTCTGGAGTTTTGACCTTCACCAGGTAAAAGGGAAATTTATTCCACAAAACTATCACAACTTAAATTTCAAAAATGTTTTATTCATGAAAAACAAAGCATCCTAAGTCTACCCCTTTAACCATGAAAACCTAGGGATTAAGAGAAAAGAAGCACACTGAGGTATAACTAACAAGGCAATGGTCAGATGTGACAACATGCTACCTGGAAGGGCTCTTCTACTTTTACAGCCAGCTCCATGGAAAACCTAGACTACTCTTGGTAAAGGATACTCTTCCATTTCACCCCTTTCTAACTGATTCTCTACTTTTGAGCCTGGAATGCCCCTGGGAAACCCAGAGGAGGAATATTCTGAGAGTTTCCAAGTATAAGAGGACACAATTCCCCAGAAACTCAATACAATCTAGAAACCCAAGGCCAGGACCTCAGGACCCTGCCTGCCTCTCCACCCCAAGCTCTGCCTTCTATCATCTGGAATTCCACTGCCACCAGAATGAGTCCTCTTCAGCCTAGATTCCTCCCAGGCAACTAAACCACCTCAGGGCTTGATATTTCTATTTGAAGAGTCACCTAAAAGGCTGGTCACCCTGAAGGCTCCCCCTCCCCCTGCCTCTCTTCTATATTCCTTAAATCCAATGACACTGGGCTCTTGCCTGTTCCTCACACATATGACTCTCCATCTCCTGACCTTCCATTAACTGGGCTCCTCTGCCTCCTCCCCCAGCCTTCACTACTGTCCCCACTAGTCTCTATCCTTCAGGTTTGGACAAAAATCTCATCTACAAGAAACCTTTACTGACCCATCTTCTTTGTTTCATTTTCTACAATTTACTTTATAAATATCGAAAGAAAAATTGTTTTGTTGCTTTTATAGTAGTGACCATGAACCAAATGATCACATATAATCCTTTAAGATACCTAACCACAATTATAATTTTTTAGAGTTAGACACAGTTATTCCACTAATTGTTTACTAAAAAAATTATAATAGTAGAATATTGGCCATAGTATTGGAAGGGATGTAGTTTGGTGTATTAGAATATGATAGCAATTACAGGTATTGAAGACTGCTATTGGAAGAATAAAAGTTTTAGGTCTGTGTAGCTGTCTAGGGAAACTGAATCTCATGCAGAAGGAGTTGGATTCTGTAAGAGAATTCTCGGTTCTCTTTGAGTTCACACTTGTGAAAAGGAAATCCTTTGTTCTCTTTGCCTAATTGGAGTTCAATAACTTTGAATCAACACAAGCTTGAACTAGGTGGAAGAAGCCTAAAACCCACTTAGTGAATTTGTACTCTACCTAGTGTTAAGTGAGAAGCCAGCTAACTCAGTCAGAAACTTGTTCCCACCCTCAGAAAGTGTGAACCCTTTTGATGAATATTTACCCCTCCAGAAGGTGTGAACCAGTTCCCACAAACACTGCCCCCTGGGCAGTGCTAGACAATTTGGAAGCTGTGATTGGCCCCTGTGAAATGGGGCAGAGACAGGAAACCACCATAAAAGCCATGAAGGCAGTCTGGTAAAGAGAGTCTAGGAGAGAGTGAACTTCAAGAAGAGTTACTCCAAGGAGAGAGTGAACTCCAAAAAGGAAGTCGGCCTCAGAAGTCACCTTCAGCTCCAGTCATTGTCTTGGGTGAGTGGATAGCTGGTTTTCCCTTCCTGTCTTCTGGAGATAGTTTAATTCTGACTGAAGGTTAACAAGTCCTGAACTGGAAAAATATTTAGTTAGATAGCTTAATGTCTTTTCTAACTTTTGTACTTTCATTCTTTCTATCTCTTTTACAAATGAAAGATTTATCATTTTCATATATTTAGCCAAACCATTAATTCTAACACTTGCATTTTATTAGAAATGGTGAGTGTACAGCTGGCCTGAAGGGGTCATAGGAAAACAACTTTGACATGTTCAGATATTGTTTGATCTTGATATATGCCAAGTGTAAGCTCTACAGATCACTGTGGCCCAGAAAGGTTACTTTGGGACCTAAGAATTATGAGAGTTCTGTAGGATTAATTAAATTCTCTTCTCTTAACCTTCTACTGAAATTAGGACTTTTTATCAAATGTTCCACACCCTTGTTATCAAACACCACTACATGTTTCTTAATTTCCTATGTATGCTCTGCCTTGTTAATGGCTTATGCTAATCATTTATCAAAAACACATGAAACAGAGTTGTACATCTAAATGAGATCTTTGCTACAGCTTAGGTGTGGTGACATCTCCAACTTTAATTTACCACAATTAAAAGTTTGAATCTTCACCTCAGAATTATAGTCCAGACAGTTCTTTCTTTCTTACAGTTTGTCAATCTCAAGGATTAAGGAAAGGATTCAGGATTCTGAGATCCCTTAGAGCAAAGGTCTGGGGATGCTATTTTCTGACTCCTCATTAAACATCCCACTTTGAGCTAAGGTATGTCCCATCTCTTATGAAATTTTTTTCAAAAGCAATTTTTTTCAAAAGCTATTTTGTGTTAAGATTTGTCTTGTCACTGTATATTGAGGTTACTGGCCTTTTCTTGATCATTTCTAGTGAACTATGTGTAAGATCATATAAAGAGACCCACTGAAGTGGGCTTGCATCTCTACCAGTTTAATTTGGTGAACTTGTGTCTTCACTAGAGTTGGGTGGAATCTGTCTATGCCTAAGTGCTTTCTGTTCCTTCTCAGGAGAGAAAATTTGAGTAGGAGGTCTGCTGGACCATATCTAAGTGTGTTAAGTGATTGTTATTCCTGAGCTCTAGAAATATTTTCCTTTCAGGGAAATTTAAAGTCAATCATTTGATAAAATTGCCTCAATGCCTCAAAAAAAGTCTGTAAATTTTACATTATTCTTAAATAAACTAGCTATTCTATAGGATAAGTCTTTCTTAAGAAAAAAATCAGTCAGACTTAGATTTTCATAATACATTAGAGTCAAATTATTTGAACCACAATGAACCTTCTCTAGATCTTTCCCAGTCAAATAGAGTACCTCCAAAGATGAATTAGGGGAATACTCCTTCTCCACAGTCAGGTGAGGTAGACGAGCTCTGATCAGCCCCACTTTCCTCCACCATTCCTGGACAGGAAGCCCTTAACCTCCCACAGGAAGTCAAGTCACCCTAGCAGTTGTCACTTCCAAACTGTTTCTCCTCTGCCTTCTGCCTGCTAAAATACTTTCCCTTGAATTCCTAGTATGTGCCTTAAAGACAGTCGCCTTCCACTTCTCTTAAATCTTATACTATTTCTGTCCTTTTCCCATTATAATACTAAAACAAGAGACTTCTATGGGTACCTATAACATACTATATCAAAAAGTTAAGACCCTTATTAGGGAACAAGTTATAGAAGTTTCAAAGAATTTACCTTTCACTTACCTTTTTACATTTCATTCTTAAAACGTCAAAAGAGAGAGCTAATCTCTTCTCTAACAGGTATTTCATCCTCATTACAAATTATACCATATAAAGAAACTATCATTTCAATCTCTTTTTTCGTTCAGACTCACATATATTTTTCTCTACTGTTGCCAAGATTACACTGGTATTTAAAATAAGAGTAAATAGGAGCATGATAAAACTATGGTAAAACATACAGAAAATGTGCCATGGTGAAAGTGACAGTGTAACACATCCAAAGATAATTAATAGAACTTATTCCTTAATTACATCAAAACAGAAATTTGAACAAAGTACTGACCTAAGAAAGATGATCACAAACATAAAATATAACCACAAATTCATCACACTTAAGGATACTTATTGATGAAGAAAGTAATTATGAGTGAACTTATTTAAAAAAAAACATAAAAAAGAAACCCTTGAATATGCAAAATCAAAATCCCACAGATGAAAATTAAATCATAAATCACAAAAACTTTTGTAATGCCTGAGAAGGCTAAAGTTTATAAAATTGCCAGGTCTTGAAGTGACACAATTTGCAAACAGGAGCAGATATGGTCTTACAATTAAGCATTTCAAAGAAGTTCTTCTGGAGTTTCACAGAACCGTATTAAGGGTACATTTATTACTTTTCAATGAAATTTTGAATTAAAGGATAACAAGAAAACTAAGAGGAGTTTTCAAGGCAATGATTTCTAATAATTTATCTTTATATCAGGATGAGTTCTAATTAAAAGAAAATTAAAAAAAACTTGTAGAATGAAACCTCTTCTCTGGGTGTGAATCTTGGAAAATTTTCTGCTCTAAACTGTGATTGGCAAGATTTGCAATTTGAGGTTGAATATTTTGGGATTTCTACTAATATTAATGTGAGTCTTGAATTCAGTTATACTTATCTGATCGATCACTGATCATGAAGTCAGTGACTGACCATTCCGGAGAAAACTAACAAGTTACTCAGAAGGAATGTGATCCCAAATGATCACAGGTGGAGCCCTTTACCTAGTAGAAGCAAGGAGATAACTCTCAGCACATCTGAAGGTAGAATTCTTTTTTGACTCAGTAGTCCCACTTTGCCATTTCCTTTTGAATGGGAATATTTCCCACATGATTACTGCTGAGGCTAGGTGTAAAGTGGAAAATATGAACATAATTGTAAATGTGACTGTTTTCAGTCTAATGAGGGCAATCTATATCTCAGAGAGCTAAATAAATTAGCCATTAAACTGTCTGTTACTGTTAATCATACATAAGATGATGTAGCAATCATATATAAAATGAAGTCCCTCAAATATCTCATTTTTCCTAAATAGAATTAGTGTTTGTGTAATATCTTCTCCAACTGAATGTGGTCAACAACTAAATATGTTCTACTACAGGCAACTCAATGGACAAACACTGTTGTCTTTATAAGATGGAGAATTACTGAAGTGCATCTTCACCTGACCCACAATTTTGTTTTAATTGGAGTACAATTAGTCTCTTGTAAGTTAATTCATTTGTGGAATCACTGAACCTGCCAAAAAGCATTGTTGTTTCTCTTTACAGTTAGAACCCCAACTGCATCTCATCCCCCTAAAGGAACTCAAATGAAACATACTGAGAAAGCAACAGATTAGAGAATCCTGTTATGTTCAATGTAAATGATTCTAATGGGACATGGAAAGAGAAACTTTCTGAATTTTAAGTGCACTTTAAGTTCCTGATAGTTTAATAACTTTTGAAAAGCTGTACTAATCTGCCATGAGATCTGCTTCATCAAAGATTTTAGAGGGAACATCTAAAGAATCTCTGCAAGCAGCAGGAAACCATAGAAGCAAATCTACTAAAGAGGAGATTTACCCCTGATTGCCTGAGAAAAGATGGTTTTTGAAGCTCAAACAACTACTTGGAATATCTGAGATCTAAGATGGATTGGCTGACATTAAGGCTGGACTACTACCTTGCAAAGAAGCCTGATGTTAGCTAATGTTGTCAATTGCTTATGTATGATCCTTGATTTCTGGATTACTTGGTCTGTACATTCATTTCTTCTCTTTACAAGCTGAGAGGACAAACAGGATATTTAAGAGCATCAGAGGGACACCTGAGGCCAAACTCACCTCAGCTGACCTGATATTTTCACTTTATTTCTCTAAGAAAAAGGAATATGTGCCATGAAACTTTCTGATCTTTCTTTTTGTGATGATTTTTTTAACATTACATTTTCGTGCTCTTTCATTTGATCCTTTTGGAATTTTCTCCTGCTTTTGTCTTGCTGATGACTCTCATTTGACTGTCCTGCTGAAACTTCCACAATTAAAGTTTGGATCTTCAGCTCAAAATGAAATTCCTTACAATATTCTGCATGAAGGGAACAAACACTGATGACATGCAGGAACCAAGCAGGCAGGGCAGAGCCAGGGATTCACTCAACTTAAATGGCTGCCCCATCCCTGATTGGCCTTCCAAGAACTAGAATTGGTCTTTGATGCCACCTTCCTGCCAGGCACCTGCCTCACTCCCCAGCTCTTCCCAGGGGTCCTGCTCCCCTCAATGGGGCAAGTCTCCTCAGCCAACCCACTCCCTCTCTCCTGACTAGGCTCTCTGCCCATCTTGCTGCCAGCCCCTCCCAGGCTTTTTGCTCCTTGAACTGGGGAAGCACAATCCCATCTTTCATAATCCTATCCCCAGCACCTAATACTAAAACTCTTCTATAGCCAGTGTGGAATGGCTGTCAGAAGGGAATTTGGGAGAGAACACAGCCCAAACTTCTTCTGAAGCCTCCCTGGCAGGCCTCACTGACCTGTTCAAACACCAGGTTGTACAGATTAGAAGCAGAGAATGTCCCTGTGCCATCCCTGGAATCGCAGGTAACAACAATCACCTGCTGGTGCTGGATGTCATACTCAAAGGTGGAATGAATAATGTCAGCACTTGTGCCTCTCTGTCTAGAACCTGGGCTGGCTCATTCAGGCAGGGGCTATGAAGGCCCTGGAAAACCCCAGAAATACTGTGCATGTTGGGGCAGCCAGGGGTGACCCTTGAGGTCACACTGAGGGAAAACAGTGAAGGTGCCCTTGGACGCCTGGGAAACACAGAGGTTTTAGTCATGATGGGGGGAGCTTAGCCAGGGCTAGAGTCTGACTGCACTCACCTGGGATGGGGGCCTCTGGGTCCCAGGGGCCATTCCCTCTGGCTCCAGGGACTCTGCTTAGGCCAGGCTGTGGTTCTTTTAGGAGTGGGAGTCCCAAGGTGGGGAGACTTTCTCTTAGTACACCTATGGAGAATCAGAGAGGGTGAAGTCTCAGAGGAGTTTGGAGGATCCTTCCCAAGGTCTCAGGGAAGACTCCCCCCCAACATGAGGGAACGGGGAGCATCAGACTTGGAAATAACCTGGGACTGGACAGGAAGAGGCTTCCCACCCTCTCTGCCACCATCTTTGGCTTCATTCAATTCACAAACTGCACTAGGTGGAAAGGGTGGATGGAGGGATAGGCCACGACCATCAGGTGGGGTTCGGGGAGAAAGTGTTGGCATCTCTTCATTTCCCTAGATCAGAGCGCCTTCCTTGGCATGTGGGCATCAGCATTCCCCCCACCCACAGGGTCATGTTGCTGGCTGCTGCTCCCTTTGGCCTGTTCTGACCTGAATGTCCACTTTGGGGAAGGGCTCAGACCAGAGGACAGCAGCCCCGCCCCATCCTATGACTGCACCCCTCCCCCAGCTGCCTCCAGGGTCAGGTGCTATTTCTCCTTTTTCCATGGTCTTAAAGTGATGCACAGAGAAACACACGTGAAACACAGAGACATAGAAATAGTCTCTCTCTCTCTCTCTCTCTCTCTCTTTTCCCTGGTCCCCCCTCACATTGCCTTTTGCCTCGCCTCTCTGGTTCAGGTTAACACCACTGCCCCACCCCCACTTCCGGGCTCAGTTACCCGGAAATGGTCCAAATGGATCTTCCTACTCCGCAAGAGTTAGAGAGGAGAGTGTCTGATACCAGAGCAGGGAGCCTGGGCGCGCCTCTGCATTGACTCCCTCCCAGCCCCTCTCACTCAGCAAAACTCCAAGAACCACACAAAGGAGCCCTCCAAGTGCTGAGGCCGCCCACATGAGATTCCCAGCAGGCCTTGGAAATTCCCCAGAGGGAGGTGCCAGGACTTGGCTGAAGTCAGGAAATAGGTCTTCTGGGAAATGGAGTCCTCCGGCCTGGGCCCCTGGGTTTAGCGCCCTGAGGGGGAGGGGCTATACGCAAGATCTCCCCCGCCTCGGAGGCCCCAGGCTTCTTCCCTCCATCCCCACTTCCACCTTCCAGCCCTGCCCTACTGCTGCTTCTTTAGAACGGAAGCTGCCTCTGGCTAGAGCCTGGCACACAGCAGGAGTCTAATAAGCGTGTACAGAGGATTTGACTGCTCGATCAATGGATCCAGGCTCCCCACGGCCTGGGGAAGTAGCGCCAGAATTCCCCATTCTGACACACTCGCAGAGAAGTCGTTCCGCCCACCACACTCATTTACACCCCGTTTCCCAGCCCCTGCGCCGCTTCTCTTATTGCACATGCGCACTCCCTTTCGCCCAGGGTCACTAATCCGGAACGGGTCTACCCTGGTCTTCCCATTCTCGGGGAGTTAGGGAGCAGGAAGTCTCAGCGGTCACAGGAGCCCGGGCCGCCCCTGGCTACTGGCTCCCTCTCCTCTCCTTCTCACCCCGAAAAAGGTCCTAGAAGCACAGATGTGCGCCCTCCAAAGGTTGAGACTTCCCAAAAAAGGACCCCAGCATGCCTCGAGGATGCAACACTGTGTGGGGGGGGAGAGGGAAGGGGTAAGGAGGAGCCAACTTGTATTCTGGGAAATGGAGTTCTCTATGGGGGTGGCACAAGAGCTGCAGGAATTCAGGACCTCGGCACTCTGGGAAATGGAAAGGCCTCTTTCTCTGAACAATTCTTCCTTTTCTAGCCTCGGGATGCTGCTGCCCTAAATTGCTCTCTATTATCCCTGGGTCCGAGTACTCAGAAGGGGATGACCTGAGACACCCTAACACCCCCCACCCCCAGCCATTCCCTGGGGGTCCATGCATTCTCCAGGTAAATGGAGAATCAGATCTGCCCAAGAAATGAGAAAGGCTGAGATCTCTCTCTCCATCTATGCCCCTCTCTTTACTTAGACATGCTTATCCATCTGGGAATAAGCCTCCAGATTAATTATTGGTAACCATCATGGTGGCACAAAATTGGTGACAGGCTCCCTCTTTCCATTTTCTCTTTCATTCTTTCTCCCTCTCCCTCTGAGTTCTTCACAAAGGCAGCTTTCTAGAAAGTGGAATTTTGGAGTCTTTTCTTTTGGAGTTCCCAGGTTCTGGAGACCATCTGAAGCACTCTAAGGATGAGTGAGATCTCAATCTTGGGGTCTTTAAAATTGGATTATTAGCTTATGGGATTTAGAGGGTTGGAAAAACCTTTTAGCTCAGCTCCAGAGAGACTGAAGGATTAGTGTGTGATTTGAGGGGACAGATGCCATTTTAGTATTCAAACTAGCCACTGCTTAGGATGATTCTACCATATGTACTTTTGAGAAAGGAGTTGAAGATAGATTTTAGATTTCTAGAAATGGATTAAAATCTAATTGTTCAAGTGTAGCCTGTGGTGTGTGAGTCCTGCAGCAAAATGAGAAAACCTGGTTTTTCTTCTATTGTATCTTTCTCCTTTGGGGGACTTTTTAAGCTTAGACCAGGGAAAATGCCCCCAGGAACTCTGAAGATTCCTAAATGGGTGCCATTATCAAAGATTTTGATTTCCTGGGATGAGAAGAGTGTGCCCATAGATCCCTAGATAGTGTAATAGGTAACCTCTAGGAAGAAAATGGAGACCAACTTGAGTGTCAGATTGTGGGTTATAGAATTTAGAATTTACCCAGATAGCATGAGCCAGGGGCCAAAGACAGTTGCTACCACCACTATAAAAGCCCAGGGGCTCAGCCACCCAGGTTCTCAGTTTTGAGAAGGGATTTCTGGAGAGGGCAGTGGGTGGTCAGTGTGGGTAGGCCTATAGACCTGCATATCCAGCACCTATACCTTATTGCCTCAAGCAATCAATTAATCTGTTACTGAATTAGGCTGAGAGAGAAACACATCTGCTATAAAAAAGAACATCACTATCGTGTCCTTTCACCTGGTCTAGACCACAGCCGGCTTTGGTTGACCAGGGTCTGTGAGGGAGAGAAGCATCTCCAGCCAGCTGCCAAATTATTCCTTATTTATTAGCCCCTTCTACCTGAATCCTACCCCTTTGAAATTATAGTATTAAACCCTTTGAAACATATCTCAAGTGAAGACTGGTATCTTTCCAAGAGCAAGTGAATAATTATAGCCAAAGGGGAAAAGGGATTTACCTAAATCTCAGTCAGTCAGCATTATCAAACCCAACACCAATAACTATCTTTATTAACAACCTTTATTCTTTCACCTAACTCCAAGCCAAGTACTAGAGGAGCTGTGTGAAGAATATATAGCTTCTCACTTAATAACTCTGGCATAGGCACTGTGTAGGGTCAAGTGCTTAGCTGAGCTGAACATTCATAAGCCCTGGTGGTCATCAGCACACCTTGGTGGCTTCCCAGGCATCCCCAATCTCACTCAGCCTAGATCCATTTACCGTCTAGGGATCTTGGGCCAGCTGAACAGGCCTACCTTACAGAACCACCATACCACCCTGTATAACAATGGTGATAGGAAGGAAGCTGTTTCTGTCTGTCCATCTTGGTCTTCTATTGAGGAGATAATGGCTCATTGGTATCTTTGGAGAGAGCAGGTTTGAAGGGGGAGATCAGAAGCCAGACTGTGGAGAGAGGGGAAGTGAGTGAGGGAGGAACAAGTGGAGGCCCTTCTTTCAGCCAGGCTTCTCCTGTGTTTAGCCACCAAAGAAAGGAGAGTCTGTATGATCCCAAGTCAGGCTACATGACTTCAGGGAGGGCTTTTTGAGGAACAGGAGGGAGATAGGCAGCTGAGACTGGAGGGACCACCCTGGCTCTGAACATGCTCTGTCTCCAACGCCAGGAGACCCTGCTCTATTGCACATTCAGTGCCTTCTGATGCTTCTGTGGTTTTAGCCTTTTCATCTCATTGATCGAAGGCCAAGTTCCTGCTCTTCTGGGTTTGCCATTCACCAGCCAGTCCCATGGTCACTCCAAGAAAATGTCACCTGCTAAGCTGAGAAATCGCTGTGGTCCTTTCCATTGTCCTGTGGCCATTTTCAGTGTGGAGCCCAACCAGCCTTTCTCTTTAGACCCAGAGGTATAATGCCATTTCCTACACTTATACTGAATATTCCTGTTATTTTTGAGGGAAGGAAGAAGGGGACGTGCCGGAAGCGCCGCCCCCCCAAAGGAATGAGGGACCATCAAGTCACTGCAGATGGCAAAGCCCTACACTGATCTCTGTGATCTGAAAATCAGCCACAGAATGGATGGACACCACAATCAAACCCCTCTGTGTCACTCCCTTCTGATCAATACTTTTTTTTTTTAAACCCTTGTACTTTCGGTGTATTGTCTCATAGGTGGAAGAGTGGTTTTTAATAAGCACTGCTTAGTATTTTAATGCAAGGCCCTTTTGTTCCTTTGCTTTCTAGTGTTTTAATAGGAATGGGGGTTGTATTTTGTTAAAGGTTTTTTCCAGCATCTGTTGAGATAATTGCATGCTTTCTTTTAGTTTGATTATTGATAGGGTCAATTATGCTGATGGTTTTCCTAACATTAAACCAGCCTTGCATCCCTGGTAAAAATTCTACCTGGTCATAGTGAATAAACCTTGTGATATAGTGCTATAGTCTCTTTGCTTATTGAAGATTTTTGCATCAATATTCCTTCAGGTTATTCATCTGTAGTTTTCTTGCTATGTTTTTGGTCCTCCTGACTTAGATATCAGCATCATATTTGCAGCAGAAAAAGAATTTCATAGAACTCCTTCTTTGCTTATTTTGCCCAATACTTTGTATAGTACCTGGATTCATTTTTCTTTAAATGTTTCATAGAATTCATTTGTGAATCCACCTGACCCTGCAGATTTTTTCTTAGGGACTTCATTGGCTGCTTCTTGAATTCCTTTTTCTGAGATAGAATTATGTAAGTATTCTAGTTTCCCTTCATCTATGCTTATTCCCTTGATTTTTTTCCTTGTCTTATGGCTATAGCTTACATTTTAGATTCACAGGAAGTGCTCAGAACAGCTTCCAGAAATCCACTGTGTCTCCGACTCTTTCTTTCTCAGCTAAACCATCACACCTCTCAAGATAACTGGAACTGTTGAGGCGGGCCTTCGGCAGGGAAGAACCTGGGATGTCAGTGGGAAGGCAGGAGTAGTCCAAGTGCTCTGCCTGCAGCAGCAAACATAGGAGGGTGAGCTTTGATTCCTTCACCTGAAAACTGCTTGTTCCTATCCCTGGACCATTTGTCAGGTGGGGAATGACTTACATCCTTATCAATTTGACTTAGTTCTTTATGAATTGGAGAAATGAGATCTTTATCAGAGAAACTTGGTATAAAGATGTTTTTCAGGTTTCTCTCCCTTTTGTTTTGTTTATACAAAACCTCTTAAATTTGATGCAGTCAAAAAGATTCATTTTATATCTTCTAATGCTCTGTCTCTTGTTTGCCCATAAATTCTTCCCTTCCCCATAGATCCAACAGAAAAACTATTCTATGTTTCCCTAATTTACTTATATCACTCTTTGTTTAAATCATATACCCATTTTGACCTTATCTTGGCATAGGGTATGAGATATTGATCTATACATCATTTTGGCCATGTTTCCTGGAAGTTTCTATCATAGAGTGAGTTGGGATCTTTGGGTTTATCAAACACTGGATTGCTGAGGTCACTTATACCCTGAATCTGTACCATTGATACACCCTTCTATTTCTTAGTCAAGACTCACATTTTGAGGCTTACTGCTTTATACTATAGTTTAACATGTGTTATCACTAGGCCACTATCCTTCCCTTGATATGGATCTTTTTTCTTCCAGATGAATTTTGTTATTACTTTTTCTAGTAGTATAAAATTGTTTTTTGGTAGTTTGGTATCACATTGAATAAGAAAATTCATTCAGGTAGGATTGTTATTGTTATATTAGCTTGGCTTATCCATGAGCAATTCGTGTTTTTTCAGTTGCTTATATGTAGCTATATTTGTATGAAGTGTTTTGTAATTTTGTTCATATCATTCCTGTGTTCATCTTGGCAAATAGATTCCCAAGTATTTTCTACTGTCTAAAGTGATTTTCAATGGAATTTCTCTTTCTAACTCTTGCTGCTGGGTTTTATTGGAAATATGCAGAAATGCTGATGATTTATGTGAGTTTATTTTATAATCTGCAACTATGCTAAAGTTATTCATTATTTCAACTAGTTTTTTAGTTAATTTTCTAGGATTCTCTTGGTTTACCATACTATCATCTGCAAAGAGCTATAGTTTAGTTTCCTCACTGCCTGCTTTTATTTCTTCAATTTCTTTTTCTTCTCATATTGATAAAGCTAGCATTTCTAGTGCAATATTAAACAATAGTCATGATAATGAGCATCCTTACTTCACTCCTGTTCTTATTGGAGTAGTCTTCTAACTATCCCCATTGCAGATGATACTTTCTGATGGTTTTTAATAAGCACTGCTTAGTATTTTAATGCAAGGCCCTTTTGTTCCTTTGCTTTCTAGTGTTTTAATAGGAATGGGGGTTGTATTTTGTTAAAGGTTTTTTCCAGCATCTGTTGAGATAATTGCATGCTTTCTTTTAGTTTGATTATTGACAGGGTCAATTATGCTGATGGTTTTCCTAACATTAAACTAGCCTTGCATCCCTGGTAAAAATTCTACCTGGTCATAGTGAATAAACCTTGTGATATAGTGCTATAGTCTCTTTGCTTATTGAAGATTTTTGCATCAATATTCCTTCAGGATATTCATCTGTAGTTTTCTTGCTGTGTTTTTGGTCCTCCTGACTTAGATATCAGCATCATATTTACAGCAGAAAAAGAATTTCATAGAACTCCTTCTTTGCTTATTTTGCCCAATACTTTGTATAGTACCTGGATTCATTTTTCTTTAAATGTTTCATAGAATTCATTTATGAATCCACCTGACCCTGCAGATTTTTTCTTAGGGACTTCATTGGCTGCTTCTTGAATTCCTTTTTCTGAGATAGAATTATGTAAGTATTCTAGTTTCCCTTCATCTATGCTTATTCCCTTGATTTTTTTCCTTGTCTTATGGCTATAGCTTACATTTTTCTAATATGGAGGTACCTTTTCACACGAATTTAATTCATTCCATCGCCAAGCTTGTAACTCAATTTACTCCTCTGTCAAATTGAATTTTCTCATTTAAATGAAAGAAAATGCAATTAATCTGTTCCAGCCCCCCAAAAAAACACATAAATTTTTTGTTTGATATGCTTTTAAATAGGAAAATGTACTTTATAAATAACAAATAAATATATTTATAGATAACAAGAAAGAATGTAAAGAAATAAACTTGCTTATGAAATGTTATTTACCATCAAGATCAGGCCAACATGCTGGCAGAGGTTTTCATTTTGTGGGCTATTGCTTAATATAACTTACTGTCTACACACATGACGCTACATTTAAATGCAAAATTGACCTTACACATTACTTATGATATGTAAGTTTATTGCTAAACTTAATTGTTATTTTTTTACTTTACTTATCATTTTCTTCCTTGAATTTTCGCTGTTTTGCCACACTTACCTTGATTTCACTTAGAGGCCATTTCAACAAAAACCTTCCCATGGAAGTCTGTTTCTTCCTCACTTTCAGAACGTTTTGATAATGTGTGAAATAAGTGTCCTCACACAGTTCCAAAGCAAGACCTGTTGCAACTTTTTCTGGGTGTGTCTTTTCAACTGTTTAATTTTTTCCCAAATTCTCAACATTTTCTTAATCTTGCTTTTACTGATTACCTCATCCACCTTGGGTTCTCCCTTCCCCCCCCCCACTAATTTCCTGCAAAAACTCTGTATGCTTTGACAATTTTTCCATCAAGGCTCTTTTCTTATAAACAACAAGTTGTCTGGTTCTCCTTTCTCATGCATTCTGCTCCCTTCCCCACTTTTTACCAATAGACACATCCAATTTACATGTTGCTGCAATAATTCTTTTCTAGAATTTCCTCTTCTCATCTTCCTTCCATTCTTAGAAACAAAGAGTAGTCTCTCATCCTGTTATCTGCCCTGTTTGCAGCTCCCTCTAGGATGCAAAGGTCTTTTCCATGAAGAGGCAGCTAAGGGACACAATGGATGGAACTTGATGCCTGGATTCTGGAAGAAACAGACACTTTCTGAGTCGCTAAAGACTCAAGACAGTCTTCCTGTATGATATGAGGAAACGTCATAGAACCTCTCTTTGCACTTTTCTATTCCTCCTGCAGCTCCATCTTCCCCCATCATTTCCTTCCACATTTTCAGGATCCATTGATCCTGATCTGTTTGATCCATTGATCCTGATTGCTGTTCCTCACACTTGACTCTCCAAGTGGCCACTGAAGTAGGTTGATGGAAGATTAGAATAAGAGGAGGGAGATTTGATCCCATGATTCGATTGGATTTTTTAATGGTATTAATTTTAAGGGAAAATATATGTATACATGTTTTCTTTCTTTACTTTCTTTTTTTTTCTTACTTTACTTTCTCTACTGAAATAAATAGCCAGCCAGCTCCGGCTAAAGCTGGAGAGGAGCTGAGAATCTGGGAGTCTCCCATCACTTGTCCAAGATGATCCTCAGATGTAGACAGGACACAGGAACTCGGTCCTTGTACAGCGAATAAATCCAGGAAGGGCTCTCGGGAGTAAAAGGCTTTCTGCTTGTTGTCCACCAAAAGCAAAATAGTAACTTTTCCTCCACCTAGCCTTGCTCCATCTTCACTCCTATCTTCTTCAGACCAAATAACCACAGGCTGCAGAGGCTCAGTTGACTGGACGCCACCACCACAGTCCTCCAGGATAACTCCTGCCAGCCACTGACAAGTCCCTCTCTCAGCACAAACCTCGCTCTGCATTCTATATGAGAATGTCCATGATCCCAGCCAGGTTCTGCTTTGGTTTGTCTCTTTCCTATCTTAAATTTATTACTACCTTACAAACCACCTATAACAAAATCTAGCCTCAGACACTTCCTATCTGTGTGACCCTGGGCAAGTCACTTCACCCCCATTGCCTAGCCCTTACTGCACTTCTGCCTTAGAAACAATGCACAGTATTGAGTCTAAGACAGAAGGTAAGGGCCTAAATAAATAAATGAAGAAGCAGATGAGAAGCAAACTCCTGAAAGTGCTCTGCTGGTTGCTGAATGAAAATGAGGGTGTAACAAATTATAAATGTATAAGAATTTAGTACCAGCTTAGAAGAAAAAAATGTAACGCAATATGGAGAAAATTCTGTATAATATAAATTTGGGTTTACAAATGAGAATGTGATGATGTTATTTTAATATATATGAAGCAAGCAACAATTGAAAATTTTATGAGCATGAAAGAGAAGTTTTAAATCTATAAATTTTATATAAAATAAATCTATAAAGTTTATAAATCTATAAATGTGGAATGGAACAGGTATTAAGAGTTTGGAATATTGCTAAAGGGTTTCTGAATTTGTAAATATTTGTTGTAACTGATTGGGATATGCAAATATGTACTCTGGGCAAGAATGATTTCATGGTTTAGGTGTAAACGTGTTTCGATACAATTTGATAGCCTGTGATTTTGTATAAACCCAAATAATTTATGAACTCATACTGTGAACAAAATTAATATTTGAGGTGAATTGGATAAGAGAATATGTAATAATAATCAGGGCTCTTCTGAGCCACTCAAAGCAGGTGACGGAATACCTGGTAGAAGGTAAGTTTAGTGATGGCAGAAGCAAGATGTAGCAGGTGAGGGAGGTGTAGAATAAGCATATGAAAGACATTTGGTGCAGGATATGCTGTATGAACAATGTAAGCAGATATGTGAAAATGGGGAGGAGAACATGAATGTGATTCTGCTTTAAGCAGAGGTTTGAAGGGGGAAAGAGTACATGTTTTATTTGAATGATGATAGTAAAAAAGCAAGTAGAAAAAGGGGAGAGGAATTTGCATTGGAAAATAAAGAAAACAGGTTGTTAACAGACTTTTGTCAAAGTCCATTTGAAAGTTGTGGGGCTCTTAATTAAAATCCACTGGGAGGAATGGAATGTGAAAGTTTCAAATACGTAGTAATCTAAATTGTGAAGGTGAAAAGAAAGTTGTATTAGTAAAGAAATTCAACCCCTCATTTTCCAGTACTGCAAACAATTGGTATATGAAGCCATACGAAATCAAAAGAAAATCAGATTTGAGATAGTCCTACCAAGAAGTTAAAACTGACTGCAAACTTATTAACCCTTTTCTGACTCCCAGAAAAAGAGAAAGTGCCTGTAATTGGTTTTCATTGGAATTCAAGGACTATCTTATTTCCTCACTAGAAAGAGGAGGGCAATAAGCTTATTGCCCAGAGGACTCTCAGAAAAATAAAATAAATCATAACAGTTTGGGATAAAATCTTTTCAGTTACACCTATGGTAGAATAATGAGAATATTTGAAGACTAAAATAAGTAAGAGAGAGATGATAAAGAAAAATATAGAATTGGTATTTACTGTATGAGAAAGTTAAAGAGAAAAACATTTTAACTGAAGATTTTCAAGACTTTAAAAAGTCATTTAAGTGGGTAAAGCAATCAGCCCTGCAAAACAAAAGGCTCCTTTGGGTTATGGAATTTTAAGATGAACATTCCACATCCCAAATGACCAGACAAGTTGGTTGTTGAAATATGAGTCATAAGTTGATGATGAATAAGTTATTGATTAATAAGTTATCTCACATAAACATTAGGGAAGTAACCTAAGAGTCCCTAATATGCTAACTTGGCAGCTTGGCTAAATCTTGATCTGGTATAAAGATAAACAAAGCTACCAGAGACAGTGGTAAAAGCAGGAATTTACAGGCTAAAGGCAATGGAAGGGATGGAAAAAAATTCCTATGAAAATTCAAACTCCCTCTCAAAATATAAAATTTGTGCTCAGAGGCTTATAGGTTCATTTTGTCATTGGAGGTTGCATAATTAGATATTGCAGCCCATATATAAAGTGATTAGAAAAAATATATATGAGTTCTCTTAGGGACATGATGAAAATAAAGACTTTGAAGAAGCTAAAAGCTGCATACATAACACCTTAAATCTACAGATTGGCGACTAGGATGGGGTCTTGCTGTACAATAAGTTGTTTTGCAACAACAACCAAAAAATGTTGAAGTCAAAGAGGGAAGAATGTGATGGCTAATTATACCAGCCAGTGAGAGAACTGAGGAGGTAAAGTGAAAAAAAGAAAGGAGAAACTTTACAAGTTTTGGAAAGTCTTAAAAAAGAGTTAGCTGAACCATAAGGTAAATTATCCAAGTTACAATGTAAGAATTTTATTTTGGGACATCAGGCTCAAAACTATCAACTTGCTATTAAAAACTGTTGTAGAAGTAGCACAATTTGAATGTGAAAAGAAAAAAGTAAAAGTAAATAAATATAGAATGCCTCCAAAGGAATTATTTGTTGCTCTGCTAAAGGTAGGAATTGACAAAAATGGAATTGATGGATTGCCAACTAATACATTGTTTAAAGTGTATAAAGAAAAGAATTTTGGAGGAAACTAAAACCAGGAGACTCTGATCTTCCCTTCTGCCCTTTTCCCCCTCCTCCTCCAGAGATCCATCCCAGCCTAGACCATTTGCAGAGACATTAGGGGAAGGTCAAACTCCAGCAGATATTTGTAAAGTGAAAAGACAGGATTACTGACCACAGATTAATTGGATTATTTATTGAAAAATGATTCCACTACTGCAGCAAAGACCCTATTTGATGCTGAGGCAGAAGCCTCCTTAATGTATGGGAATCCACATTAATTTAAAAGCAGGATCTCAATTACCATGAGGTCATTAAGGGGGTGGGGAATCTTTTCTTTAAGAGGCCCAATAAGTTCAATCAATTTGTATCCCTAGAAGAAAAGAATATATTGGCAAATATTAAAAATTATTATTATCAACAGGGTAATGAGAAGAAGTTTACTTAGAGGGAACAGTGACAAACTGTATAGGATGAAATGTCAATATATATATGTATATGTAAAACTAGAGAGGAAAAAAGGAGATAATATTAAGAAAAATGGGAAAACAAACAAAATTGAGTAAATTTATATTCCATAAATAAGTGCGTGGGGCAAAGAGAGGAGAATATCAATACACTGGAAGGGTAAAGAGGTAGGAGAGAAGAAATATTTACTGCTTAAGTGCATTGAAATCAACTTAAAGAGGGAAGAACAATCAGATCCATTGGGGCAGAGAATTGATTTGCACCCTTATAGAGAAGGGTAACAAAAGGACTGGTGGAGAGGGAAGCAACACTAGGAAGGGATGGGAGGTAGCTTTAAAAGACCCTAAAGAAGAATAAGAGGGGAATAAGAAGGGAGAGGGGAGAAAGGGAAGTACAATAAGGGAGGGAATTAGGGGAACTGATTAAAAACAAAATACTGGTATAGAAGGAAATATCGAAAGAAGAAAGGACAAAACAAGGAGAGAGAATCAAAATGTCTGGGAATACACAGTTGTTAATTATAACTCTGAATGTGAATGGGATGAACTTGCCCATAAAATGGAAGCAAATAGCAAAGCAGATGAGAAACCAAAATCCTACCATACATTGTCTACAAGAAACACACATGAGACATAGAGTGAAAATGAGAGGATGGAGCAAAATCTATTGGGCTTCAAATGAGAAAAAGAAGGCAGGGGTTGCCATCATGATCTCTGACAGAGCCAAAGTAAAAATAGATAAAGTTAAAAGAGATAGGGAGATTTGGAAATAGGTCTTAAACAAGGACATATGTTAAAACCAGTGGAAATGTGCATCAGCTATGGGTGGGGGGACAGCGGGGGATGAAGGGGAAAGTAGGAGCTTGAATCATGTAACCATGTTAAAAATGAATATTAATAAATGATTTAAAAAAAAGAGATAGGGAAGGTAACTACATCCTAATAAAAGGCAGTATAAACAATGAAGAAATATCAATACTCAACATGGATGCACCAAAGTGTATAGCTTCCAAATTTCTAAAGGAGAAGCTAGTAGAGCTCAAGGATGAAATAGATAGCAAAACCATACTAGTGGGGAACCTCAACCTTCCCCTATCAGATCTAGTTAAATCAAACCAAAAAATAAATAGGAAAGACATAAGAGAGGTGAATGAATTCCTAGAAAAATTAGAGTTAATAGATATATAGAGAAAAATAAATAGAGACAAAAAAGAATACACTTTCTTTTCAGCAGCACATGGAACATTCACAAAGATAGACCATGTACTAGGGCATAGAAACATGGCAAACAAATGCAAAAAAAGCAGAAATAATAATACAACCTTATCAGATCATAATGCAATAAAAATAGTTATTAGTAAGAATACATGGAGAGGCAAACCAAAAACTAATTGGAAATTAAATAATATGATTCTCCAAAATCAGATAGTGAAAGAACAAATCATAGAAACAATTAATAATTTCATTGAAGACAATGACAATGATGAGACTTCTTACCAAAATGTATGGGATGCAGCCAAAGCAGTTCTAAGGGGAAAATTTATATCACTGAGTACATATATTAATAAATTAGGGAGGGCAGAGGTTAATGAATTGGGCATGCAACTTAAAAAACTAGGAAACCAACAAATTAAAAATCCCCAGATGAAAACTAAATTAGAAATATTAAAAATAAAAAAGAACTATTGAATTAACAAATAAGACTAGAAGCTGGTATTTTGAAAAAACAAATAAAATAGACAAAGTACTGGTCAATCTAATAAAAATTAGGAAAGAAGAAAACCAAATTAATTGTATCAAAGATGAAAAGGGAGACCTCACCTCAAATGAAGAGGAAATCAAGGCAATCATTAAAAACTATTTTGCCCAATTATATGGCAATAAATATAGCAATCTAGGCAATTTGGATGAATATTTACAAAATATAAACTGCCTAGATCAACAGCAAAAGAAATAGAATACTTAAATATATCAGAAAAAGAATTTGAACAAGCCATCAAAGAACTCCCTAAGAAAAAATTGCCAGGGCCTGATGGATTCACAAGTGAATTCTATCAAACATTCAAAGAACAACAAATCCCAATACTATACAAATTATTTGACATAATAAGCAAAGAAGGAGTTCTACCAAATTCCTTTTATGACATTAATATGGTACTTATTCCAAAGCCAGGCGGACCAAAAGCAGAGAAAGAAAACTATAGACCTTAATCTCCTTAATGAACATAGATGCAAAAATCTTAAATAGAATACTAGCAAAAAGACCCCAGCAAGTGATCAAATCACAAGGATTATCCATCATGATCAGGTGGGATTTTACCAGGAATGCAAGGATGATTCAACATTAGGAAAACCATCCACATAATTGACTATATCAACAAGCTAACAAACAAAAATCACAAGATTATCTCAATAGATGCTGAAAAGGCCTTTGACAAAATACAACACCCATTCCTATTGAAGACACTAGAAAGTATAGGAATAGAAGAGCCTTTCCTAAAAACAATAACTGGTATATATCTAAAACCATCAACAAACATCTTCTGAAATGGGGATAAATTAGAAGCATTCCCAATAAGATCAGGCGTGAAACAAGGATGCCCATTATCACCTCTGTTATTTAACATTGTACTAGAAACACTAGCAGTAGCAATTAGAGAAGAAAAAGAATTTGAAGATATTAAAATAGGCAATGAGGAGACCAAGCTATCACTCTTTGCAGATGACATGATGGTCTACTTTAAAAATCCTAGAGAATCAATTAAAAAGTTAATGGAAATAATCAACAACTTTTGCAAAGTTGCAGGATACAAAATAAACTCAAATAAATCATCAGCATTTCTATATATTTCCAACACATTGCAGCAGGAAGAGTTAGAAAGAGAAACACCATTTAAAATCACCCTAAACAATATAAAATTCTTAGTAATCTATCTGCCAAGACAAACACAGGAATTATACGAACACAACTACAAAACACTTTCCACATAATTAAAACTAGATCTAAACAATTGGAAAACATTGATTGCTCATGGGTAGGACGAGCTAACATAATAAAAATAACCATCCTACCCAAATTAATTTACTTATTTAGTGCTATACCTATCAAACTACCAAAAAACTTTTTTACTGAATTAGAAAAATATAACAAATTTCATTTGGAATAACAAAAGATCAAGAATATCAAGGGAAATAATGAAAAAATATGAAGGAAGGTGGCCTAGCAGTACCAGACATTAAACTATACTATAAAGCAGTAATGATCAAAACAATATGGTACTGGCAAAGAGACAGAATGGAGGATCAGTGGAATAGACTATGGGTAAGCGACCTCAGCAAGACAGACTACAATAAACCCAAAGAACCCAGCTTTTTGGACAAAAACCCATTATTTGACAAAAACTGTTTTTTTAAACAATTGATTCACTTACCTCATAAATTAGCCATGTATCTCAGGGTGATTCATGTATTTGTCAACACCCTCCTCAGGGCGATTGTACAATTGTCATAAAATTTTAGATTTATAAAAATAAATTTTTTTAGAGTATTTTTAGGATAAGAAACTTGCTACCTCTTCAAATCCAGAAAGTGAACTGTTTGGAGAAGGCACCATGGAACCTCACACTGTACCAAAGGATCCAGAATGAACTTTAAGATGTAGTAAAATTAAACTGTGGAGGGTGGAACGCATTTATTTTGAATGTACACTCTTATGTCAAAGGAGACTGCCCCCTAATTTATTTTTTGTCAATACATCTAGCAATCATTGTTTCTGTTTTCTTTTTTATTTCCTTTTTATCCCCAAATTATTGTAATTTCCCTTTAGAAAGTACAATAGTGTGTATACCTCTAGTTAAAGATCTTTAGAGATATAAGTTCATTTTATATATATGGGGAAACTAGGAATGTAAATCTGGGAGATTTCTACATGCTCATTTCCCATGGGAATCACAGGGGGAATGTGTAATTAGAATCTGTTATCCTTAAAACTACAATTTCCAGCATGTTCCTTCTCACGTTATGTGCTGACATAGAGATGATATAAATTTTGGGTAGCCCTGCCTCTTGCTCTCTCTTCTTGTAATTGCATTTGGTGGAGGTAGTGTGTGATGAGCTGGCAGAACTTACTCACTTGGTCTTATTTCTATGAGATAATTATGTTTTAATACATCTATTTCCTTTTTATTCTGTCTACTTCAAGTGATTATTAATAGACTATATCTTCACACACACACACACAGGAACTCCAGCCACTACTGCTACTGCTACTGCTGTTGCTGCTACCACCTGCTGCTGCTGCTGGTGCTGCTGTGAGGTTGCCTGCTGGGTCTCTTGAACACACAAGCTGGGAGTCTTTTACCAGCCACTTTCTGGGTGGCTGGTAAAGTATAAATCCCTCCTTCCCTTACATTGCTAACAGCTGAGTGCTTTCTCCTGCCCCCAAGGGCTGCAGGTTCCTCCTGCATGGAAGGTAAGAAGCTAAGTAGCTGGCGCCCTGCTGACCCGGCTATACCCTCCTCACACACACACAGGTGAGTCTTAAGCATCTGGTAGCTTGGTCCTGAAACAGCTTTCAGCCTACCAATGCAGCATGGTACTCTCTATCCCCATTTACCACCCAGGTTGATTTTACACTAACCCAGGGTGGTTTTCTCACTCCTGGCTCTGAGGTTGGGGAAAAAATTTTCCACGTCTTGCCATGTATAATCATATGTTCAACAGACATTTCCAATCTTTTTAGTCACCACAGTAGGATCATCTTCAAAGGGAGTGGTATTTTGCTTGAATCCCTCAATATCTGGGGAGGAATGGTGTATAGTGTATAGTGTCTTCAGGAAATCACCTTTCCAGTTTTATTGAAGATGGGTACTTCTTTCAAGGGGAATGGGTTATTAACTGAATTATTTGCAATTTTTGATACATGGCTGGATGTTTGGGTTGCTATGGAGCAGGTGAGGGAAGTGGGAGGAGTACATTAGCTAAGAGGGTGGGGTTGGTCTGGGGATGGGAGAAATGAGGTGGGGTTTGGGGGGAGGGGAAAAGAAGAGGGTAGGTCAGATAGAGAAGAGAGGGGCAGCTTTTGTCTTTTCTTTTATCTAAAGCCTTTTAACTGCCTTCCATTTTTTTTAACTAGCTAAGAGGGAAATATCTATGAATGGTATTTAAAATTATACTAGCAATGAGGGAACAGGTCTTCAATTTGAAAAAGCTTGTCTTCCCAGAGAATTTTACTGAGTTAGAACTATTCAACACTTCAGAATAGCTTTATTTAGCACTGTTCCTGGAAGGGCTTTCATTTATAGTGTAGTGGATGGCCAAACTGACCCTTGCCCAAATCTATAGGCTGTGTGTGTATGTTAGATAAGACCCCTTGAAGTGTGTATCCTAGATAAGACCTTGTATACAACCCACCCAACAGGCCCCTGCGCGAGCGGATAGACCATGCCCTTAGAGTGATAACCAAAATACTATTGCAAAGTATGGCCTGATTTGCCTATCTCAAACAGCTCCCATGCTGGGAGAGCATTACTGACCTCTTGCTTCTGATCCTAGGGGGTTTTGTGCTTATTAAATACCTTGCAGTGGAGAGCTTGACTAATCTTAAGATTCAGGGGAGAAATTCATCTTCTCATACCCTTATAGTATTTTGGCCTGCAAAATCTCTGCACCATATCCCATATGGTAGTTATCCACACTATGCTCAGTGCAGAATTCTCTCTCACTATGATGAAATTCAGAGCTCTGAAAAAACGAAATACAAATGGTTGATATATATGGAGGAGGGGAAAGAACCTTAAAAGAGATCTGGAAGTTTATTGCTTCCTGATCATTTTTAGCTTTTCCCCTCAAGATTGTAAACAAGTCTATTGGAATTGGTAAAAAGGTTTTTGATTGCACTGTTTGTACCTCATCATTCACTTATATTATTGTATATTGCTGATTCCTTTACTATTTAAATTTTTTCCAAGTTTACCTGTATTAATGAATCTAATATCTTTCTGTCATATATGACTCTTCATCTGTAGCATTTCCCTATAATTTTACTGAACAACATATCATTGTAAAAAGCCCATAAGTCTTAGGTATCCTGGATTTGTCATCTCAACTACTGAGGTAACATGTTGCTTATACAACCTTTGGAGAATTTAATGAGGCAAATATCTAAATTGTTTTTAAAGTGTCCATTTTGTAACTGAATGGTGAGAGTACAGCTGGCCTGATAGGATCATAGGAAAATAACCTTGGCCTGTTCAGGTATTGTCTGATCTTGATTTGAGAAAACTATAAGCTCTCCAGATACCTGGGGGCCAGAAAGGTTACTTTGACCTAAGCATCATGATAGTTCTGTAGGATTAATTAAATTCTCTTCTCTTAATCTTGTACTGAAATTTGGACTATCAAATGTTCCACATCTTTGATATCAAACACCACTACACATTTCTTAACTTCCTATGTACCCTCTGCCTTATTAATGGCTTATGCTAATTATTTACCAAAAATCCAAAAAACAGTTGGACATCTAAATGGGATTTTGGCCATTTAGCTATATGTTCTGTTACATTGCCTTTATTTGTACTCTCCTCTATGACTGGACTGAAGAAAATACCATTATAAAAGTCCATAAACAAATTGAACAAACACTTTTCCGTCGCAAAACCATAGATCCTTATGGAGTCTGGGTTTGTCACCAGATCTATCAAGGTCACATGTTGCCTAAACATCATTTTGTTCCTTTTTGCCTTTGTTAATTGTCACATGGATGATGATGGATGGACTCCATCAAACTTCTTACAACCTTTGGAGAATTTAATGACCTAAAAATTTAAATTGATTTTAAGGGGCCTTCAGAAATGATTTTTTAGATATCTAGTAGCACCGCTACCTCTAACTGATCATTAACCTACCTCTAAGTCATTTGTAACAAAAGGTAAAGGATCCATTTAGTAGCTGAAGTGAAGTGCAATAGCACTATTATTTTCCCCACCTCTGCATTTATGAAAATGTTATAGATGAGATGTCTGAAGTGATTTTCACTATTGTAGCCCTCACCTCCACATTGCAATTGATGGGAAATATAAATACGTGCCTTTTGTGGCTGTTATAGTCTCATAAAAGACGGGGGAGTGTTTCCCAAAGGACTTGATTACTCTTGGACAGGTTTGTTTTTATATTTGTGACACTTCAACTTAATCTACCCTTCCACCAGAATGATCTAGATTCTTGGTGACATTTTAGACACAAAAAGTTTTTATCAGCAATACAGAGGTTTAGTGTTGTTTTTTTCCTACTGGTTCCTCCTGCCACATTTTGGAATTATGGCAGTAATAGTCTTTGTTAGAAATATCTCAGCTAAACTTGAAAGATTGGCTCCATCTGGAGAACTTGTGACAAGTATCCATGAGCTTCATAAGTTTTTTAAATGGCACACAGAATATGGTTATGTAGACTCATGTAAATCCTAATGATAGTGTAAGAGGGAGATTTTAGATGTTTTATAGATATATATTTAAAGTGTGGCAGCCAGGAATCAACAATTCAGATTGATTCTGTAATTAAAATAGACCCAAGTCAGGATTGGGTTTAAGGTAGTTTATTTACAATTAGGAAGGTAAAAGGTAAGGAAATAAAGAGAGGGAGAGGATATTCCAGGCCTGCAGAGGCCTGGACAGAGTGAGAAGGTTAAAAGGCTAAATAAATTAGGCTACAAGCCACAAGGCCTAGCAATCAGATAGGCTAGAGCCTACTTAAGGTAGAGTCTTGGAAAAACGTCAAGGTAGGCCAAGGAAGTCAGCCTAACTTATCCACGTGACCATTCAGAGTAGAAGCTGCCTGAGGTCTCATCCGAGATCCTTCAGCACCAAGTTCAAAGCAGGAACTCCCTTAGCAAGAAGTAACCAACATACTTGAAGAGATAGTGTCTTTCGTCACTTCCTGTGGGTCCACCTCTAATTCAAGTGGAAAAATTGCAGCCTCTACATTGATTTGGACTGCTCAAAGGGCAGTCCCTTGTTCTTGATTTGTTACTTATTGTCACGTGTGGGTAACTCATCCCCCTCCCCACTAAGGGAGGTGGGGATGACATCATCTCGAGTAGGTAGAGTTTTGACTATGAATGGACTAGAGCTAATTCCATTAACACAATCCCCCCTGATAATCATATTGGGTGCCTAGTCACCCCAAGTGATCATTTTACATAATCATCTTATACTCACAAAGGTCTTCTAACTACAATAGTTAGAGATAAGAGGGGAAATGGAAAAGAGAGAAAGCAAAACCAATGTTTTGCTAAGTGCATTGACAAGAAACCAGTTGGGGGCAGTCCCCTATTGGTATAACATGTACAATTAAAGTAGCTGTTCAAACCCCATCAGTCCAATCAGTTGTACCCAAAAGTTCATTCTGGATTGCTCGATGCAACAAACCCATTAGTTCAATCAATTGCAACCCAAAGTTCATTCTGGATCTCTTGATTAAATGTAGATTCTTCAGGCATCTGTCTGCAAACAGTTCATTCTCTGGATTAAGGAATCAGCAAGTTTATTTCCCTGAGATTTTTCTCGAACAAAATCAAAAATTAAATCTTGGATATAATAAAAATACAATTAAATCTTGGATTTTATAAAAATACAATAGGAGGTTTCTTTGTTATTGTCATTAACTGGGCTATTATGATTTTGGGGATTTTGATACTTCTTTGAATGTTGTTATGATGATAATAACAGATAGTTTGGAGAAGCAGATAAATGTGTCAGGGCCAAATAGAGCTTTAAGTCAAGAGCCAGAGATTGACAGGCTTCAGTGAGGGAAAAGGAGGGGGCTAAACACTCCTGGCTCTCAAACCCCTCCCCCCTAACTGCTTCTGCTTCAGTTGGTAATGAAGACAGGAATAAGATTCTTCTGGTAAGTTTCAGTTATGGCTGAAACCCCAATTGATGTTCCTTTTCTTAAATTTATATTCCTCACAGGTCAGTATGATGAGTATATAGAAATTAGTTATCTAACAGTTGAGGACAGAGGAGATCTTCTTAAACTGACAGCCAACAGGATTCAAACTAAATGTACAGACTGAGTTGTGAGTATCTTTCCCAAATAATTATCAGGCACAGATTTGAAGATAAAGATTATATTAAGTAATAACAAAGAAAACTAAAAAGGGTAAATGAGGGTTTTAGGATAATGAGAGGAAACCCTGAACTGCTAAGAAGATGTTGCCCTTCCCCCTCCTCACAAGAGGGGATGGGATGAAGCACTTAACTGAAAGAGGCTCTCTTGCTATTGATAAATATCTTACTCTCTAATCTCTAAGTAATTATCTAATTATATTAATGAAGAATAGTAATAACAAACAGGCTAACCCTATGAGTAGAAACCACTGGCTTATGCTACAATGGCCACCTCAGGAGAAACTCCCAAGTCAGGAGTAGCAAGCAGTGTCTGCTCACATCCACTCCCACAAATTAACTGACTCCAACCCTTCTCAACTGCCCCTCACCCAAAGTTCTCCAGGGGGGTCCCCTGGAATTCTGGGTGAGGCTATCCCTATACCTTTGCAGGGATTCCATGCTTTGCATCTGCACACAACAGTAAATTCCCCCTCTTCTAGTAGGAATTTCCACTGGAAATTCTGCAGGCTGAAGATATTGTAGCATTAATTACCCTGTCTACACTTAAATGTCTTATTTCTAACCCCTTACCAGTCTTGCTATGCTATTGCTTATCTATACTATCTATATTATCTACCCCTATCTAAGGAGGGAAAAAGGAAAATATGAACAAGGGAAAAAAACAGGTTTTGGAATAAAATACAAACATCATAACATGCAACAAATTATCACAGAAATTCCAAAACTGCAACAACTATAAGTTGCAAGCACTATACTTATAGCATGCAATGCAAACATCTTTGAAACACATCCAAAGCAAAAATGTAACAACCTACAGATCTTCTAAAACTTGCTCCTAACTCATAACAAAAGAAATATGTTAAAACTCTATATGCAAAATGTCATAGAACTAAGTTTCCATGTTAGTACTTTACTTAAGCTAAGTTAGTGGTATTAATAATCCTAAGTTCTAAATTGTTAGTATATTAATTTCATTTTGTTAGTCATTAATATATGCACACTATATACATATTCTTATAGACTATAGTGACTTTTCCTGACTAACTGTATTTCAAAGATCCCTAAAGCTAGCTTTCCCTATGATGTTAGTAATTCTATTCTATGGGTTAGTAATTATAATTTAGGCTATCCACAATGCCTATTTACAGATGGAAGTTCCCTTGATGTCTACCAAATCAAAAAACAAACAATGGATCTTTTGATATGTTAGAGATCCTAGGATACCCTTCCCTTATATATAATACATATGTACATATAATACATATATACAGAAGAGACTCTCATTTATCTATATGAGGTCTATATCAAAAAGTGAACAATCAGTTTGTGTTGTGTCCAATGAACTAAAGTGTGCTGATGTATGCACATACTTACCCTTACTGCAAGGATCTTCTGGCCCACTGGAGAATCATAATCCTCCTTGTTAGCCATATCTAGTGTGGCATGCAACTACTGTGTGATGTCTCATATGTACCATGTGTGTTTATACATGATAGCTGCTCCACGGATTTCTTCCTTCCAGTCCTCTTCCTGCACAGTACTTAATAAAGATTACAACACTCTCGTGATTGTCCATTCCTTGGTACCGCCGCTGCTGTGAAGTTCTGCAGCTTCCAGCTTCTGTGTTCTTCGTTTCTTCCTCTGTACTGCATGTATACTTGTCTGCCGTCTATCATCTTTTCTGATGGTTGACTTGTCACCTTCTTAATTAGGAATATTAGTTGCTGTGATGTAATTGTGTTAACTTTGTGTTGTTTTGTGTTGCAAAAAAAAAAATTTTTTTTTTGCTTTTTCCCTTTTAGAATTTCAAGCAGTTCATTCATTCTCATCATAACCGTCTGTTTGCTGTGGATCTGGCAGTGCATTCATTTCATTTTGCTCTATGTCAGGAGGTTTTTCATGATGTTTCTTAAAAGGTTTTACATGCGTGGTGTGGAACCACGGGTCTCTATTCTCAACTTTCACACAAGTTGGGCTAGTTAACAGCACCTGGAAAGGCCCGACCCATTTAGGGTCTAGAACAGATTTTCTTGTAAAGTTCCTTATATAGACCATGTCTCCCAGTTTAAGCTGATGTAAGCTAAAGTCTAAAGGAACTCTCTGGGTTAACAAACCAAGTTTGTGCAATTCATCCAGTCTCTTCTTCAAAGCTTTTTATGTATCTATACAGCTGACACTCAGCTCCAATGTGTGATAAGAGAGCTGACTTCTGGGATGAACTATGCCATGGAGTGTGCCCATACAGGAGTTCATACGGTGACAATCTTGTGTCACTACAGGGTTGACTTCTTAAATAAAAAAGAATAATGGGGAGTGCTTGTACCCATTTCAGATGGCTTTCAGAACATACTTTCCCAATGAGAGTTTTAAGTCTCTTATTACAGATTTCAATTTGCCCTGAGGAAGAGGGGTGATAGACTGAATGTAAACTTCTCTTTATCCCCAAGGTCTTATAAATCTCATGCAAGATGTTCTGGGAAAAGTGTGATCCATGGTCCAAATCTATTCTAGCTGGTACAGAGAATCTCAGAACTATCTCTCTCAGAAGTGTCTTCACCACAAAGGCTGCGTTGTTTTTCTTTGCAGGGAACACTTCTGGCCATCAAGTCAACCTGTCTATGATGACTAGGGCATATTTGTATCCTTGACAATTGGGCATTGATATATAATCAATCTGCAAGCACTCAAACGGGGTATATGCCAATTGCCTGCCTCCTAGTCCCTTAATTCTGGTCACGCCCTGATTATATTGCAAGCAAACCTTGCATTTCTGGCATGTTCTAATTGCACAAGTGGATATATCAGGAGCCGTCCAGTATCTTCAAATACTATCTACTAAGGATTGAGTCCCATAATGGCCTTTGACATGCAATGCATTACATAGGGTATTATATAAAGATCTTGGAAGAATGGGTTGGTCCTCACTAGAAAACCATACACCTTTCACTAATTTGGCCCCTAGATTTTCTATCCAGTGCTTCACTTCCCTCGGTGAGTATGCCTGTTTTAGATCTGCTTTTTCCACCAAGGAGAAGTTCAGCACATGGACTGGGCCGAAACGGGCACCAAATTTTGCGGTTACATCTGCTCTCCTGTTTCCTAATGAGACTTCATCCATACCCTTTTTTTTTTTTTTTTTTTTTTTTTTTTTAATTTTTTTTTTTTTTTTAATTTTAAACCCTTAACTTCTGTGTATTGACTTTTATAGGTGGAAGAGTGGTAAGGGTAGGCAATGGGGGTCAAGTGACTTGCCCAGGGTCACACAGCTGGGAAGTGTCTGAGGCCAGATTTGAACCTAGGACCTCCCGTCTCTAGGCCTGGCTCTCAATCCACTGAGCTACCCAGCTGCCCCCAATCCATACCCTTTTGATGTGACCTGCAATGCATTACTGCCACTTCCTTAGGTAACTGGACAGCTTTCAGGAGTTGGTTTATAAGGCTCCCATAGGCTATCTCCTTCCCACCAGCTGTTATATATCCCCTATATTTCCAGATTTGGCCTATACAATGTACTACATTAAATGCATATTTACTATCGGTCCAAACTTTCAACCTTTGACCCTGGCCAATTTCTAAATTGAGACTCAGGATTTCAGCCCCTTGAGTACTCATCGACTTAGGTAGAGCTGCATACCATAAAGTCTCATCTTGAGTTACTACAGCCGCGCCTGTATACCGTTCTCCATCTACCACAAATGCAGAACCATCGGTAAACAAAGTGAGATCGGGAGAGACCAAAGGAATATCGGTCAGGTCATCTCTCATCTTTTGAACCATGTCCAAGGTTTCTGCACAGCTATGGATGGGTTCCCCTTCTAATGGTAAGCCTGGCATTAGTGTAGCTGGGTTGATCTCCTTACAATGATGGAAAGTTAGGTTCTCATTGCCCAGCAACACAATTTGATAATGGGATAAGCACTGGGAAGTAAACGCTTGCAGGTTGCTGTTTTTCAAGATGGTATCTATTTGATGAGGAGAGTACAGCATAATCCTGCATCCCAAAACCAGATCAGAAGATTTCTTAACCATTAGGGCTGCACCTGCAATTGCTCTCATACAAGGTGGCATCCCCCTAGCCACAACATCTAATTGGGAGCTATAATAGGCTGTTGGTCTGAACTGATCCCCAAGAGTTTGCATCAACACTGCACTGGCTATTCCCTTGTCCTCATGCCCAAACAGGTGAAATGGTTTTGCATGGTCAGGGATTCCAAGTGCAGGACTGGTCAACACTGCTGTTTTCAGTTTTTCTATAGCATGCTTGTGCTCCCGTGTCAGTTTTAAAGGTTCTGAGACAGTGTTCCTAGTCAAGTCTGTTAGAGGTTTTGAGATCAGACTATAACCAGGTATCCACTGCCTACAGTAACCCGTGATACCTAATATTGCACGGAGCTGCTTCTTGGTCTTAGGCATGCACAGCTTTTGTATATGTGCAACTCTCTTTTGGGAAATCCGTCTTGTACCCTTTTCCAACACGAAGCCGAGGTATTCTACGCATGGTAACACCCACTGAATCTTACTTTTGGAAATTTTGTGTCCCCTTTTGCATAGCTCTTGCAACAGATGTTTGCTGTCCCTTTGACAGATTCGAGCACTTGGTGACATTAGCAAAAGGTCATCCACATAATGTATTAGCTTGCTCTCAGTGAATATGATGGTTTCAAGATCTCTTTGCAGGATTTGACAAAAGATATTCGCGCTTTCTGCGAATCCCTTTGGAATTCGCGTCCAGCAGAGTTGTTTTCCCTCCCAGGAAAATGCAAAAATCTTCTGACTGGACTCATGCAGAGGTACAGTAAAATATGCACAGCACAGGTCCACGACCGTGAACCAGGCTGCATTACTTGGAATCTTGGCGATGATATTTGCTGGGCTAGGTACCACTGCATGTCCCTTCTTAACAAAATTATTCATTGCTCTTAGATCCTGCACAAAACACCATTGTGTCTTGCCATTTGGATCTTTCTTCGATTTCTTAATGGGTAAAATAGGTGTGTTGTACTCGGATATAGTGTAGACCAAAATGCCTTGTTCCAGGAGACTTTGGATAATGGGCCTGATACCCTCTGTGGGCTCTTTGCTCAACTTATACTGAGGGATTCTAGGTGGAGTACCCTCTTTCACCTCTATCTTAACTGGGGTGGCAGATTTCAAAATTCCCACATCGGTTGAATGCTTAGCCCAAACTTCCTCTGGGATATCTTCTGATATTTCATAGATACTCCCTATCATCACCCTCCACTTGCCCCAGGAATAGCAAGGGATGGTGTTTGAGTGACTGTTTGGGTAAGTGTAGGAATATCTGTCCTGACCTATCACACTGGATAGTGGCACCTAATTTACAAAGAACATCCCTCCCCAGGAGATTGGATGGACAACCGGGTATCAACAAAAAAGAATGATCTAAAGTCATTGGGCCTATTTTCACAATCTTAGATCTTAGCTTGGGCACCAACTCCATTTGCCCAGTGGCTCCTTTTACTCTCACAGACCCCATTAGTGCACAATTTTCTGGTGCTGATGTCAACACAGACCGGGTTGCTCCAGTATCAATAAGAGCAGGATAGATTTGATCTCCTATTGTCACCATAACCAAAGGTTCCCTGTCTTTAGCTGTCTGATCAACAGGTACCAAAGGTGTTTCTATCTCTATGTCTCCCAAATCCCATTGATCCTTGTTCTAGGACTTCTGTCTGTGCTGGCTCAGGATTCTGTGAGTGTAATGATGGTAAGTCTCCTTTAAAAATGGCTTGTTGGACTGCCAATGCCTGAATTGGCATCCCTGGACTGTTCATGGGCCTATCAGTGTCAAAGTTTATTTCAGTTCTTCCAGACCATGAGTAAGGTAGAGTGTCCTTCTCTTCACTGAACATGCTTTGCTGGACTTGAGCAAAGTTAGATTCAGGAGAGGTATTTCTCTACATTAAAGGAAATTCTACAGAATTGGGAATGTGCTCGTGGTTCATGTCTACATCCCAATCCTGTGAGTCTATGCTTTCTTCTTGTATTTGCTCCCTAGACTCCATGTCAGTAACAGGAAACTTAACTCTAGATGTATTTTGCATAGGAAACAAAGTCAGTGTTGTAGATTCTTCCTTTGTCCCTATTGATGTCATTTTGTTCCTCTCTTGGCTACTGACATTTATTAAAATGAATTCCTTTAAATGCATTAACTCAGAATCTACTCCAAAGGCAGCTCTCTTGGGAATATTACAGGCTTGAAAGTATGCTACATCTTCATGCACTTGACCCTGAAGTAGACTTGGTCACTGTAGGCTTAATCTAATTATCACACTGCGTCTGATTCCAAGAGAAGGGATGATACTACACAATGCCAAGAAGCACAAAGTTAACCTGAATAGTGCCTATGGAGCACAAGGTCAAGGAGACCAACCAATCCCAGTAGGATTGATGATATTCTGCACCAAGACAGGGGACTTGAACTTATTTTGGGGTTCAAGGAAGTGGCTGGTGTTATATTGAATCTTTGGGAGCTTGAAGTTCACTTTTGATTGACAGATAAGTCAGTTGGGTAGAATGCTCCCAGAGAGGCATGTGGGGCTCAGGAGAGAGAGCAGTTGAGAACCCTGACAGAGGTTCTTGGGTCTTTTACCTGTCCCTGAGGCTGGAGATCAGTGTGGATCCTGGTCTTTGGAGATAGAGACTGGCATACACCCTGCAAGCTCCTCCTGTGTTTCCTGTACCGTTATCAACTTGTATAGACCACCATCTCTGTGTCTACTGCCCCTAGATATTAGGAGTTTCATTATCTTAGCTATCTAGGCTTCCCAGGGCCCGGGAGGGATCCGGGAAGTGGGCAGGAGATGAAGAAGAGGGTAGAAAGGGTGGTATCTCAACTGTTAAGGCTTAAGATCTACTGAAGAAGAAGCTGAAGATTTCCCAGCAGTTTGCCTACTCTGGTTTAGCCCTGGCCAGGCTGTACCAGAGAGAAGCTATCATCTTGAATCCTTCATTTGCCTGCAGTTAGAGATTCATTAGTGTCAATTTAAAGTAGGGTCTTCCCTTTACCTCTATCCCACATCATTATCCTTCTTACCAAATATATTTAAAGTTTAAAGTACCTTCCTAAATTGGTTTCCAAAGCTTATTTGGGAAGGGAGTTATGCAGTCAGATTACCAACGTTACTTTAGCTGAAGAGCCCAATAATTAATATCAATTAACCCCAGGTGGGTCCTGAAGGGATAAACCACTTTGACCTAAAGGATCCTGCTTGGGCAACTGTTATAAAGGAGAATTACCATCTTGTCATCTCTCTGTACTCCAACTTCATATACATCAATAGTTATTAGTGACCCTCCTTTAATATAACACTGCTGAGGAGGTACCACCTCACACCTAGTAGATTAGCTAACATGACAGAAAGGAAAATGGTGAATGTGGGAGGGGATGTGGCAAAATTGGGACATTAATGCATTGCTAGTGGAGTTGTGAATTGATCCAACCATTCTGGATGGCAATTTGGAACTATGATCAAAGGGCT
Organism: Gracilinanus agilis; assembly: GCF_016433145.1. Classification (NCBI taxonomy): domain Eukaryota; kingdom Metazoa; phylum Chordata; class Mammalia; order Didelphimorphia; family Didelphidae; genus Gracilinanus; species Gracilinanus agilis. The sequence goes on from NC_058131.1 coordinate 32,849,889, forward strand.
ATAAAAGCTGTGTGTCCTTTGATCCATCCATACCACTGCTGGGTCTGTACCCCAAAGAGATCATAGGGAACAAGATTTGTACAAAAATATTTATAGCCTTGCTCTCTGTGGTGGCAAAAAATTGGAAAATGAGGGAATGTCCTTCAATTGGGGAATAGCTGAATAAATTGTGGTATCTGTTGGTGATGAAATACTATTGTGCTCAAAGGAATAATGAACTGGAGGAATTCCGTGTGAACTTGAATGACCTCCAGGAATTGATGCAGAGTGAAAGGAGCAGAACCAAGAGAACATTGTACACAGAAAATGGTACACTGTGGTACAATTGAATGTAATGGACTTCTCTACTAGCAGCAATGTAATGATCCAGGACAGTTCTGAGGGCCTTATGAGAAACAAAGCTATCCACATTCAGAGGAAGAACTGTGGGAGTAGAAACACAGAAGAAAGATAACTGCTTCAACACATGGGTTGATGGGGATACTACTAGGGATGTAGGCGCTAAACAGTCACCCTATGCAACTGTGATATGACAATTTTTTGTAGTCCTACCTGCTGATTGGGTAAGTGTATAATTGCTACTACAGGCTCGTGGAACATAAATCACTTTAATCAGGCCCGGATTCAAGGACCTGTTATGGGCTTCTTCTTTACGTAGAATTTTTACACATGAAACTTTGATATTTTGTGTTTCATCTAGAAGGTACTTTTTTCTCTTTTTTTTTTTTT
>NC_058131.1:32860265-32869352 GCF_016433145.1 Gracilinanus agilis
TGGAGCCGGACAATTTAGTCCAGACTATCTGACCAGGTGCAGATCTGTAAATCAAGGCAGAACGCAATTAGTAAACATCTCCATGAAATTTATTTCTGCTCCCAGAAGTAAACCCTACTAATTGGTGGTTGGAATTTGGCCCTTGTCCTTGCACCCATATCTCTACTTTTAGACTTTAATGGATTGTGTATGATTTGTAACCCCTTCAACAGATGTTACTCTTTCTTTGTGTTCTTTGTTTGAAACCAGTATAAAAATAAAGTCCAAATCCCATAGCATCGGATCAGCATGGGCTAACCTCTAGTTCGGCTGTTCTCAGTTTCTTTTTCCTGTCTTAGCAATCCGACGCCGCAAAACGCCACTCAGGACCCCTGACATATAGAGCTGGTCCTCTATATGTATGGCGCCGAACGTGGGGGCTTTCTGAGCAGTGCGATTACCCTTTCCCCCCAAGCCAAAGCGCTTTCCAAACTCAGGCGGCTAGGAGTCTCATCCACCAGTTAGCTACTGGCTCACGGAGAGGAGAACGTGAGGGATTAGAGGTGAGTAACTTTGATCTTTTATCTTTTATCTTTAAAACTTAAGACAAATAGAACAGTATGGGGCACAGTGAATCTAAGGAAAGAAATCTCTTTGTGGATCTAATTAAATACACCCTCGAAAAGCGAGGAGTGTCAGTAACTAAAAGGCAACTTACTAAGTTCCTTGACTTCATTCAAATATGCAGCCCCTGGTTCCCAGAAGAAGGAACTATAAACTTAGATACATGGAAAAAGATTGGCCATGATTTGCAAAATTATTACACTGAGCATGGACCAGAGAAGGTGCCAATAGAATCTTTTGCCTTATGGTCCCTATTTAAGGATGCATTAGATCCTACTCATGAAATTAACAAAATGGAAAAGGCAGTTACTAATGTAGCTGCCACAGAGAACACCCCTTTGTTATCTAGAAAAAATTCTAAAACCGAAATCTTTAAGGTTTCCTTGTCAGATCCAGAATCTAGCGAGGATGAGGATGATTCAGAGGAGAGAAAACTTTCTGCAGAAGATAGGACATTATTAGAGGAGGAAGTGGCTCGCTTTCAAGCTAACCGGAGCTTTAAAATTCAAAAAAAGAAGCCACTAGCAGCAGCGGGCCCTCCCCCGCCTGACACCCTCTCAGCTACTAAGAAAAGAGTAAACAAATCAAAGGCTTCCCCAAGGCCCCAGAATGTTGGGTTTAAAGGGGCAATTCAAGCCGCTCAGAGGGACGGGGACACGTCATTATGCTTCCCTGTTATTTTTAAAGGAAACGGCTCTGATGATAGTGATGAAGAGGAGGAACCTTCATGGGAACCTCTCCCTTATAAAGTCTTAAAAGAAATTAAGACGGCCTGTACCTCTTATGGCCCTACTTCCCAGTTTACATTAGCCTTAGTGGAAACACTGGGGGGTAAATGGATGTCGCCCTATGATTGGATAATGACTGCCAAGTCCTCTCTGTCAGGGGGCGACTATCTATCCTGGAAAGCTGAGTATGATGAGATTGCCAAAAGACAAGCTGCTCAAAATAAGAAAAAAGGTAGTAGAGTTACTAAAGAAATGTTACTTGGAGAGGATGAATGGGTAATGCATGCTGACCAGATCAAGTTACCAAGAGAAGCTTTAATTCAGTGCACCTCCTGTGCCTTAGAGGCATGGAAAAGGATCCCTGTATCTAAGGGACTAACTACTGCATTAACAGACATTAAACAAGGTGCTGAGGAAAGATATGCAGATTTTCTGGACAGACTAATTCAACAAGTCAGAAGAATCATTACACATGATGAGGCTGCAGATATTTTGATTAAAAAATTAGCTTTTCAAAATGCTAATGGAGCATGTCAAACAATGCTTCACAATGTTAAAAAATCTGGGACCCTTAGTGATTATGTAAAAGCTTGTGAGGATTTTACTCCTGCTTATATGCAAGGTATTGCAATTGCAGCAGCCTTGAAGGGTCAAACCTATGCTGAAATGATTAAAGGGAATAAAGCAGGACAAAACAATTGTTATAACTGTGGAGAGAAAGGGCACTTTTCTCAGCAATGCCCCCGAGGTAACTTAAAAACTTTACAAATCAATTCAGCTAACAGTGCAAAAACTTGGCAGAATTATCCTCCTAATAATGCTGGAGCAAGGCCTGCTACTCAGGCAGGTAATCTACCTAAGACTTTATGCCCTCGATGCCTTAAAGGAATGCATTGGAAAAGAGATTGTTATTCAAAAAGGCACAGGGATGGCTACCGCCTAATTGATCAAAAGCATCCGGGAAACGGGATAAGGGGCCAACCCCAGGCCCCGAAAACAACAGGGGCAAGTCTGTTTTTCAATCAGACAAATCCCTTCCAGCCCCCGCAGGAACCGTCAGCTCTTTATACAGAGCCACTCCAGGCAGCGCAGGGCTCGACCTTTGCGTAGAGACTGGCGTAATATTAACCCCTGATTCTCCCATTCTAGCTGTCTCTACCGGGGTGAAGGGTCCCTTGCCGGAGGGAACAATGGGACTTATTATAGGGAGAAGCTCTTCAGCAATGTCAGGTATATTAGTAATCCCAGGGGTAATTGATTCAGACTATACTGGGGTAATTCAAGTTATGATAAAACCTTCAACTAAAACTGTTACTTTGACAAAAGGTCAAAGAATTGCTCAGTTACTTCTTCTGCCTTATGTACAAACATCTAACCCAGTCCTCCAATCGTTCAGGGGACAAGCAGGATTTGGATCCTCAAACTGGGCCTTTTGGGTCCAAGAAATAAAAAATTCGCGACCCATGAAAATTATAAAAGTCAATGGCAAGGATATTAATGGATTAATTGACACTGGAGCGGATGTTAGCTGTATAGCAGGGAGAGACTGGCCTCAGGCTTGGCCCACTAAAATCACCCCCTCTAATCTTACGGGCCTCGGTCAGGCTACAAATGTTGCACAAAGCTCCATGATTTTGACTTGGTCCTGTGAAAACTTATCAGGACAATTCTGTCCATATGTGATTCCTTCCCTCCCTTTAACCTTATGGGGACGGAATGTCCTATCACAAATGAAAATCTCCTTGGTTACACAAGACATGGAACCTCAAACTTTGCAAACCTTGCCTGAGAAAAAGCATCAGGATTTTTTCTAGGGGCCACTGTAGAAGTCACCGCTGACCCAATTCGTTGGAAATCAGCCAAACCAATCTGGGTCGAACAGTGGCCCATTTCTCAAATCAAACTGGAAGCCTTAGAACAGTTAGTTCAGGAACAACTTCAACTTGGACACATAGAGCCATCTAATAGCCCATGGAATTCACCTGTATTTGTTATTAAGAAAAAATCAGGCAAATGGAGACTTATACAGGATCTGAGGAAAGTTAATGATACTATGGAAAATATGGGTTGCCTTCAACCGGGACTTCCCTCCCCGGTAGCAATTCCAAAAAATTTTGAGATCATTGTAATTGATTTAAAGGACTGCTTTTTTACTATTCCCCTAGCGCCTCAGGATAGAGTCAGATTTGCATTCAGTGTCCCCTCAATCAACTTTAAAAAACCTCACTCTCGATTTCAGTGGGTTTGTCTTCCACAAGGCTCAAAGGCTAGTCCATACTTATGCCAAAAATTTGTAGATGCTGCCTTGAACCCCATAAGAGTGCAATTTCCAGATGCTTATATTCTCCATTATATGGATGACATCCTATTGTCCCACATTAACCGAGGTACATTACATGACATCATGACTAGCACTGTACAAGCTTTATCCAAATATGGCTTACAAATTGCACCTGAAAAAATTCAAACCGAACTCCCTATTCAGTACTTGGGACGTTCCATTGGCAGATCAAACTTTATATCACACCAGAATCTGCAGCTACGAGTAAATCACCTCAAAACTCTAAATGATTTTCAAAAGCTGCTTGGGGACATTAATTGGGTCCGTCCCTTCTTAAGAATTACAACAGCAGATCTGAAACCTTTGTTTGACATCTTAAAAGGTAATTCTTCACCCACTTCTCCCCGCAAACTGACAGAAGAAGGGGCCAAAGCCCTTGACTTAGTGCAACAAGCTATTAACAATCAGCAACTTTCCCGAATTGACTATACTTTACCTTGGTCATTAATAATCCTGCCCACAGAGCAATATCCTACGGGATGCCTTTGGCAAAATGCTCCTCTTCAATGGGTTTATTTACACAGTTCTACTCGAAAAGTCATTCCTTCATATACCATGTTAGTTACAGAACTAATTTTGAAAGGTAGAAGGAGAAGCAGGGAACTGTTTGGACAAGATCCATCAACTATAATCACCCCCTTTAACTCTTCTCAAGTTGAGAATTTGTTTATCTATTCCACAGACTGGCAGATTGCCCTCGTAAACTTCACAGGACAACTTCTCTTTCACATCCCCTCCAACCCCCTCTTACAATTCGTAAAGAGACAAATGATTATTTTTCCTTCCAGATCTTCTCCAGATCCCCTTCCTCCCCCTGCAGCTTTAGTTTTTACAGATGGGTCATCAAATGGCAAGGCTGCAATGGTCATAAATAATGAATCCTACGTACAGCAGACTTCAGAGAAATCAGCACAACGCACAGAGATAATGGCAGTAATATTTGTTTTTCAAAAGCTAACTAATGTACCTTTTAATTTGTATTCAGATTCTCAGTATGTGGTTAAACTCTTTCCCAATATAGAGACTGCAACGCTACCTGCCTCTAACAGTTCTATCTTCCCCCTTTTGCAGAAATTACAAAATCTGATTCAAGCTCGCACTTCTTCCTTTTATATAGGATACGTCAGAGCTCATTCCTCCTTACCAGGGCCTATCCATGGAGGAAATCAACTGGCTGATTCTCTAACTAGAACTATTTTTACAGCTTTAGAAGACGCTCAGGCAAGCCATGCCATACACCACCAAAATGCTACTTCTCTTAGACATCAGTTCCACATTACAAGGGAAGCAGCTAGAACCATTGTACGGAATTGCTCCCATTGCCCTATACATTTTCCCTCCCCTAGCTATGCCGTCAACCCCAGGGGATTGAAGCCAAACCACCTCTGGCAAATGGATGTAACTCACATTCCTTCTTTTGGTCGATTATCTTTTGTTCATGTTACTATAGATACATATTCTCACGTTATTATAGCCTCAGCGCGCACTGGAGAAGCCTTCAAAGATGTCTCACAACATTTATTTACCTGTTTCTCTTACCTAGGAATGCCAAAAGCAATAAAAACTGATAACGGACCAGTATACATGTCAAAAGCCTTTAAAAAGTTTTGTGCTACCTTTAACATTTCACATTCTACAGGAATTCCTTACAATCCACAAGGACAAGCCATAATTGAACGAGCTCATCACACTTTAAAAATCCAAGTTAAAAAACTACAAGATGGAGATTTTCCACATGCATCTCCCCACCAGATCCTGACTCATGCTATGTTTGTGATTAACTACCTGAATCTTAATAATAATGATCTTTCTCCCATGGACAGGCAATTTAACCCTAATAATTCTTTTCCCAAGCCACTTGTTAAATGGAAGGACGTTCTATCAGGAATATGGAAGGGTCCTGACCCCCTACTCACCTCAGGACGAGGCTTTGCTTGTGTTTTTCCACAGGATTCCGACTCCCCAATTTGGATTCCGGACAGACTGATTCGACCACATGTCTCGCAGAAAACGACCCTACCCCAGTCGTCGACCTCCCCCCACCAAGAGGATGATTGACAACTTAGTAGAGCCTGTGGACAACCTTTCTCTCAGTGACTCCGCACCTCCTCCACCTCAATTGCATCAGAGTGCTACCTCGACTCACGCTGCAGAAACCCCTCTCACCTGGGGTCAACTGAGAGAGCTATCAGATCAAGCCTGCGGGATAGTCAGGAGCCAGAACCAAGAAATGAAACCAGAACTTATTTTCCTTGCATTTCTTGCTATCCTAGCATGTAAGGTCCCCCCAACAACAGCTACTGCTCATTGGACTTATTTTCCAGAACCGCCCATTCTTCATCCTGCCACCTGGGATAATGAGATTCAAATTTTCACTAATGATTCTAACTTCCTGGGTGGTCTCACAGATGAGAATATTTTACAAAAATCACTGTTGAATTTTAATTATTCAGGATTATCTCACCTTCCTCCCTTGTGCTTTACCATGGGCTATACTCCCACTAAGGGCTGTCTTTTTGTTAAAACACGGGCATTCTTTGCTACTACCCCTATAAGCACAATGGGATATGAAAAGTCTTTATGGACAATACTTATGATATCCCCCACCTTTAGAAGTAATCCTTTTGGTTCTCACTCCATCAGTAAACAGCCCCCTAAAAACATTCCAGAATGCCAATCATTTGCTAACAAGCCTTGGCATCAAACTGATTTTCCCCATTGGAAAGATTGTGGATTCCTTAAAAAAGGTGTAAAATACCCCATTATTGGATCATATTTCATATACGATTGGTCTTCTCAAAATCTCTCAACTGAATTTGGACCTATCCAGGAACAAAATAACCTCGATCTTTTTTCTGGATGGCCTACCCCTCTTTTAACATATTTTGATCATTCCGAAAACCCCATTACTCAATTCTCTTTATGGAGACTCATTTCCTCCCTTCGCCCTGCTGTACTGTTTAACCCCACAAGGGAGATGGAATCAAGGGCGATTCATGCCTGTGTAAGGGCTCCCTATGCCCTGCTTTTAGTACCACCAACAGGTTCTTCTTCTGTACAATCTTCCTATGCAAATACCTTTAAAGTTTCCTGTTCAAGATGTATTTTGACAAATTGTCTTGATCCTTCCAATTTTGCTTACACTGTTTTTATCCTTAAACAACCCCCTTTTATAATGCTTCCTGTTAACATGTCTTCTCATTGGTATGATGATAATGGATTATATGTTTTGCAATTGATTTCTGATAGTTTAAGCCGCCAAAAACGCTTTGTAGCAAGTTTAATTCTGGGAATAACAGCTTTAATTGCTATAATCACTTCTGTTGCTACCTCCACAGCTGCCCTGGTCAGAGAAGTTCACACAGCCCAATATGTGGACACCCTCTCAAAAAATGTTTCCCTTGCTCTTCTGACCCAAGAGAACATAGATAAGGGACTAGAAGCAAGAATCAATGTTCTTGAAGAGGCTGTTTTACACATTGGCAACCAATTACAAAATATTAAAGTCAGGCTTAAAGCAAGGTGTCATGCAGAATTTAAGTGGATCTGTGTGACCCCCCTTATCTATAATCAAACAGATGTTCCTTGGGAAAATATACAACAGCATATTCTTGGTGTATGGAATCACTCAGAAGCTTCTATTGATCTAAAAACGTTACATGACCAAATTATGGAGATCAGTCATTCTTCTGTTTCTGATTCCATTCCCAACCTGGCTTCTTCATTTATTGAGAGTCTTTCATCTTACATCTCTCATAATAATCTGATATCTACCCTCAGTACTGCTGGATTTGCCCTTTTTTTATTCTTTATGGTTCTATTTTGCTTTCCATTTCTCATTAGATCACTCAGTTCTACAATAAGACAAATTCAAATTGAACTAAAATCTCTTCAATTTAAAACAAAAGAAAAAGATATTAAGAGCAATAGAGAGACACGTGGTCAATTACCATAATCTATAAATCTGAACAAAACCTTTTGTAGTTTCTAAAATCTCTATAGCTGATAGTTGTGACCACTCTCTAACCAAAAAAAAAAAAAAAAAAAAAAAAAAAAAAAAAAAAGGAGGAATTATGTTGAAAGCCGTTATATGTAAAAAGCTAATTGGAGAAATAGGGTCAAATTTAGGGCCTGTTATCTGGATTCCCTACGTGACCAATCCAGGCTGAGGCAGTCTTTGTGTTTGGTCCTGGTCACCTGAGCCCTGAAAAGCTCTGATACCAGCAGGTAGATTAATCCAAAAACAACTTGACCCCTCCAAGAGGCTATTAGGAGTCATTTAGAGAAACAGAGTCTGTAATAGATGTTTTATCTGGATCCCATTACAAAATCATCGGCAAGTAAAACTGCGTGTATGATTTTTCTGCACTGCATGTCAGATGCAGATAGAATGGACCATCTAAGGTAAAAATCTGAGGCTCCTCTTTTGACTCATTTTTAGATCCCCACATTCTCTCAATATTATTATTGGAAAGCTTTGAGTCCTCAACCAGACCAGCAGCTACTGAGTTAACAATTCCTCTCCTTGACAATTTCTCTCCTTGATAATTAAGAAGCCTGACACCTAAAAAATATATTACTTAGATAAAGACTGGAGCCGGACAATTTAGTCCAGACTATCTGACCAGGTGCAGATCTGTAAATCAAGGCAGAACGCAATTAGTAAACATCTCCATGAAATTTATTTCTGCTCCCAGAAGTAAACCCTACTAATTGGTGGTTGGAATTTGGCCCTTGTCCTTGCACCCATATCTCTACTTTTAGACTTTAATGGATTGTGTATGATTTGTAACCCCTTCAACAGATGTTACTCTTTCTTTGTGTTCTTTGTTTGAAACCAGTATAAAAATAAAGTCCAAATCCCATAGCATCGGATCAGCATGGGCTAACCTCTAGTTCGGCTGTTCTCAGTTTCTTTTTCCTGTCTTAGCAATCCGACGCCGCAAAACGCCACTCAGGACCCCTGACATATAGAGCTGGTCCTCTATAAATGCCCATACTTTCCCCTGGAAATATATAGTCAGTTTTGATGGGTAGTTGATCCGTGGTTGCAGGCCCAGCTCTCTTGCCTTTCTGAATATTGTATTCCAAGCCTTACGGTCTTTTAGTGTGGAGGCTGCCAGATCCTGTGTGATCCTGATTGGTGCTCCTTGATATTTGAATTGTCTCTTTCTGGCTTCTTGTAAGATTTTTTCTTTTGCTTGAAAGCTTTTGAATTTGGCAATAATATTTCTAACCGATTTCTTCTCTGGGTCGAATGCAGTGGGTGTTCTATGAATCCTTTCGATGTCTATATTGCCCTCTTGTTGTAGGACTTCAGGGCAATTTTGCTGAATAATTTCTTTTAGTACGGAGTCCAGGTTTCTATTAATTTCTGGTTTTTCTGGAAGACCAATTATTCTCAAATTGTCTCTT
>NC_058131.1:32869449-32892701 GCF_016433145.1 Gracilinanus agilis
TATTAATTTCTGGTTTTTCTGGAAGACCAATTATTCTCAAATTGTCTCTTCTAGACCGCTTTTCTTGGTCTGTCACTCTCTCATTGAGATATTTCATGTTTCCTTCTATTTTTTCAGTCTTTTGCCTTTGTTTTATTTGTTCTTGTTGTCTTGAGAGATCATTGCCTTCCAATTGCTCAATTCTAGCCTTTAGGGATTGATTTTCTGCTATAATCTTTCAGTTTTCGGCCGTAATCTTCTGGTTTTCGGCCATGATCTTCTGGTTTTCGGCCATGATTTTCTTGTTTTTGGCCATAATCTTCTGGTTTTCGGCCGTAATCTTCTGGTATTCCTTTTCAATCTGGTCATTTCTGGTGTTCAATTGCAAGATTTTACCTTTTATACAGTTATTTTCTTGCCAGATCTCTTCCATTTTCCTCAAAATCTCAGTTTTGAACTCTTCCATAGCTTGTGAGGAGTTTTCCTTATTTGAGGAGGGTTCGGATGCTTGTTTGTTCTCCTACTCTGTTTGCTCAGTTGTCTGGATTTTCTCTGTGTAAAAGTTGTCGAGTGTTAAAGGCTTCTTTTTCTTGTTATTCTTTCTCTTCTGAATTTCCTGGGTAGCCATCATTAGCCCAGCAGCTTCTCAGGTTTATCCTCGCGCTCAGTGTCTGTCCGCGGTCAAGCCCCCTGGTGGATCCCCTTGCTTGATCCTCTGCAGGAGGTTCCTTTACAAGTCTCAGGGCGCTGCTTCCACAGTCGTATACCCGTCTGCACTGGTTCCCCACTCAGGTTTTCAGAGCTTTAGTTCCTGGCTGTGTCTGCCTCCACCCCTGCCTCCGCCGGTGCCTGTACTCTGCTCAGCCTGCGCTCTGCGCCCAGCGTCCGGTCTCTGCTCCGGCGCTCAGATTTCTCTTGCGTTCTCTGGCTTACTGGGGTCTTAAATCTTGCTGCTCTCAGGAACAGGTCCCGGAGCTGCCAATGACTCGATGGGTGCCCCAATCTTGCTCTATTTCTTTTTAGCTGGCTTCAGAACTCTAGATCTTGTGTGTGGAGGGGGTGGGGGTGGGGCGGTTGCTCAGCCTGCGATTTAGTGAGAGCCCTTTATAGCCTGGAAATGTCTCTATTCCACGTACCTTCCACTCTGTGCCCTGTTGTGGGGTTCCTCCATTCGTCTGGACTTGTTTTTATGTCCCCTTGAGGAGTTTTGTGTGTTTCGGTCAGGAGAGGTTAAGAGCTGCTTCTTACTCTGCCGCCATCTTAACCCGGAACCCTCACTTTTTTCTCTTTTATTTGGGTTTTTATTTGATGCTTTTGATTTTATTTTGACAAATGATTCATATATCTCATAATTCAGCCATGTATCCTGGAGTGATCTGTGTGTTGGTCAACATCCTCCTCAGGGGGGAAAGTATCATTATAAAATTCTAGATTTATAAAAAATTCTTGTTTGAGAGTAATTTTAGGATAAGAAATTTGCTACCTCCCCAAACCAAGAAAGTGAACTGTTTGAAGAAGGCACCATAAAGAAGCCTGCAGAAAACACACACTGCACCAAAAGATCCAGAATGAATTGAGATGTAGTGAATTGAACTCTGGGTGGTTGAAAGCATTTATTTTGAATGTACACTCTTGTGCCAAAGGAGACTGCCCCATAATGGGTTCTTTGCCAATGTTCCTAGCAATCATTGGTTTTATTCTCTCTTTCTTTTATTTCCCTCTTATCCACAAATTATTGTAATTTCCCCTTAGGAAGTGCAATATTGTATATACCTCTAGTTAAAGAACGTTAGAGATATAAGGTGGACATGTGTCCTGACTCATTGGGGAATCTAGGAGATTTCTACATCCTCCTTTCCCAATGGAATCACAGGGAAGGTTGTGAAGAAGAATTTGCTCCCCAGGACTCTCTCTCCCAGCATCCCATACATGTATCTACATCATGTAACTAACATAAGGAAGATAATAGTTTTGTGTAGCTCCAGCCTCTCTCCCTGCTCTGGGAAAGGCAGTTGGGTGTGTGCCAGGCAGGAAAATTTTACTCACGTGGTTTTACTCAGGCTTTTACTTTTGTTCTTGTATTTCTTCTACTTCAAGTGATTACTAATAAATCTTACAAAATATAACACTTGTAGGTACTGGATATTAACTTAAATTTTACAATTCTTATTTTGTTTGGTCAGATCTATATGTGCCAATAAAAAATACAGGAAAGAAGTGAATGCCAATTAACTGGGGAATGGCAAAAAAAAAAAACCTGTAACAGATATAAGCTTTCAAAGAGTAAGGAAGGATTACAAGTATTAGGATTTCAGAGAAAAAGACCTTATCATTATAGTATTTTATGCAGAGTATGAAATTTGGGGTGTTTAATGAGGGCTTCTCAGTAGAACAATCTATGAAGTTTGTGCTACAGCATGAGGCCTTTCCTACTGAATTGGAGATACTGAATCTTATCTCCATCATAATTTGTCAATTGTTTAGTCAAGTATTAACTTAAGGTGAAGCCCTTCCTGTAATCATTCCTTGTACATTCTTTCATTCTAGAAAGAATACTGTTCTTACAACTCCTCTCTTCCATCATTTCATAGTTTATTTTTTTACAAAAATATGTATAAAAACAATAGCGAACATTAAAATTTTTTTTGAGTCTTGGATTTTCTCCTCACTCTCAAGAAAGGTTAAGCAATCTTATATAGATATTGCATGTGTAACCTGATAATACATTTTCCCACACTGATTCTTTTGTGGAACTGAACTCAAACAAACAAACCAAAAAATTTTAAAGTGAAAAAATATTTCTTTGCTCTGGATTCAGACTCCATCAATTCTTTTTCTGGAAACAGGAAATTTTTTTCTTATGAGTCCTTTGGGATTGTTTTAGATCAGTATAATGTTGACAATAGTTCAATTCACAGTTGTTCTCCATACAACTTTGTTGTCACAATGTGTAGTGTTCTCCTGATGTTGCTAAATTCAGTCTGTATCACTTCTCAAGTCTTCCTGGATTTTTCTGAGCTCTTCTCTCTCCTCATTAATGATCAAACAATAGTATTCTATTACAATCATATTCCACCATTTATTTAGCCATTTCTCAAATGATGAGTTTTCTCTTTATTGCAGAGAAATACAGATTTCAGTTAGCAGAGCAGATTTGACTGGCAAGGGAATTTGGAACCTTGGGTGTGGAGACAGGGAGACTGACAGTTTTGAAACCTGGTCTAATGGTGAAGTTGATCAGACATCTCATCTTTCAAGCTTTTTCCCTGGACCTTGGACTATTTTATATCACTCATCAAGCTTCCCAGTGAAGTAGTAAGGTTGAGAAGTGGATTTGTCTTTTGTGGTGGACACAACAGACAATCCCATCTCCCTCTCTTCACAAATTGGGTTTAACTTGAAGTGTATCCTGTCTCCTGTACCAGCTTTTGAAGACAGCATAACTGGATATCTGTGTGAGATCCCCTGTTTCCCAGCAAGACCTTGCTGTTAGCAGTCTGCTCATACAATCTAGTCTGTAGTTAGATGCATTCCTTAACCCTGGGTGGAGATTTATAGATCTTAATGGCAGTTTACCTAATCCTCTTCATTCCCCATTTCACTTATTCATTAAACAGTTTAGTTACAACCATTCTGCCTTGTATTTCCTTATCCAGATATTTAGGTTGACACACTGACCCACTGTGTATTGAAATTAATTTCCCTGGTTATTATTCTGTTACTTGTTATCCCCACACAGGGTTAAATGGTTTTGCAAGAATAAGTGGATGACCAAACAGCATCTGAAATGGTGAGATATGTAGATCTCCCCTTGGTCTACTTTGCAGGTAGAACAATGCTAAAAGTAGAGCATCAGGCCATTTCAAATGAGTCTCAGTACATAATTTGCCTATCATTGTCTTTAATTCCCTATTCATTCTCTCTACTTGTCCTGAGCTCTGTGGGTGGTATGGCACACGAAATTTTGGTATAATAATTGGCATGAATATATTTGTGAGAAAACCAAATCTGTAAAATGTGTTCCCCTGCCTGAATCAATTTTCAAATTGAGGTATTATATCTTTTAATAATATTTTGTCTACAGACACTGATGTGGCTCATGCAGTTGGAAATGCTTCCAGCCATCTTGTTATCTAGTCTACTATAACTAAATAAAATTTGTAATGTTCAGCTTTTGGCATTACTATAAAGTCAATCTGGAGATGTTCAAATGGTGTGAAGGTAAAGGACATCCCCCAAGTCTTTCCTCGAAAACTATACTGGTTATATGCTTGGCAAGTTGCAAAAACTTCAGAGACTTCTGAGGCGATGTTTGTTAAGCCAGGAGCTATCCATAAGTTATTAACCTAATCTACAATGCCTTGTATCCAAAATGACCATTTTTAAGGCTTGATTGGGAAATTTGCTGATAAAAGTTCTAGGAAGTATTGGTTCATCTTCTGATGGCACCTTTAAACCATTAATGTGTTTAGCCTTAAAGTTGTTTCCATTTTTTAACCTCTTTGTCATTATATGGCAGGGGAAAACCTGACTCATTTATGACTGTTAAATTTAAAAACAATTCAAGGCCTTCTATAGTAGTGAGTTTTGCAGTAATATCTGCTAAGTAGTTTCCTTTTGAAACAAAGTCAATTTCCCCTTTGTGGGCAGAGAAATGTATAGCAGCCAAGGTTTCAGGTGGTTGAAGAGCTGCAAGAACTTAAGTGATATTTGCATTCAAAATCATTTTGCCAGCTGATATTAAGAAACCTCTTTGAAGCCAAAGAGTACACACAGCATGACATATTCCAAAGGCATATTTTGAATCAGTATATATTATTGCCTTTTTGTTTCTTGAAATTATACAGGCTTGTTTCAATGCTATTATCTCTATACTTTGTGCACTTAGATTTGATGGATATGATGCTGTCCAGAGCTGGAAATTCTGTAACTATAGCTGCTCGAGTGTAACATATACCATCTCTCATCAATGAAGAACCATCTATACACAAAATTAGATCTGTATTTTCTAAATGATTGGCCATGAGATTTTCAGAGGTTTTTTTCTGCCATATACACTAATGATTTGCAACTATACAATGGTTCTCCTGTGATTAGTAAACCTAGAAGCAATGTAGCAGGGTTGAGTGTTGTGCAGCATTTTAAAGTGATGTTTTCATTGCCTAGTAGTTGTTTCATATCTTGTAAGCCTTTGGTCTGAGAATACTTGTGTTCTATGTCTTAGCAGTAAAGTTTCCACTTTTCATGAGGGCACATTATTGTTAGTGGGCATCCTAACACTAAGTCTGCAGACTTTGTTACTAGCAGAGCTGTTGCAGCAACTTCTCTAAGGCATGGTGTGCCCCAGAAGCTTTTGGGTCTAATTGAGCCAAATATTATGCAATAGGGCTTTGAAGAGGTCCTAAAGATTGTGTTAACATACCAAAGGCTACTCCTCTTCATTCATGTACATGCAGAGTGAATGCTTTCTGGTAGTCTGGGTTGCCTAGAGCAGGTGCAGATAAAATTGCCTGTTTTAATTTAGTAAATGTTGCTAGGTGTTCAGCATCCAATTTAAATGCTTCAGTAACTATATCCTTTGTCAATGCAATAAGAGGTTTGGTGATTTCCCAAAAATTGCTCTGAACTGTCTTTTAGTTGTTGGAGCCCTGAGTTTTTAGATGCCTTCAATACGCTTGGGAGAAATGAAAGCAAACCTTCAGATAAAACAAATCCAAGATACTCACCTTTGGGAGACACCACTGAACCTTTGATTTTGAAATTTTGTGTACTCTCTTACATAATTCCAACAGGAAATATTTACTATCTTTTTGGCACGCTTTGGCATTTGGCGAGGCCAAGAGCAAATCATCTACAAAATATATTAAATGGCTCTCCTTCAATTCAATATTTGCCAAATCTTATGTCAAATTTTGGGAAAATAAGGTAGGGTCTTCTACATACCCTTGAAGCAGTCAGCAAAACATATACTGAGAAGCTTTCCATGTGAATGCAAATATGTTTTGGGAATCTTCATGGATAGGTATTTAAAAAAAAGGCAGAACACAAATCTATTGCTGTGAAATATTTAGTGGTGCTAGGAATAGAGGAAATAATAGTTCATGGACTTGGAACAACAGGGTGTCTTTTAATGATGTGATTATTAATAGTGCTTAAATATTGGACAAACACATAAACTGGTTTTCCATTTTCGTCTAGTTTCAGTTTTTAATAGGAAAAATAGGTGGATTGTATTCTGATTTGCACGGGATTATTTCTGTTTGATTAAAGAATTTATCACTGGGGTAATTCCCTCGATTGCTTCTTTTGATAATGGATATTGTGGGAAAAGATGGATGTGGACCACCTTTTGTTCTAAGTTGAAACAGAATAGCTGATTTCAGCAGGTCTACATTGGTAGAAGATGTAGCCCAGAGATTAGGGTATATCTGTTGGTATTTTAAAGGTTGGAGTTTTATCCACCTCCTGATTATTTAAAGAGTACTTGGAACAAATTAAGAGATACTTCAGGTAGTTCTAATGTAATATCACGATCTTGAGTACATGCTATCATGGCTCTTAATTTACACAACAGATCTCTCCCCAATTGCTATCTAGGGGAGAATGGACTGGGATGAGTGATGTAATTATATTGGTATCTGGAAAATCAAATGTTTCACTATTTGATTCCAGAGTCCTTTCTCCCCTAGCAAACCTTCATAAAAATCCATGTGCACCTCTCTGAGATTCCTCTCATTTAGGTGGATTTGTATTTTGGCTATTGCATGGATGTGCCTCATTAAGGATATATTATAACAATTCATTTGCCTTAGTTTGGTTATTGTTTCTATCATTCCCATAATTTCCAAAACTGTTATTTTTGAAATTGCCTCTGTTATTATTTCTAGAATAGTTGTTATTCCTAGAATAGTTATTCCTAAAGTTCCCAACATTATTCCTAAAACTGCTGAATATTTGATTCCAGCATCTCCAATTTGTAATTAGGTATCCTCTTTTTCTGCAGAAGTAACAAATTGCTCTCTGGTTTGTATATTCTCTTTGAGTTTTATATTCTTTTATCAGTCATAACTAACCCAAAATTTGCATCTCCTTTTTCAAGTTGAAAGGTTGAAATTGAAGGATTGAAAGATTTTTCAAAAAATTGAAAGATATTTCCCTTTAAAACTTTTATCTCCTTTCTTGATGCATCCACCAAATCACTATCATCGACATCTTTCATTTCATGCCCATTATAAACATAAACTACCACTCATCTTAACTTATGAAGGTCCAAATTCATCAAGGTAGGGCAATTGGTTTTGAAATAGTCCTTGACTACTTTGCAACAATTTTTTACAAACTGTCTTCTCAATTGTCTAATGTCTCCTTCTCTGGTCAAGTCAATGTCTATGTATCTTCCTCCCAGTTCTATAAGTTTGTCCATTAAGTGTGAAGGATTTTTTCTTTTCTCTTGCTTTAGCTTTTCAAATTTTGTCCAAGTACCAGGTCTATTTGAACGTGCTCTCATTGCATTAAGAACTGCTTTCCTAACTTGACACAATCTTCCATAGTCTCTTTCCTCATTAAAGTTCCAATGAGGGTCAACCTCTGACCAGTTGACTGCCCAATTAACCACACTGGTAAGCCTGATAACTTTATCTTTTTCCCCTTTTAGTTAGTAACTCATTTAGAAAATATTCAATATCAATCCAGGTTAGATTGAATTGCCTGCATATTGTCTCCAGCTTTTATTATCTCAACTATGGGCTCCTCCTCAAAAGGTGTCCTGAACTTAAATCCCTCCATCTTCTGAGTGATAAATGGTTTTTGGTGCCCAAAAGTTACTCTTTCTTCTTTGGATTAAAAGCTGGTACTTCTCTTAAAGGGAATAGGTTAAGATTTGTAGCAACTTTCTTTTGTGTTTTGTGTTTAGCTGCCTTGGTGGGAAGAGTTAGAAAATAGTAGAAGAGACAGTTGAGTCAAGCGAGAGATAGTTTCATTTTGTTGACTAATAGTTTTAGTCAATTGTGAGATGCAGTCCTCAAGATATAAAACTCTAGCCTACATTAATTTCTCTTTTAGTTGTTTCCTTTTCTTAGTAAGGATTAAACTAAATTCTTGATACAGTTGATATCCTTGAAACAACATGGACAGCAAAAATGCTCCCATTAGGGGTACTAACTGGAGACAATCCAAAACTGTGAGATGTAAAATCTCATTGCAGGTTTCAGGGAGTGGGAGTTGTCTGAGGTAAACCGGTACCACCTCCTTTACTACCCGTACCATGATATCTAGCACCATAATTATTCCTCTACTTGTTCCTATTATTGATAAGAAACAGAAGATTAATAGTTTAATCAAACTCCTAGCTGGCATGCCAGGCTCTGAAGGGTTAAAATTTTTGGAAGGAATTTAAACAAAAGGTCAGGAGAACAGTTTGGTAAACGCAAAACACCTAGTTTATTCATAGGAAAGTTTGGATAGGAAATAGAAAGAAGAGAGTAATCTTATAATAGCTTATAACTATACCTAAAACCCCAATCCTAACTAAAAAGTTGTAAAAAACCCTAAATCTGTCTGCCTTTGAGGGCAGCTTCTTTTGCCACGGACAAGCCAAGGCCTAAACTACTCTACACAGACTGTCTAATAATATACCCACTATCTAACTACCTGCATAAGCTCATCACAAATCAACAAAAATCAATGAGACTTTTAAGGCCTTAAAATCCATTTCTCTACCTCCAATACTCAGAGAAAACTACCCATCCCAAAGAGAATGAGCCACTCATTCCTCTCCCCAGGGGGCCCAGAGACCAAAGCCCTTTCAACTGTATGCAACTCACCTACCATCAGCCACACCCTATTAACTATAATCAACTGACAATCTGCACAGCAGGGGAGCTCTTACACAGAAATCTTTTTGTTCCCTTGCCTCTTAAAAAGAAAAAAGAAATTAAGAAAAACTTTCTTAACAGTATATTCATAAGGTTTCCAGACAGTGGATTGTCTGATGTCTGGCAAGAGAGCCCTTCATTGTAAAAGTCTTTCCACATTGTCCACATTCATAAGGTTTCTCTCCAGTGTGGTTTCTCTGATGACTAGCAAGACTGTCCCTATGTGTGAAAGTCTTTCCACATTGTCCACATTCCTAAGGTTTCTCTACAGTGTGGATTCTCTGATGACCAGCAAGACTGCCCCTCTGTGTGAAAGTCTTTCCACATTGCTTACATTCATAAGGTTTCTCTCCAGTGTGGATTCTATGATGATCAGCAAGATGGATGCTCTGTGTGAATGCCTTTCCACATTGTCCACGTTCATAAGGTTTCTCTCCAATGTGGATTCTCTGATGTTGGGAAAGAAGGCTCCACCATCTGAAAGTCTTTCCACATTGTTCACATTCATAAGGTTTCTCTCCAGAGTGGATTCTCTGATGTGCAGTAAGATAGCCTCTCGTTGTGAAAGCCTTTCCACATTGTTTACATTCATAAGGTTTCTCTCCAGTGTGGATTTTCTGATGTATAGCAAGACCGCTACTCTGTGTAAAAGTCTTTCCACATTGTCCACATTCATAAGGTTTCTCTCCAGTGTGGATTCTCTGATGTACAGCAAGACTGCCCCTCTG
Source organism: Gracilinanus agilis (assembly GCF_016433145.1). Classification (NCBI taxonomy): domain Eukaryota; kingdom Metazoa; phylum Chordata; class Mammalia; order Didelphimorphia; family Didelphidae; genus Gracilinanus; species Gracilinanus agilis. Next base: position 32,879,030 of record NC_058131.1, read on the forward strand.
TGTGAAAGACTTTCCACATTGTTTACATTCATAAGGTTTCTCTCCAGTGTGGATTCTCTGATGACCAGCAAGACTGCCCCTCTGTCTGAAAGCCTTTCCACATTGTCCACATTCATAAGGTTTCTCTCCAGTATGGATTCTCTGATGTGCAGTAAGATAGCCTCTCGTTGTGAAAGTCTTTCCACATTGTCCACATTCATAAGGTTTCTCTCCAGTGTGGATTCTCTGATGATCAGCAAGATGGATGCTCTGTGTGAAAGCCTTTCCACACTGTCCACATTCATAAGGTTTCTCTCCAGAGTGGATTCTCTGATGTCTAAAAAGACTGTCCCTCTGTGAGAAAGTCTTTCCACATTGCTTACATTCATAAGGTCTCTCTCCAGAGTGGATTCTCTGATGTTTAGCAAGAGTGCACCACCGTGTGAAAGCCTTTCCACATTGCTTACATTCCCAAGGTTTCTCTCCAGTGTGGATTCTCTGATGTTCAGAAAGAAGGCTCCACCATCTGAAAGTCTTTCCACATTGTTCACATTCATAAGGTTTCTCTCCAGAGTGGATTCTCTGATGTGCAGTAAGATAGCCTCTCATTGTGAAAGCCTTTCCACATTGTTTACATTCATAAGGTTTCTCTCCAGTGTGGATTTTCTGATGCAGAGCAAGACCGCTGCTCTGTGTAAAAGTCTTTCCACATTGCTTACATTCATAAGGTTTCTCTCCAGTGTGGATTCTCTGATGTGTGGTAAGACCACCCCACAGTGTGAAAGCCTTTCCACACTGTTTACATTCATAAAATTTTTCTCCAGAGTGAACTTTTTGGTGTCTGGCAAGACTTCCCCTCTCTGTGAAAGCCTTTCCACGTTGTTTACATTCATAAGGTTTCTCTCCACAGTGGTTTTTCTGATGTTCAGCAAGATAGCCCCTTATTGCAAATGCCTTTCCACATTGTTTACATTCATAAGGTTTCTTGCCAGTGTGGATTCTCTGATGTATAATAAGACTGTCCTTACTTGTGAAAGTGGTTCCACATTGTTTACATTCATAAGGTTTCTCTCTACAGTGTATTCTTTGATGTGAATCAAGCTCAGACTGCTGACTGAAACGTCTCCCATCTTTATTACTCACAGACAGTATCTCTATATGTTTCCTTTTTGGATGTCTAATGAGGTCTAAACCTGAGCCAAAAACCATGTCCCCTAGGTTACCATGACACACGGGCCTTTCAGAAGGTTTCTCATGTGATAGAACGAGTCCAACTTCTTCAGGAAAGTATTTGCTGTATTCATTATCCTGAAAACAGATATTTTCTGGGGTTAATTTCATATGCTGATATAGGATTAAATACTGTCTGAATTTTTATGCAATTTAATCAAATTCATAGTCATTCTTTAGATTTTTATTTACCTTGATATTAGAGTCACAGATTTCTCTCAAAATCAAATCATAGGAACCCTCATTCATGCACCTTTGAGGGTCACATTCTTGCACAAAAAGGCTCACTTTTGTAGATATCTTCTTCACTTCAAAATTGGTCTCTGTCTCTGAAAAAATTATATAAACATAGAAGGAAGGAGGACACACACACACATGCTCACTGGCACAAGCACATATGCACAGAAACAAATGTATACATTCTTTCCCCTAATGGAAGAAAGTAAATTGACTTTTATTCTATTTCCCCTGCCAAAAAGGACTTTTCAAACATATAAGCAGAAGCAGACTTCTGATACATTATTTGGTCATCTCTGCAAGATAGATGATTTTAGAAATATCTTCATATACAATAAGAATGAAACCACACAATTGGCCCAAGATTCACATTATACTTTATAGCTCAGGTCATGACTTCAGAATAGAGGAGTGACCTGACCAACCTTCCTGCAACTAGACTCAACTCTCAACTCAAACCTTTTGCCTGAGAATACTCTGTCCACATTAGTACAGTCTATCTCCATTGCACTTTCTAACTTTCCTTTCAAAGTCACTGATTATTCTTATATTTTCAATCTCGAATGATCTTCCAAATATTCTGTTCTCATCATTTTGGATGCACATTTTCGATGCACAGTTATTCTTTCATTTTTTTTAACCCTTACCTTCTATCTTAAAATCGATACTGTACATTGGTTCCAAGGGGGAAGACTGGTAAGGGCTAGGCAATGGAAGTTAAGTGACTTGTTCAGGGTCACACAGCTAGGAAGTGTCTCAGGTCAGATTGGAACCTAGAATCTCTAGTCTCTTGGCCTCGCTCTCAATGCACTGAGTAAGTCAGCTGCTCTTTCACATGGCCAATCTTGATAAATTTTATATGTTCAGCTGAGAAACAACATCACTCTTTTTAACTCTCATTCAATAATTTTCCATGTGGAATATAATTTTTCTTTTCTCTATAGATGCAAAGATAGTAATGGAATTTAGTGCAGATATACTAAATGTTCATCCTATTTTTAAATCTATCACATATTATGTCACATACTCTATACCAACGATGGCAAAACTTTTAGAGACTGAGTACACAAACTATAATTCTCATGCTACATAGGAGCCAATCCCTTACCACAGACATGGCAGGGAGGAAGCACTCCCATTGGGCTGCTGGGCAGAGTGTTGGATGAAATAAGAAAAGTCCTGAGGTGAGGGGAGAGGGGAAGGAGAGCAGCCCCCTCTGGCACATGTGCCAGAGCTTGAAAAACACAAATCTACACTGAGTCCATCATCATCCATCTCTCAGGAAAATGAATACCAGGATTCAACATTGGTCTTCCAATCGCAAAGTCTAGCACTCCCTTCACTACAATAGATAAAAGACTTTTGGGATAACAACCCTCATAGACCTGCTTTCACCTCACTCACCTAGACAGGAGCTCCTTGGGCCTTTTTGCTCTAGCAGCCATCGTGCTTCCTCTTGCTGAAAACAGGAGAGAAAATCTTCTCTAGGAATGGTAACTCCTAGGCATAAGGAAGAAGGGATCAGGAGAGAAAGATAAAAAAATTAGTCCTCTTAAAGAAAAAGGGATATGTATGTAAGCAAGGCCTACAGGATGGTTTCTGTGGTATTCTTTGTTGGGACACTTCTAGGAGGGCAGAAATCTGAAAATTCCATCTTTATTTACCACTTTTAATAGAAGGATAGGCACATTCCACAACCTCCATTATACAGAAATTAAAGGCAACTGGTAGTGAAGGGCTAAGAGATCAGAATGTGGAGTCAGAAAAACAAATTCAATCCAGCCTCAGAGAAGTGGCAAGCTGGCAACCCCTGGCAAGTTATTTAATCACTGTTTACCTAAATTACCTCAACCAAGATTTGAGGGCAATAAGGTATCAAACTCACAAGGATGTTGTGAAATTAATGAAAGTATGAACCCCTTTACCCAGTTGAGGCCATAGAGCAGTTATTTTTAAATGCTTATTCCCTTCCTTTCTATTCCTAGCCTCTCACTTAGAATTTTAGGGAAGAATGAAGGAGGAATAAGGATAAACTTGCTGGACTAGGCAGAATGAGGGGATGTGAACAAAGTTTTATACTTTTTTATTTTATTTCCATATTGCTTATTGTTGTAAAGAATAACTTCAACTTCAAACGTCAAAAACAAAAACCAAAAGAAATAAGTGAAAAAATTGTATGCTTTCATCTGCCTTCCAACTCCAAAAATTCTTTCTGTGGTGGTGCTGTAAGTGTTAAAATTAATGGTTTGGCTAAATATATGAAAATTATAAATCTTTTATTTATAAAGTACAGAAATACAAAAGGGTAGAAAAGATATTAGCCTGACTAAATATTGTTCCAGTGCTTGGCTCAGCCAGGACTTGTTAACCTTCAATCAGAATTAAACTATCTCCAGAAGACAGGAAAGAAAACTAGCTATCCACTCACCCAAGACAATGACAAGAGCTGAAGGTGACTCCTGAGGCCTACTTTCTTCTTTGAGCTGACCTTCTTCTGGAAGTCAACTTCCTTCTTGGAATGACTCTCTTCTTGGAGTTAACATTCTCCTTGGAGTGACTCTCTTCTTGGAGTTCACTCTCTACTAGCCTCCTTCAACAGAGATCACCTTTACCAGACTGCCTTCATGTCTTTTATGATGGTTTCCTGTCCCTGCCCCTTTTCACAAGGGCCAATCACAGCTTCCAAATTGTCTGAGTTCTCACCTTTGGAATCACACTTTTCTGAGTGTGGGAACTCTTAAATTTCTGGCTTGTTCTCAGCTAGTATCAAGTAAGGTATGAACTTACTAAGTGGTTTTCTAGAAGCTTCTCCCACCTAGTTCAAGCTTGTGTTGATTCAAAGTTATTGCCAACAAAAGTGTTAACTAAGCAGAGAGAACAAAAAATTCCCTTTTCACAAGTGTGAACTCAAAGAGAACCAAGAATTCCCTTTTATAGTGCATAGCATTCTTTGTTATAAGTCCCTCGATATTATACTAAAATATTGCAATGCTAAGAGTAGCAAAGTCTATCACAGCTGATATTTCCACAATATTACTTTTACTGTATATAATATTCTCCTGGTTTTGCTTATCAGTTCATGAAGATCTTTCCAGCTTTTTCTGAAATTTTCCTGTTCATCTTTTCTTAAAACAGTAGTAATCCATCACCATAATTTACCACAATTTCTTAAGCCATTCGTCAACTGATAGACATCTCTTCAATTTCTAATGCTTTGCTATTATAGGAGCAGTTACAAATATTTTCCTAAAAGTAGGGCCTTTCTCCTTTTTTTCTAATCTCTTTGAGGTATGGACCTAGTAGTGGTTTTATTGGATGAAAAGACATTCAGTATTTTAAGGGTATAATTCCAAATGGCTCTCCAGAATGGATGGATCAATTCACAACTCCACCAGCAATGTATTAAGTTTCCCAATTTTGCCACATCCCCTACAACCTTTGTCACCTTCCTCACTGTCACATTGCCCAATCTAAGAGGTATGAGGTAATACCTCAGAGTTCTTTTAATTTATTTCTCTCATCAAGATGGATTTAGAACATTTTTCTCATGATTACTGAGAGGTTTGTTTTCTTCATCTGAAAAGTGCTTATTCATAACCATTGACCATTTGTCATATGCTGCCAAATTGGCTCATCTGCCATTTAATACTTCTTAACAAGAAATCCTTTTCAAAAGCCCCAACTCATCCAAAATGGGAAGGGGTTGCCTTGACAGGTACAGGATTCCCTTCAATGCCCATCTTCAAGGAAAAGCTCCCTGCTTATTAATAGAGAAATTGTATACAAAATTCAGGTCAAACTAGAGACTGGACTACATGACTTCTGAGATTAGCTTTAGGAATGTAAATATGTAACACTCCTTTAAGTTTTCACCTGAAGCTACCTAAAACAAAAGATTATTCAAGAGCAAGGAAGGAAAGTCCCAGCTTCCCATTACATAATCCAAAGATAATGTTTTTCTAATAAAAAGCAGGCAGGAGGACAACTCTGGGCAGAGATTAGAACTTTTGCTTTTTTTAATCATTTGCAAAGGCTCAAAATTCTGGACTTTTGGTATGGAATGAAGATATTCCCATAATGGTACATTCAGAATTAAGAGAGGAAATGGTCCTTACCTACAGAGAGGAGATTCTGCACATTCTCCAGCATAACCTCCATATATAGCTCTTTCTGAGAATGGTCCAACAGGCACCATTCCTCCTGATTGAAGTCCACAGCCACATCTTTGAGTGTTATTGACCCCTAAACCAGCAAAAGTCATGAGATTTAGAGCTGAGCCTTCAAAATTCATCTAGTCCAGTCCTCATGAACAAATTGGAGGAAACTGAAGCACACAAGGGATTTTCCCCAAACTCCTAACCCTCAGGATAATCAGAGCCAGCCCTGGAGAACAGTCATTCTGAGCCCAGTGGAATATTGATAAAGGAATTTATGTCTCAAGTGAGAATCATGTGGGAAGACTTAAAACCTGGAGAAGTATCTAATGGTGAAATGCTTTTCTTGTGGAATAAGGGAAATGGTACCCATTTTCTGAATGAGGCAGGAGATTCTGTAGAGGAGAAAAGGAGAAAGTGTTCTGAAATTCCTCCTCATCACAGGTGTCAAAATTGATCTGGTAAGAACTTGTTTTGAAGAATTTCTGAGAAGTTAGTACTATGTATTCTGGGGTAAAATATTACCAGTAATTAATGAGGGGAAAATGAAGAAAAAGGAATTCTCTACTTCTTTTCCTAAAAGGTTAAATTACTCTTATGAAGATGAAAACATAAGAGGATTCCAAAGAGTTATACGGAATCAGACTCTGATTCTAGCTATATGAAGACGAGAGGTCTCATGTTATATCGAGACTGTGGGGAACCATTGGGTGTGACATGCCATAGACAAAATATCCTGTCTTTGCTTTATAAGGAATGTCATTTCTTACTGGAATATATTTAGTGATTTTACATTTGGTAGCACTGAAAGAATAACGGTGATGAGGAAAGGAGAAATATAAAATATAATGTTTAATTAACTGAGATTGGGGATTGAGGTAGTTCATAAGAAACACAATGACAGTATAATAATTAGAATTCTTGAGAGACAGAATGGATTCATTTTAAATTAATATGTTCATTGACTGGTCATTCAATGTGGTAACTTCACTCTCTTTACAATCTAAAAGAAAGAAAAAAGACAGATTTCTTCTCTAGCATAAGTCTATTGTTGTTATCACTCTCTCACTTTATAGATATAGATTTCCCTGGTGAGCTCACCTCTCAGTCCCTCCCTTGGACATCCCCTGAGATCTGATTCATAAATAACCACTGAGGAGGGGGAATTACATTCCTCAACTCCTCTCTCCTACTTTATCTCAGGAGAAGGGGGTCCTTGTCCATTTAAGGAAGGTGTCAGTCTAAACTTTCCTTAGCCTGCTGGCTTGCTTAGCACACTCTCATAATGAGTCAAGGTTCATTATGGCTTCCATTCCTACCATTAATATTTTTAGCTTAACAAAAGAAGGTAGGTTACCCTCTAGATTCATAACCTGGGGAGGAGACAAGTCTGGAATTTTGACCTTCAATAGGTAAAAGGGAAATTTATTCCACAAAACCATCACAATTATAATTAACTTCCAAAAACATTTGAGTTATGAAAAACAAAGGACCTAAGCCTAGCCCTTTAACCATGGAAACCTAGGGATTAAGAGAAAAGAGGTAGACAGGAAATAACAAACAAGTCAATGGCCAGATGTAACCATAACATGCTACCAGGATGGGCTCTTCTACTTTTACAACCAGCTCCATGGAAAACCCAGGCTACACTTGGTAATGGATATTATTCCATTTCACTCTTCCTAAAGGATTCTCTTACTTTTCAGCTGGAATGACCCTGGGAAACCCAAGGAAGGAATAGTCTGAGAGTTTTCAAGAATAGGAGGACACAATTCCCCAGACTCTCAATACAATCTAGAAACCCAAGGCCAGGACCTCAGGACCCTGCCAGTCTCTCCACCCCAAGCTCTGCCCTCTCTTATCTGGAATTCCACTGCCACCAGAATGAGCCTTCTTCAGCCTAGATTCCTCCCAGGCATCTAATCCACCGCAGGGATTGATATTTCTATTTGATGAGCCATTTACAAGGATGGTCACCCTGAGGGCTCCCCCTCAATCCTCCTAACTGTCCCTTTTTTCCCTTCTATATTGCTTAAATCCAATGATACTGGGCTCTTGCCTGTTCCTCACACATCACTCTCATCTCCTGACCTTCCACTTAACTGAGCTCCTCTGCCCCCTCCCCCAGTGTTCACTACTGTTCCCACTAGTCTCTGTCCTTCAGGTTTGGACAAAAATCTCATCTACAAGAAACCTTTATTGACCCATCTTCTTTGTTTCATTTCCTACAATTTACCTTATACTTACTGCAAGAAAAATTGTTTTATTGCTTTTATATTAGTGAGCTTGAACCAAATGATTACATAAAATCATTTAAGATAAGTAACTACAATAATAATTTTCAAGAGTTAGACAGTTATTCCACTAATTGTTTATAATAAACCATTATCATAGTAGAATATTGGCCAGAGTATTGGAAGGGATGTAATTTGGTATATGAGAATATTATAGCAATTAAAGGTATTGAAGACCGCTGTTGGAAGAATAAAAGTTTTAGGTCTGTATAGTTATCTACACGAAGCTAAATCTCATGCAAAAGGAGTTGGGTTCATTAGAAATGGTGAGAGTACAGCTGGCCTGATAGGATGATAGGAAAATAATCTTGGCCTGTTCAGGTATTGTCTGATCTTGATTTGAGAAAACTATAAGCTCTCCAGATCCCTGGGGGCCAGAAAGGTTACTTTAACCTAAGAATTATGATAGTTCTGTAGGATTAATTAAATTCTCTTCTCTTAATCTTTTACTGAAATTAGGACCATCAAATGTTCCACACCTTTTTTATAAACACCTCTACACGTTTCTTAACTTCCTACGTACCCTCTGCCTTGTTAATGCCTTATGCTAATTACTTACCCCAAACCCAAAAAACACAATTATACATCTAAATGAGATCTCTGCTACAGCCTTGGTGTTGTGACATCTCCAACTTTAATTCACCACAATTAAAAGTTTGAATCTTCACCTCAGAATTATGGCACGGATAGGTCTTTCTTACAGTTTGTCAGTCTCAGGGGATTAAGGAAAGGATTCAGGATTCTGAGATCCCTTAAAAAAAAGGTCTGGGTATACTCAAGAGCTTTTCTTTTAGGGGGACTCTATTTTCTGACACCTCATTAACCATCCCATTTTGAGCTAAGGCATGTCCCATCTCTTATGAGGCGAATTTTTTTTCAAAAGCTATTTTGTGTTAAGACTTGACTTGTCAGTGTATACTGTGGTTACTGGCCTTTTCTTTATCATTTGTAGTAAACCACATGGAGAATCATAGAAAGAGACCCATTGAAGTGGGCTTGCATCTCCACCAGAGTTTAATTCGGTGCACTTGTGTCTTTACCAGAGCTAGGTGGAATTTGTCTATGTCTAAGTGCTTTCTATTCCTTCTTAGGAGAGAAAATTTGAGTAGAAGGTCTGCTGGACCATATCCAAGTGTGTTAAGTGATTGTTATTTCTGAGCTCTAGAAATATTTTGCCTTTCAGGGAAATTTAAAGTCAATCATTTGATAAAATTGCCTCAGTACCTCAAAAGAAGTCTGTAAATTTTACATTATCCTTAAATAAATTAACTATTCCACAATATAAACCTTTCTTAAGAAAAAAATCAGACTTAGACTTTCATAATACATTAAGAGTCAAATTATTTGAACCACAGGCTACATATATATGTTCTTTTTTTTTTTTAATATCATGAAATTTTTTAAAAGGATAAACTATCCCTTCACAATACTTAAAAAAGAGACTTCTCTCAGTAGGTATAACAAACTATGTCAAAAAGTTAAGATTTTTACAAGAAAAGAAGTTATAGAAGTTTCAAAGACTTTACCTTTCACTTACCTTTTTACATTTCATTCTTAAACTGTCAAAAGATAGAGTTAATCTCTTCTCTAACAGGTGTTTCATTCACATTACAAATTGCAGCATATGAAGAAACTATCATTTCAATCTCTTTTTGGTTCAGACTCACATATATTTTTCTCTACTCTTGCCATGATGAGATTGTTGTTTAAAATAAGAGTAAAAAGGAGCATGATGAAACTATGGTAAAATGTACAGAAAATGTGCCATAGTGAAAGTGACAGTATAATACATCCAAAGATATTAACAGAAGAACTTATTCCTTAATAACATCAAAACAGAAATTTGAAAAAGTACTGACCCAAGAAATGTAAGAAATAAAATTGCTAAAGAGTGATAAAATTAAAAATATCATGGTTTCAAAGGGTTTATTGAAAATCATTTAGAAAAATGAAGCCATGTGCCTGTTGAGTTAGTTCAAAATACGCAGGCCCTGTTACCTCTTCCTCCCATCCTGACTCCTCTCCAAATCACCAAAAGGAGAGGAAGTACCAATGCTGTCCTCAGTCTTTATACTTCTGGTTACATAATTACACTTCCTGCCCACCTGATTATACAAGAGGAATAATGGGAAATGTATTTTGAAAGAGATCTAAATGTCCACAGGAAGTTTAGATCAGGACCTCAAAATTAGTTCAAGGACTCCCAAATTTCCAATATCACATCCCCCCCTGATGATCTTTGGGTGTCTAGTCACCAAGAGATCACTTTATATAATCATCTTGTACCCACAAAGGTCTTCTAACTACAATAGTTAGAGATAAGAGAGACATGGAAGAGAGAGAAAGCAGAACCAGTGTTTTGCTAGGCGCATTGACAAAAAGCCAAATCGGGGGCAGTCCCGTTTGGCATAAGTGTGTACATTCAAAACAAATGCATTCAATTCCCCATAGTTCAACCAACTGCACCCCAAACAAAGTTCATTTTGGATCTTCATGATGCAGTGTAGGTTCTTCAGGCATCTTCATGGTGCCTTCTCCAAACAGGTATGTTGTCTAGATTCTGGGGAGATGGCAAATTTCTTATCCTGAAATTACTCTTGTAGAGAGCCGTAAACAAACAATTTGATCTGTAATTCCTATCAGATCCAACTATAACTGATGATTATAAACAATTTATAACTTCTTTCATTATTCAAAGCTTTCCTGTGTAATAAAGCATGTTATTTTGAAGAGAAGGGGGATATGTTGGGAGCTTTAGGGGAAATTAGAATCTCAAAAAGATATTTTTATCTGAACCCCCTCAAAAGACTGGCAGAGCCGTGTATTGGCTTTTCTCCCTATCAGGTCAAGAACTGGAGTGGGCTATCTAAGACAAAAATCTGAGATTCCTCTTTTGATTCCTTTCATAATTCTCACCTTCCTTTAAAATGCATTATAGTAAAAAGCTTTGGGCTCTCAGGAATCTAGCAGGAGGGGGGCTAACACTGTTCCCTTTTGAACGAGAATGCAACTGCCTGGTACGGCCAAGGTCGAACCCTTGGCAGGGCATTTTGCCCAGAATTAAAGTAAAATAATGAGGCTCAAAAAAAATTGTTTAATACCATCAAGGCTGAGAACTTCAGGGGCTTTCCGGCCTAATGAGATGTCCCAGGCTCCACTTAAAGATAGTTTAGCATAGGTTTTTTTTATCTACACCTGGAGGTTTCTAAGGCTTTTGTTTTGACTATAGTAAAAAATCTGCTCTCTGTAACTGTGGGGAACTTTCTTGGGCTTTTGGGGGAAGGGGATCTTTAATTTCCTTTATAATAAATTGGTGACTCCAATATACCTCGGAGCATTATGACAGCCGTGCTTCCAATCTGTTTCGTTCTTTACATCCGACGACCACCCTAGGCCACTCAGATAAGTCTCTGGTTATATAGCAGGATCTCTATATACTCTCAAAAGAATTTAAACTTTACATTACATATTATAAAACATACATTCCCCTCTGAAATTACTTTCAAGAGAATTAAATTTTACATTATACATTATAATACATACATTCTGATTATAAAACATACCCACCCCTCCTGAAGAGGGTTAAGGTCAACACCCAGATCAGCCAAGGATACACGGCTGAGTTTTGGGGGTTGTGTGAATCAATTGGCAAAAGAAATAAAGATCAAAAAATCAAAATAAAAGTGAAAAAATACTTTGTGAATGAAATGTAAAATATCAAAGTCTTATGTGCAAAAATGTAAAGAAAATAAACTTATAACATGTCCTTAAATCAAGGCCCAATTAAAGTGATTTATGTGCAATTACCCATGCAATAGCCCGGACCACAGAAAGTTGCCACACTTATAAAGAGAAATAAAAGGACCAAATTTGTGTGCAAGGGAAATGTCTTTCCCTGGTCTGATTTGCCTGCACTTCTCAGGGATAGGGTGAGCCATAATGATAGCCAGCCTTTGGTGCTTGGCTAGGGATGAAGCTCAGGGAAGCCTGGCCTCTAATATATGTCAGAAAAGCTGCAACCCCAAACCCCAAATGCTAGTTTCCATCCCTTCAGTATTGGTATAGAAGTTCAACAATCCTACCTGGATTGATATGATTTTTTTTGACCTTGTGCTGCTAGGCACTGCGCAGATTCTTATCAATCTCATTGGCATTAGTCGGTCTCCATGACCTTGTGCCTTCTTAGCACTGTTTAGTGGCTCTTGTGTTCCCTTTTCCTGGAATCAGACAGAAATCATTAAGCAAAGTCCCATAATATTTATCAATTCATGGCATGTTTCCATAGATTAAAGCTTTTTGGGTATGCATTAATATTATAACAAATATATATCCATATTAAGCTTATATTACTGTAAAATGAAAAGGGATAAATATTGATCATATGTACTTTAAGTATAAAAACTGAGAAAAAGGGAAAAAAGTCAATTATTCTATTAAAAAATTAAAAGGAAAAGCAATAAGAAAATTAAAAATCAGGGAAAATACAATGTTCTCAAGTACAAAAATGAGAGAGAGAGAAAACACATTGTATTGCACATACAAGGGGAAAAAAAGAATGTTTAAAAATCAAAAATATATAGCTTAGAATCAGTGAAAGGTTTCTCACTCAAAAATGAGATCCATTTCCTGTTAAGCTTTTCCATGAGCTACTGTGAGTGTAAATGACTTCTATATAAAATAGCAGATTCATAATACATATTCAAATAAAGTACCATAATTTCCAATAATACATTTCAAGACAATAGCAAACAAACCCACTATCATAATAGGATTCACCTGAGTTGCTGTGTGACATTTTAAAACCTATGAACTGATGAATACTTGTCGAAATCTATTTATTATCTCTTATAACGACAGCTTAATTGATAAGAAATGGGACAAAGGAGACAATCTTGACTGTTAACTCATAGCTGCTTCTCCGAAGTGTCATTGAATCATAAGATTATTATATTAGAAATTCAAATTCCCTTTCACCCAAAAGCACAAGAATAGTTTCCCACAACTACACAGAGCTGTATTTTTAACATAGACAAAACAAAAGCCTTAGAAGCTTCAAGATGTAGAAAAGAATCAGGCTGGACTTTCAGCTACACGATTTATCAGCAAGCTAAGTCTGAGAATACTTTTCTCAGGGGCAAAAATGTTCCTGCTAACCTAAGGTTTTGGCCTTGGTTTGCTAACCAAAGGGGAAGAATGTTAACCTCTTGACTTCTGGTTTGCTAAGAGCTTAAAGCCTTCAATAAGGAAAGGTGTGGATCATAAAAGGGGTCAAAAGAGGAGTCTCAGATTTTTATCTGAGATTCTGTTTCTCTTATTGACTTCCCATAGATACTTGTCATAAGTTATATAGATGTAACAATTCTTTCAACCTTGGAAAAAACACACTGTATTACTGCCTCCATGCCAATTGTGGGGCAGAGCCTAAAAAAATCTGATAAAAAAAAAAAATTCTGGGTCTAAAATATCACCAGGAATTCTATATCCTTCTGATGGGAAATTAAATTAAAATAAAGAGTTAAAACATCAAACATACAGGAGCTCTTTGGCTTCCTGTGTAATATATAAAGTTTGGGTAGGAAACTTCCATTTGTTTTCTCTACCTTTTTAAAATATTCTTTATGAGATAGTTTTATATATATATATATATATATATATATATATATATATATAAAACTATCATCCATTTAGAAGTTACTATAAAATCGTAAAGTCAATTTTTAAGATCTCTTATAAAATTACAATTTAAATTCTTGTCATTATAGTCTTCAAGGTTGTATA
>NC_058131.1:32907544-33022550 GCF_016433145.1 Gracilinanus agilis
TGTCCCCTTTGGGGCAGGGCTCAGACCAGAGGACAGCAGCCCCGCCCCATCCTATGACTGCACCCCTCCCCCAGCTGCCTCCAGGCTCAGGTGCTATTTCTCCTTTTTCCATAGTCCAAGGGATGCACAGACACAGAGAAACACACGTGAGACACAGACACATAGACACGCACAGAGATACAGTGACAGTCTCACACACACATACACTGAGACTCCCCTGGTCCCCTCTCACACACACACACACATCGCCTTGCCCCGCCTCTCTTGTTCACGTGAACACCACTGCCCCACCCCCACTTCTGGGCTCAGCTATGGGGAACTTGTCCACCGGGGTCTTCCCAAGAACTCCCCGAGAGTTAGGGAGGAGTGTGTCTGCTACCAGAGCAGGGAGCCTGGGCGCGCCTCTGCATTGACTCCCTGCCCTGCCGCTCTCACACAGCAAAGCTCCAAGAATCACACAGCAGACCCCGCCAAGGGCAGAGATTGCCCACAAGAGATTCCCAGCATGCCCTTGGAATTCCCCAGAGGGAGGTGAAGTCAGGAAATAGGTCTTCTGGGAAATGGAGTCCTCCAGCCTGTGTCCCTGGATTTAGAGCCCTGAGGGGGACGGGCTACACGCGAGATCTCCCCCTCCTCGGAGGCCCCAGGCTTCTTCCCTCCATCCCCATTTCCCCTTCCAGCCCTGCCCTGCTGCTGCTTCTTTAGAACGGAAGCTGCCTCCAGCTATAGTCTGGCACACAGCAGGAGTCTAATAAGCGTGTACAGATGATTTGACTGCTCGATCAATGGATCCAGGGTCCCCACGGCCTGAGGAAGTTGTGCCACGATTCCCACTTCTGACACACACACTAAAGAGACAAACACACACTCGCAGAGCCAAGGTTCTGTCCATCACACCCATTTACACCCGGGTTCACTACCTCTACTTTGCCTCTCCTGTTGCACATGCGCACTCCCTTTCGCTCAGGGTCACTAATCCAGAACCGGTTTACCCAGGTCTTCCCATTCTCGGGGTGTTAGGGAGCAGGAAGTCTCAGCTGCCACAGCAGGGAGCCCGGGGCCGCCCCTGGCCACTGACTCCCTCTCCTCCCCTTCTCACCCAGAAAAACGTCTAAGCAGCACAGATGTGCACCCTCTACAGGTTGGGTCCCCACAAAGGATCCCAGCATGCCTCGAGGCTGCCATACTGGGGAGGAGCCAGGAAACATGTATTCTGGGAAATGCAGTTCCTGATAGGGGTGGCCCGAGAGCCGCAGGAAGTCAGGACCAAGGCACTCTGGGAAATGGAGTCCTCTTGTCTGGGTCCCAGGGAGGCTTGGTGGGGGAGGAGTTATAAAGAATTGGCCCCCAGCCTGGGGGGCTGCAGTCTTCTCACCGCTCCCGTTTCCCCTTCCAGCCTTGCCTGCTTCTTCTTTAGCCTGGAAGTTACCTCAGCACAGGGCCTGGGACACAGCAGGTGCCTAATAAGTGTCCATTGATAGATAGATTGATTGATCAACGCATCTATCCTGCTGATGACCTGGAGAGGTGGGGCTAGGATTCCCCTTTCTGACAGAGAAGGAAACTGAGGCACCTCCCAACCACCAACTAATCACCAACCCACACCACCAGCAACCCACCACCAACGGCCAACTCACCCCCAGCAGCCAGCTTCCCCCCAACTGCCAGCCCTCACCAACTGATGGGGGCCCAGCAGGGGGCTCCCCAGGTCCTACGTCCTGTCACTATGGGCTTGTTGGTCCCTGCGCTTCCCCTTGCTGAAAACAGGAGAGAAAGTTTTCTCTTGGAACTGGAAGTCCTGGGCATAAGGAAGAAGGAAAGGGGTCAGGAGAGAAAGGCTAAAAATTAGTTCTCTTAATGGAATGGGGGCATGTGAGCAAGGCCCACAGGATGGTTTCTGCAGGATTCCCTTTTGGGACATTTGAAGGAGGGCAGAGATCAGGGAAACCATTTACACTCTGAAAGCTCCATCTTTATCTACTTCTTTTAATAGAATAACAGGCACTTTCCACAACCTCCATTATCTAGAAATGAAAAGCAGCTGGTAGTGAAGGAGTAAAAGGTCAGAATGTGGGGCCAGAAAAACAAATTCAATCTAACCTCAGAGAGAGGGTAAGTGGGAGCCTCTGCGAAACTTGTTTAACCTCTTTTTGCTTAATTTGCCTTAACGATGAATTGAGCTCAGTAAGAGAATCAAACTTCTAGGGATTCGTGAAATTAATGTAAGTATGAACTCCATTACCCAGGAGAGGACACAGAGCAGGTATTTTTAAATGCTTATTTCCTTCCTTTCCATTACTATCACATGGCCTGGAATTTGAGGAAAGAACGAAGGAGGAATAAGGATAAACTTGCTAGACTAGGCAGAATTAGGTGATGTGACCTTAAGTTTATACTTTTTTAATTTTATTTCCATAGTGCTAATTTTTGTAAGTGGATAATTGTATAAAACCACAACCTCAAAACAAAAACCCAAAGAAAAAAGTAAAAAATTGTATGCTTTCATCTGCCTTCCAACTCCAAAATTTCTTTCTGTGGAGGTTATAGCATTCTTTGTCATTAAGTCCCTCAGAATTGTATTGGATCATTGTAATGCCAAGAATAACAACGTCTATCACAGATGATCCTTCCACAATATTAATTTAACTATGTACAATGTTCTCCAGGTTCTGCTTATTTCTCTCTGTATCAGTTCATGAAGGTCTTTCCAGCTCTTTCTGAAATCATCCTGTTCATCTTTTCTTACAACACAATAGTATTCCATCCTCATCATTTACCACAATTTCTTCAGTCATTCGTCAACTGATAAACATCCCTTTAATTTCCAATTCTTTGCTACCACCAAAAGAGCAGTTGCAAATATTTTCCTACTAGTAGGATCTTTCTGCTTTTTTCTAATCTCTTTGAGGCACAGACCTAGTGGAGGTATTATTGGATCAAAAAGCATCCATTATTTTAGAGCCTTTTAGAAGTAATTTCAAACTGCTCTCCAGAATGAATGGATCAGTTCACAACTGCACCAGCAATGCATTAAGTTCCCCAATTTTGCCACATCCTCACCAAACTTTGTCATTTTCCTTTACTGTCATATTGCCCAATCTAAGAGGGGTGAAGTGATACCTCGGAGTTCTTTTAATTCATTTCTCTAATCAAGAGGGATTTAGAACATTTTATCTAATGATTATTGAGAGGTTTGATTTCTTCATCTGGAAACTGCTTATTCATAACCATTTCTCATATGCTGTCAAATTGGTTCCGCGTCCCCCATTTAATACTTCTTAACAAGAAATCCTTTTGAAAGACCAGGCCCATCCAAAATGGGAAAGGGTTGCCTTCGCAGGCACAGGATTCCCTTCACTGCCCATCTTCAAGGAAAAGCTGCCTGGTCATTAACAGAGATTGCATACAAAGTTAGTCTAATTAGAGACTGGACTAATGACTTGTGAGATTAGCTTCAGGAATGCAAATCTGTAACACTCCTTGAAATTTTCACCTGAAGCTACCTAAAACAGAAGAGAGATAATTTCAGAAGAAAGGAAAGAAAGTCCCAGCCTCCCATCACATAATTCAAAGATTTTTTATTTAATAAAAAGCAGGCAGGAGGCCAACCCTGGGCACAGAGATCAGTACTTTTGCTTTTTTAATCATTGACAAAAAGGCTCAAAATCCTATACATTTGGTGTGGAATAAAGACATTCCCTTAATGGTACGTTCCGAGTTAAAAGAGGAAATGGTCCTTACAGAGAGGAGAGTCTCCACATTCTCCAGCATAACCTCCACATACAGCTCTTTCTGAGAATGGTCCAACAGGCACCACTCCTCCTGGTTGAAGTCCACAGCCACATCCTTGAATGTTATTGACCCCTAAACCAGTAAAAGCCATGAGATTTAGAGCTGAGCCTTCAAAATTCATTGAGTCCTGTCCTCATCAACGAACTGGAGGAAACTGAAGCACACAAGGGATTTCCCCAAAAAAATATTACCAGTGAATAATGAGGAGAAAACAAAGAAAAAAGGAATTCTCTGCTTAATTTCCTAAAAGGCTGAAATACACTTATCAAGATCAAAGCATAAGGAGGATTCGAAAGAGTTATACAGGATCACACTCTGATTCTAGCTAAGTGAGGAAGAGAGGTCTTGTGTTATATGGAGACTTTGGGAAAACACCGTGTATGACATGCCATAGCCAAAATATCCCGTCTTATGATGAATGTTATTTCTTTCTAGAATATATTCAGTCACTTTATAGTTAGTTACACTGAAAGAAGAGTAACTATTATGAGGAAAGGACTGAGTGTTCATATTTTAAAAATATAATATTTTATTAACCGGGGTTGAAGACTGAGCTAATTCATAAGAAACACAATGATAGTATAATGACTTTCAGTCACACTAATGTTTACATTCAACCAATAAATCACATTCTTATTCTAAAAGTGTATATTTTAAGATTATTCCAAACTAACTGATAGATGAGCCATCTTAAATTAACAGATTTAAAACTTTCCCCTTTTTTTAATGTCAGTACTCTAAATAAGTAAAGAAACTTGTAAATACTTTTCCTTGACTGAAAAATCTTAGTGCTCAATTACCTCTGCCTTCTATAAAGATGGCAACAAATTTCTAATATTAGAGATTATTCAATTAATGCATTTAATTCAGCAATTAGTAATTCAGCATTGTATCTTGTCTAGTTTACTAGCTAAGCTTAAAACTTACTGATCTCAAAACAACTTTTCTCTCCCTGTGCTGATAACATGGTTTGATTGTTGTCTAGATTTATGGCCTTAACCCATCTCTTTATCATCAGACTGGATATTTTACTAAGAGATGATTCAACTGAGAAAACTATTTTCAAAGTTAAATACATAGGTCAAGTCTTATTTTAATTGACTGGCATGGAAACCAATTATGATATGTTTAAAAATGTAAACACTTTTAAAGACGGGATAGGATTATTTGAAAATTAAGTCTAAGGATTTCTGTCTTTTAATTCAACCATTTTATTCAATTTATTCAATTAAATGTCAATGATAAAAAGCATCTCTCACAATACCAAACAAGAGACTTTTCTGGGTAGGTATAACACAATACATCAGAAAGTTAAAATCTGTATATGGGAGGAAGGTATAGAAGTTTCAAAGACTTTTCTAGACTAAACCTAGAACCCAAACTCAGGCATCAATCATATCCAATAGAAATCTCATCTCCTCATCATTTTGTAGAGAATCTGAGTTTTTTTTTTAAAACCCTTGTACTTCGGTGTATTGTCTCATAGGTGGATGATTGGTAAGGGTGGGCAATGGGGGTCAAGTGACTTGCCCAGGGTCACACAGCTGGGAAGTGGCTGAGGCCGGGTTTGAACCTAGGACCTCCTGTCTCTAGGCCTGACTCTCACTCCACTGAGCTACCCAGCTGCCCCCCTGAGAATCTGAGTTTTTTAATACTGAAGTGGTACCTAATAATCTATCAATCTCAGGACCTTGCCATGTCTGTGGGGAGCATCCTGGTATTTGGATTTGAGGAATATTTGTTTGTAAACCATGGAGAATGTTCTTTTACAAAATAAATCCACAAAATGATATTTATACATGTGTAATAAACTTGATGAATGCCCCATTACTCCCAATAATAGGAAATGTCCACATAGTCTAAAGAAATATATTACATTAGGAATGTCCTTGGTTCCTGAGTCTGTGGGACATGTTATTGATAAATATGACCCCGAAACAACTTTTGATGCTTTAAAAAGTTTGAAAAAAATTAAAAGCCAAGTTTCCCTACAAAACACTTGAACATCAGCCAAAGGCAGCTCAATCACTCTATCAAGTCATGAATCAAAACATGACATTGATGGAAGAGAATGTGGATTTTACTTCAAAATAATGTAACCTGACATTATTATTGATTGTGTACTTGAGTTCTGTGTCCTGGTAAAAGGATGCCTGTCCTGGATTGCACATATTTCCTAAAGACTGTCCTCTGTGTAAAGAACTCTAAGCATACCTCTGAAGGGACTCACAGTATGCTGAACAAGGGGGAATCGTTCCTTGCCTTTATACCACTGATCATGAACCAGTTCATCATTTATGCTCCTATAGATAAGTTACCGCAATGATAATTTTTATGAAGCGTTAACCCAAGGTATGAAACTGTGTACCAGAGATGAAGTAGTAGAATATGGGCCACAGTATTAGAAAGGATGGGGATTGCGGCATTAGACTATTAAACAATTCATGACATAACTGTTGGAGGAATAAAAGCTTGAGGACTCTGTAGCTATCTCAGAAAGCTAACAGCCCTGCAGAAAAATAACCCAATAGGCAAGTGCCTTCATTTTTCTAAATGGCTTTCAATAAACCCATTGAAACCCTAATATTTTTAAATCTATCTTTTTATATTAATTTTATTTCTTACAGCAGGTCCAAGTGCTATTTGAGCCTATAAAGATAATGACAATTCTGGGCTCTCAGAGGATTGTGGTCAAGAGAAGTTTCTCTGACCTAAGTAGTCTGACAGCTCTAGAGGAGTCAATATATTTTCTTCTCTTAACTTTGTCCTAAACTGAGAACTTGGGATCAAATGTTCAAACCCCGGTCACAAAACACCACCACATATTTCTTAACTCCTCTGTATCTTCTAGCCTTTCCTACTTATCTGTCAAACACCCATAAAACACCCTGCCTTTCATTGCTATGGAATCTGCTACAGGAGGAGCAGGTGCCATCTCCAGCTTTCGTTTCCCAGAATTAAAGTTTGGACGTTCAGCCCAGAATGATGTAACTTACAATATTCTGCATGAAGGGAACAAACATTGATGAAATGCAGGAACCAAGCAGGCAGGGGAGAGTCAGGGGTTCGCACAGCTTAGACGGCTGCCCCATCTCTGACTGACAACAAGAAATGCCCTTTGATGCCACCTTCCTGCCAGGCCCCTGCCTCACTCACTCCCCAGCTCCCACCCAAGGGCCCTGCTCTCCTCAATGGGACAGGTCTCTTAGGCTAGCCCAGTCCCTCTCCCCTGACTCTGCTCTCTGCCCATCTTGATACCAGCCCCTCCCGGGCTTTTTGCTCCTTGAACTGGGGAAGCACAATCCCATCTTTCACACTCTTATCCCCCAGCACCTAACAATAAGGCTCTTCTATTGCCAGTGTGGAATGGCTATCAGAAGGAAATTTGGGTGAGAACACAGCCCAAACTTCTTCTGAAACCTCCCTGGCAGGCCTCACTGACCTGTCCATTTGAGGGGGAATGTGTTATTATCCTCAGAAGGGAATGTATGTTTTATAATCTATAACGTAAAGTTTAAATTCCTTTGAGAGTAATTTTAGGATAAGAAGTTTGCCATCTCCCCAAATCCAGACAACGAACCTGTTCAGAGAAGGCACCATGAAGATGCCTGAAGAACCTACACTGCATCATGAAGATTCAAAATGAACTTTGAGGTGAAGTTGATTGAACTATGGGGAGTTGAATGCATTTGTTTTGAATGTACACTCATGCCAAAGGGGACTGTCCCCGAATTGGCTTTTTGTCAATGTTCCTAGCAATCATTGGACCATTGTTTATGTCCTCTTTTCTTTTTAACCCCAAATTTCTGTAATTTAAAAGTTGGCTATGTTTACAAGATCCATCAGGAAGACCAGTATTTCCTCCAGATCTCGGTTGGGGGGGGGAATGTGATATTGGAAATTTGGGGATCCTTGAACTAATTTTGAGATCCTTAATCTAAACTTCCTGTGGACATTTAGGGCCCTTTCACACTACATTTCCCATGATTCCTCTTGTGTAATCATGTAGACAGGAAGTGTAATGATGTAGAGAGAATAATAAAAAGGAAGTGCCTGGAAAGGGCATGTGCTCTCTGGATGCTAAAGCAGGATAATGGTGGAGGTATGGCGGGTCTTTCAATTTAACTCTTAATATGGCACATGGCTTCATTTTTCTAAATTTTTTAAGTTTTTTATTAATTTTTAAAAAACATAATATTTTAAAATCTGTTCTTTTATATCAATTTTATTTCTTACAAGTTGTAGAGATCAGAAGCAGAGAATGTCCCTGTGCCATCCCTGGAATCGCGGGACACAGGGATGTCACCTGCTGGTACAGGGGGTCACACTCAAAGGTGGGATGAATAAATGACAGCACTTGTGCCTATCTGTCTGGAACCTGGGCTGACTCATTCAGGCATGGGCTATCAAGGCCCTGGAAAACCCCAGAAATACTGTGAATGTAGGGGCAGCCACAGTTGACCCTTGAGGAATTTCTTTGTTGCAACCTGACATAAAGCTCTCTCCCAACAGAGGTTTGTCTTTTGGGTTGGTTGGCTTTGAGCTTTCAGTACTCCTGTCTAGTCCAGTCTCTCTGTGGGTCACATCCTCATTGTCTAATAAGGCATGTGCCAGCTGAGTGTCCTCAGCCAAGCTGTTTACATTCCCAAAGATTTCCTGTCTCATTTGGGAAATGTCCCTCCACATTTCAATGTCTACAGCAGCTTTTTGTCTCTTTTCATCTTCAAATGCAATATACCCATTGTCACTCATGCCTAACCATAGCATTTCTGTCTCTCTCTCTTTTCTGTCTTGGTTCCAATTGGTCTCATTGCTCTCTTTCTCAATACTACATATGTTTGAGCTTAGTATATTAGCTTCCTCATTTCATGCATGTTTTGGTCTGACTCCCAGCTTCAAATAGGCTTGCATATCATTAAGAGGAGTCTGGGAGTTTTTCATGGAGTTATGTTCACAACACTTGGCATGTTAATTACTTTCTTCATTTTGGTTTGACTTGTTTCCCATTTAGTGCTATAAAATGTTCTCCTTGTAGTATTTTTGTTCTCTTTTGTGTTATTAAAGTCAAGTTGCTTCTTAAACCTACAGTCTCAAATTACATGGCCTGGTTTTCCACATAAATAATATTTGTGATTGTTGCTTATGTTCCTTCTAGGGGTTGAGTATGTTTCAGTGTGTCTAGTTTGAATCTGTCCCCTCCCAGCTTGCAGAGCCAAATTTTTTATTTCATCCCTTTCCTTTTTTCTCTTTGCTTCTTTTAATTGCCTTTTAAGATCAGAAATCAGCCTGTCTTTCTCTGATTCTGATTCTTTTATTGCTCTTTGTTCCTTGTTCCTTGTTTGATGTTCACTCCTATCTTCTTCAGACTCCAAATAACCACAGGCTGCAAAAGCTTGGTTGACTTGATGCCACAACCACACTCTCCTCCAGGATAATTCTTGCCAGCCACTGACAAATGCACAAACCTCTCTCTGCATTCTATATTAGAATGTCCATAATCCCAGCCAGGTTTCTGTTTTGGTCTATCTGTTTCCTATCTTAAATTTATTACTACCTTACAAACTACCTATAACAAAATCTAGCCTCAGACACTTCCTAGCTGTGTGACCCTGGGCAAATCACTTCACCTCCACTGCCTAGCTCTTACTGCTCTTCTTCCTTAGAAACAATACACAGTATTGAGTCTAAGACAGAAGGTAAGGACCTAAATAAATAAATGAAGAAGAAGATGAGAAGCAAACTCCTGATAAGTGCTTTGCTGGTTGCTTAATGAAAATGAGGGTTTAACAAATTGTAAATGTATAAGAATTTAGTACCAACTTTGAAGAAAAATGTGATGTAATATGGAGAAAATTCTGTATAATCTAAATTTGGGTTTACAAATGAGAATGTGATGATGTTATTTTAATATATATGAAGCAAGCAACAATTGAAAATGTTATGAGCATGAAAAAGGAGTTTTAAATTTATATATCTATCAATGTGGAATGAAACAGGTATTAAAGAGTCTGGAATATTGCTAAAGGTTTTCTGAATTTGTAAATATTTATTGTAACTGATTGGGATATATGAATTATTACCAAGTATATACTCTGGGCAAGAATGATTTCATGGTTTACATA
Organism: Gracilinanus agilis; assembly: GCF_016433145.1. Classification (NCBI taxonomy): domain Eukaryota; kingdom Metazoa; phylum Chordata; class Mammalia; order Didelphimorphia; family Didelphidae; genus Gracilinanus; species Gracilinanus agilis. Next base: position 32,917,459 of record NC_058131.1, read on the forward strand.
TGAACATGTTTCAATGCAATTTGATAGCCTATGATTTTGTATAAACACAAATAATTTATGAACCCGTACTGTGAACAAAATTAATATTTGAGATGAATTGGATAAGAGAATATGTAATAATAATCAGGGCCCTTCTGAGTCACTCAAAGCAGGTGACAGAATACCTGGTAGAAGTTAAGGTTAGTGATGGCAGAAGCAAGTCGTAGCAGGTGAGGGAGGTATGGAATAAGCATATGAAATACATATGTTGCAGGATATGCTGTATGAACAATGTAAGTAGATATGTGAGGATAGGGAGAAGGAGAATATTGAATGTGATTCTGCTTTAAGCAGAGGTTTGAAGGAAAAAAAGAGTACATATTTTGAGACTAAGTTTATTTGAATAATGATAGTAAAAAAGCAAGTAGAAGAAGGGGAGAGGAATTTGCATTGGAAAATGAAGGAAACAGGTTGTTTACAGACTTTTCTCAAAGTCCATTTCAAAGCTGTGGGGCTCTTAACTAAAGTCCATTGGGAGGAATGTAATGTGAAAGTTTCAAATACGTAGTAGTCTAAATTGTGAAGGCGAAAAGTAAGTTGTATTAGTAAAGAAGTGCAACCTCTCGTTTCCCAGTACTGCAAACAATTGGGATATGAAGCCATAAGAAATCATAAGAAAGACAGATTTGAGATAGTGCTACTAAGAAGTTAAAACTGCCTGCAAACTTACGAACTCTTTTCTGACTCCCAGAAAAAGAGAAAGTGTCTGTGATTGTAATTATTGAGGAAAAGCAGAGGAGAGGGCAGGAGCACTGTCTGGAGTGGTCTCTCAGGAACAGCATCCAGAGGTGTACAAATGAACTCAATTTATAGAAAATTAATACGATGGTACCTTAAGTTACCCAACACCTCTGTGTGACATAATGTCTGAATAAGTCAGATTCTTCTTATCTTGTCTTATCTTTCTAAAGTTTCACAGCTCTCTGAATCATGGGAGTATTTCTCAGACGAACACTTTCATGTTTTGGTCATAATTCAGGAATGGACAAGCCCAGAGCCACAGTCTTTCTACATAGGGAGACTAATTCTTATGAATATATGTTTTCTAGGCTTCTTGGCCTCCTTAATGGCCTCTTGGCACTGTTATTTTCCCCAGGACTTCATTCTCTTAACCCTTGAAATGCTGATTGCAAGTCAATTGAGAATTCATAATATAGAAAAGAAGATGGTGTTTGGCTGCTTTTAAAGGTTTTTTAAAATTTTAAAATCAGCAGGGACTTGGTTGGTTGAAGAGTTTTTTGATTTTAGAGAGAGGGTGTCTCTCCTCTTTATGTAGAGATGGGCTTCTTTTCTCTCTTCCCTGAATGGCCTGCTTGAGCTAATCTAGGTAGGAGAGTTACAGGGATAATTGATCAGAAATTATCATTATTAATCCTAATGAGAACCATAATATAATTGTGAATAATGTACTACTAATTACCAAGTTTTACTCCACACATAAGTAAGCAAGTAAGCAGGAAGCTTGTTCAAAATGATGAATTAAAAAAAAAAAAGTCTGACAGTTTATACAGTGTTCCACACCCATGATCCCTCACTTCAGCAAAGGCATGGAGTGTGAGTGTGAAACTCTCTACCTCCTTTTATGACTATAATAGTATTAGCCTCATTGAATATTTTTATAACACAATCATTACTTTTTGAGTTAATATAATTTCCTAAGAAAAAAATATAGCTTAGGGTAGTATCAAATCTTGCTGACAGGTGTTCTGACCTTAAGCCTATCACCAAAAGCTTCGACTTAGTCCATCCACCACAGCCCTCTCTGTGTATGACAAGACAGTCAGACAGTTGGTGAAGGACTACTCTTAGGCGCAAATATCAGTCACCCAACTGCTGACTCCTAATATTACACCATAATTGTCAGAGGTAAAAAAAACAAAACTTAGAGCCTGACTGATTATTGCAGACCTTGGAAAGGTCAGCCATAATAACAGACATAGGTTACCACTCATTTTTTCTTACACTTTCTTACACTTTCCAGTTCATTCATCACTTGCCTCATTGCTTAGGACCTACCTATGTGAAAGATTTTTTCATCTATTCTATTTTAATTTTGATTGTATTTTCTCTCTCTATGTCATGAGATTTCTTAGCATAAGAAAGGCTTTCTCCTAAGGCTCATGGTTTTTGGTCTTAGCATTGGCCAGAGTCCATCTTTGTTGTGAGACTGGCCACCTCTCAATAAACCGACTAATAGCATGGAGATTGTATTGGTGTGATAAATTTTTACCACAGGAGGTCATTTCTTATCTCTTCTTTGAAGCCAAGCTTGGTCATTATTTCACAGCATTCAATTGCTATAATTTTGGTTTTTGTTGTTCTTTCCATTTACATTGTTGTAGCCACTGTGTATGTTTTCCTGGTTCTTTTTTATTCACTTTGTATCAGTTCATTATATCTTCCCATGCTTCTCTCAATTCAGGTAAGTCTTCCCATACTTCTCTGTCATATTCATTTCTTACATCTGTAATCTTTCATTTCATTATGTTCACTTATGACAATTATTTTACCTATTCCTCAACAGATAGACAGCTACTTTGTTTCCAATTTTTTTACTATTATATATTTTTTAAAAGCACTGCTATAAGCATTTGAAATAGCCTGCATCTTTCTCTTTAATCACTGAGCTCCTTGGGGTCAAAATGATTATGAGGATTTAGAGAGAAGAATATCTTGAAAGTTTATTTTGTCAGTCAATGGTGCTAATGGGTGGAATTTCTGGGTCAAAGGGTATGAGCATTTAAGTCATTTTCTTAGCATAATTTCCAATTGTCTTCTAGAATGGTTGGACCAGTTCACACTTCCAGTGAATTAAGGGTCTTGTCTTTCCACAATAGTTCTAAGATTGAGTATTCATAACCCAATCCTGATAGGTTCTCCCACCCCTTGAGACAAATTGCCTTGACATGGGGCTCCTTGCCCTCAGGTCATCTCTCCAGACTAACCAAAGACTGTTCTTCACCCAAGGAAATTCCTCCTTTTAGTTAATGGTTGGCAAACATCATTCAGTTCATGTACTCAGTTCCCCTTTCTTTCCTCTCCCTGGGCTGCACTCCTCTTTTCTCTGGATCTCTTCTTCAACCCAAAGCTCCTCATCTCTACCCCTAGGTTAACCCACAATGGTCTCTTCTTCCTCCAAAAGCTCTCTCCCTCCCACACCTCACATAAAAAAGGCTTACAGCCCTCCACAACTGAAAGACTCACAGAAGGCCAGAGCAGGAGGTGCAGACAAAGTGACCTGAAGCTTTTCCATCTAATACTAATACAGCAAACTTTGTGGTGAAAGTGTTACTTCAGGAAATTGTTCCTAGGTTTAGAGTACCTTTTACCATAAATTCAGATAAGGGATTTCATTTCACTCCAGATATCCTTAAAAGAGTCTATGAGAAACTAGCAATAACACATAAGTATCATGTTCTTTATCACCCACAGAGTTCAGGTCAAGTGGAGCCTATGAATAGGTATCTCAAGAGTATGGTAGGGAAAAATCTGTGCTAAAACTCATCTAAAATGGCCAGATAGTCTTCCTATAGCTTTGTTTTACCTACGTACAAGACCAAGAGCAGATTTACATATATCATCTTCTGAAATGCTCTTTGGACATGCTCCATTGAGGGAAGCCTTCAAAGCACATGACATTTAGCACAGCTCATAACTAATTATTAAACCAGCATAGCAGGTGTCAGAAGTATGGCTATCCACTCAGTTTCCCTTATGTGACTCTTTTTCCACTAATATTTCCTTTTACTGAAATTATTGAAAACAGTATCCTTACTCAGTCCCAGGAAAACACAGAAAAACAATACGGGCTAATGGCAAGGCCATCCACAGACCTCTCACAAACCCCTAAGTAAACCCCTAAATAAATCCCACCCTTATATGTTATAATACAAAAATTCCCCTAGAAGTCACTTCACAACAAACCAGCATATAGTGAGTTAATGTTAAAGATTTTAAAACTCTAACTTAGATTCTCATACACAGATGCCTGCAAAAACAGACCAGAACAGTTTCCAAGTCTCCCCCCTCCATGATTTGATAATTAACAATGGATGATAAATGAAGAAATTGCCCTCAAAGATTGGTACGTCCCATTCCACTGACTGGACTGCTTTCTCCACCCCATAGCCAAGGAGACAAGTAAACACACCTCAAAAAGTTGTTAGTAACAAAGCTGTTGGCAACAAGGTTGGTGTATGACTTGTTCACTATCTCCAAGAAATGATGTATGTTGATTATGGAATATGCGTACTAACCCTCTATGTGACCATAAGAAAAGAAAAGGTATAAATAAAGAAATCAGCAGATGACACTAGGACATCCTCTGTGAATACCATCTGAATCTCTGTCTGTGCTCATTCAACCCCACCAATGCCACCACACCCCCAAGTTTCCTGTCCTATGAAAGTCAACCTTTTGCAGGGTGTGGGAAGCCAATAAGAGAATAGATAAAAATCTGAGACCCCTCTTTTGACTCCTTTTATGATCCATACCTTTTCTTATTGGAAAAAATATTATAGACTTATTGAAAAGCTTTGAGACCTTAGCAGACCAGCAGCTACTGAGTTAACAATTTCTCTCCTTCATAATTAAGAAGCCTGAACCCTAAAAAATATTACTTAGATAAGCTGGAGCCAGACAATCTAGTCCAGATATTATCTGACTAGGTCCAGGTCCAGTAAATCAGGAAGAGAGGACTCAATTAGTAAAAATCTCCATGAAATATATTTCTGCTCCCAGAATTAACCCCTACTAATTGGTGGTTGGAATTTGGCCCTTGTCCTTGTACCTATATCTCTACTTTTTAGACTTTAATGGGATTTGTAACCCCTTCACAGCTGTGACTCTTTCTTTGTGTTCTTTATTTGAAACCAGTATAAAATAAACTCCAAAGCCCATAGAGGTTAGATCAGCATGGGCTAACCACTAGTCTGGTTGTTGTCATTTTCTTTTTCCTGTCTTAGCAATCCAACGCCACAACACGCCATTCAGGACCCCTACTAAAAAGAGAGCTGACTCTCTATATGATGGCGCCTAACATGAGGGCTTTCTGAGCAGTGCGAATGCCTTCCTCCCCACCCCCAGCCAAAGCGCTTCCCAAATTCAGGTGGCTAGGAGACTCATCCCCTGGCTTAATTGCTGGCTCACAGAGAGGAGAACATGAGGGATTAGAGGTGAGTAACTTTTATCTTTTATCTTTACAACTTAAGACAAACAGAACACCATGGGGCACAGTGAATCAAAGGAAAGAACTCTTTTTATTGCTATAACTAATTATACCCTCAGCAAATGGGGAGCAAAAATTAGTAAAGAACAGCTCACTAAATTTCTTGATCTTATTAAAAATTGTAGCCCATGAATTCCCTTAGAATTCTGACAAAAAGTTGGCAATGATTTGAAAATTTATTGTATTGAGCATGGACTAGAACAAGTGCCAGTAAAAATTTCGTCTGCTGAAAAAACAACTTTGTTATCTGGTCAAAATGCAGAGAATGAAATCTTTAAGGTTTCAATGTTAGAATCAGAGGAGGAGGAAAAGGCTCCTTGTAAATCAAACCGGAGCTTTAAAAGCCAAAAGAAAAAGCCACAAGCAGCAGACCCTCCTCCACCTAAAAACCTCTCTTCCAAAGAGGAAAGAGAGATAACAGCAGAGGAGCCTCTGCCACTTGGAACTCCAATTCCGTAGCCTCAGCCCCAGAATATAGGGTTTAAAGGAGCAATAAAAAATGCTCAGAAGGACAGAGACACATCATTCTGTTTCCCAGTTATTTTTAGAGCAGATGAATTGGATGATGATGAAGAAGTAGCTCCTACATGGGAGCCTCTTCCCTACAAAGTATTAAAAGAAATTAAGACAGCTTGTGCTTCATATGGTCCTGCTTCTCCATACACTTTAACTTTGGTGAAAACTTTAGAAGGGCTTTGGATTGCCCCCTTTGATTGGAATCATATAGCAAGATATTCCCTTTCTGCAGGGGACTACCTCTTTTGGAAATCAGAATTTGATGAATTGGCAAAACGGAAGACAGCCATTAATAAGAAACAGGGCATCAGAGTTACTAAAGAAATGTTACTTGGAATAGATGAATGGGAATTACATGCTGATCAGATTAATTTACCTAAAGAAGCTCTAATTCAATGTACAAAGTGTGCCTTAGAGGCATGGAAAAGGATCCCAGTAACTAAAAAATGTCCATAGGTTTGGCTGAGATTAGACAAGGCCCAGAGGAAATATATACTGAATTTATAAAAAGATTAAATGAAGAAGTAAAAAAATATACAAATGATGAATATTCAACTCAAATAATAGTCAGAAAGTTTGCCTACAACAACGCCAATAGTGTGTGTCAGAGCATGCTTCAAAATGTTAAAGAATCGAACGGGAAAGTAGGAGCTTGAATCATGTAACCATGTTAAAAATGAATATTAATAAATGATTAAAAAATGTTAAAGAATCTGGGACTATTAGTGACTATGAGAAAGCTTGTAAGGACTTTACTCCAGCATATATGCAGGGTATAGCCATCACGGCAGCCCTGAAAGGAAAAACATATTCTGAAATGATTAAGGGCTCAAAGGCTGTAATAAGTTCTTGTTCCAATGCCCCTAACTCTTTGTGTCCCAGATGTGAGAAAGATTGCCACTGGAAGAAAAATTGTAATTCCAAATTCCATCAAAATGGTTACAGATTACCTGATAAGAGATTTCAGGGAAGATGGAAAGGAGGCCAACCACCAATGACTAAATTTAATCCAGGAATTCATCCTAGTTTAGCCAGTTCCTTGCTAGAGTTAATCAATTTTCTGAATAATAAACTTTCTTTTTTCTCTAGATTTCTTTAGCCATGTAAGATATGATTTATTGATCTTTGATAAGATGTCTTATATTTGTTAGAGTATGCGTGAAATGCCCGGAAAATGTCTTTGAACAGTCTGTGCGTCTATATGTTGTGCTTATGTGTCTATGATCTGTTTGTAATGGTTTTGTTTGTCTGTGATCAAAATGGAATTTTGGAGAAAATAAATCTCTCTCTTTGTCATTCATTCCGGAGGAATGGGAAAGACAGACAGAGGAGTTTGAAAATTTCAGAAAAATAACACCTCTAATGTATTTCTGAATGTTTTAAACTCTAAAAGAATTTAATTGATTAAAAGAAATCATATTCTCTGCTCCCATTAAAGTGAGAATCAACAAGATAATTTGTCTACATTTCTTCTTCCATTTCTTACTGGCCATAAGAAAGGGAACAAAGAAATCATAAGACAATAACAAGGGACAGATTTGATCCCACCACCAAATTCTATCAACAGGTTAAATACTGAGATGTATATTTAATCAAATTTACCAAGGATTCTAAATGCAATCTAAGAAAAAAATGTATTCAGACAGAAAAAGCAATGATTCTGAACTGTGAACTGAGGTACAGAAGTGGAATTTAAAACTTTCTTAGCTAATCAGAATCATCAGTTCACCTAAATGCTTAACTGAGAGTGGTAAAAACTTTTTGGACTGCCACAAGTTTAACCTACCATTAATCACACTGATGTTAGTAAAAATCTCAACAAACATTATTAGAACAATACCTTTGGCTTATATTTTGTAATTAGAGCCCTTTAAACAGAGAATGGTTCATGAGAAAAATTTAAGCCAAACTTGAATCATCCATGCTGCCTCAGTTCAGCAAGAAATAATTTTGGAAAGTCAAAAAACATATCTCCTTTTTCTCAAAATTCACAGCCCTTTCTCTAATTCATTAGGATGCATGTTTGCTAAGAATTTGAATAGATACTGATGGCATAGTATAAATCTACTGACTAACAGTTAGAAAATGGAATTTCAGTTAATTTTAAATATGCACAAACTTTATATTGAAGAAGTTATCTATTAAGACTTGCAGTGTGTAAAATACAGATTTAAATAGTCAAATTTGCCAAAAATGCTTATCAAACTGAATTTGAGGATTGCAAATGATAAGTGCAAATTAGATAAGGATACTAGCTCATGATTTAAAAGAAATATTTAATCAGGTATGTAGATTTGTCCTAAGGTATAGAGAGGCCAGACTACAGTTTTTATTCTTCTTTAAGCAGAGGTCTGAAAGAATAATCAGTATATATATATATGAAACATGGTTAAGAAGTTTTAATCAGGGACAATTTGGACGTAGTGAAGTTTAAATTAATATTCATTTGAAAGTGATAAATCATCAATGTTTTAAAATAATCATGCAAATTTTATAAATGCAGTAACTAAAGAGTTAAAAGAGCACAGCAGCTTTTCAAGTGGCTGCAGCCTTGGACACGTTTCAAAAGTAATTTAACCCCTTCTACACATAGGAGGGAGAGTCTCTGACTATAATTATTTTCAGAAACAGAGAAGAATAATAATTACTGAAGAGTGACAGTTATACCAACTCAAACTTAGTAAAGGGAAACAATTAATAAGAAGCTAATGTTAATTTTGTAACTTACAGAAATCTGGCTCAACTTCAGTAGTTATCTCTGTTTCAATTAATATCAGAATATGCAAAAAAATTATTGTGATAACTTTAATTTAAGCTTAAAGGTACTAGATCCTAAACAAATTATGTCACCTATGTTCACTATTTCACTAGTCCTTAAAGATTAATTGAATAGATTGGGATTAGAATTGAGATTATAATGTAATAATCAAAGCTATTAGGAAAAAGACAATTCAAATATTATTAATCTGTTATTATAAAATGTTATTGAAAATTAACATGCATTATAACACAAGAAATTAATTTGTATCTTGTAATATTTGTGATTTGTAGCAGTGCATTCAAATCCAGAATATAAAATCATAATAAAATGCATAACCCTCATAATAATTTGATATCATTGTTAATATGTACTTGATTGTGACGGCATTAATATTATTATAGTGTCTTTTACTTTGTAGTGATATTGATGCAATTAAAACTAATTAACAAACTTGTCAATATTATAACTGTGTAATTGAAGAATGCATTTAACTAGAAATATTGATCATCTCAGTAATCATAAGGGACCTGAAATAAAACTATTATTTGTAAAAGCAGGAATATTCCAAGGTACCTGGTTGCAAATTTTGAAGTTTTAAAATCAATAACCTTTGAAGAGTAATTTTATATCAAGATCAAAACATGTAAATATTAAAGTACAATAATTTAAATAACCACTAAAAAAAAACCTGCTACTGAAAAAAAGGAATTTTTCTTGCTTCTAAAAAGCATAGAACTTCTAACAAACTTATTAACCTCTTCCTTAAAGTAAATTTAGAACCTAAAGGGATAATTAGCAGCCTTATTGGATTATGATGTGATGTAGACGATAATGTTGCAAGTAAAGCTGATACAAATATTGGGCTTTAACAAAATTGTTATTGAATGTTATCAAAACATGCACCTTGGGGCAGCTAGGTAGCTCAGTGGAGTGAATCAGGCCTAGAGACAGGAGGTCCTAGGTTCAAACCTGGCCTCAGCCACTTCCCAGCTGTGTGACCCTGGGCAAGTCACTTGACCCCCATTGCCCACCCTTACCACTCTTCTACCTATGAGACAATACACCCAAGTACAAGGGTTTAAAAAAAAAAACAAAAAACAAAAATGAAAAAAAACATGCACCTTATTTGGTGAAAACTGAAAACATATGTTCAAATGTAAACTATGTGCAAAAGCCATTTGTTAAAAATTGATCATGCCTATTTGCAATAATATATGATTTGTATTGTGATCTAAAGTTTAAAGTAAACTATCACAGAAAGTTAAGGGACTAACCAGCCCCTGCCTTAAACCTCTCTAATCAAGAGAACAGTAATGAAAACTTAATTCCAAGCAAAGTTGTTCACTCTTTTTCTATATTACTGGAAAGAATTACTAGATAATATATTCATTGAGAAATTGTTGAAAAAGAAAATTTGTTTATCATATTTTGTAACATTATAATTTTTCATTGGGTATGTAAATCTTGGAAACCTCACAAATGCTATTGTAATAATTATTGTTTAAGGTAAAAGTCATTGGATTTGCAACTGATATTACTCATTTATGGATCACTGAATTGGATTCACCATTCAAAAGAAAGATATCACTGATAAATAATCTCTAACTCTTACCTCAAGTCAAACAATGTTATACTCCCTTCCCTCCTTTTGCCGTATTCAAAGCAAAGTGATATAAAAATTTAAGCCCCAGAAATTTGAATATGTAAAGCAAGGCAATATGTTCCACTGTTTACTTAAGAAACTGTACCAAACCCAAGTGTTGTTTCAGTGAAAGTTAGTTTGAACCTCTAGTAAATTAATTTATTTGTATAATTTCTGACCATCAATTTGAATAACTAATTACAAATACAAAGAAACAAATAATACCCCAGAATTATAATATAGGGATCGAGGTTTTATTCATACAGGAAATGGATCTGAGTTTTGGGTAAAGGACATTTCACTAAATCTAAATTATATATAAAATTTTGAATTTTAAAACTTTTTTTACTTAAAAAACATTGTATTTTCCCTGAATTTTTAATTTTCTTATTGCTTTTCCCTTTAATTTTTTATAGGATATCTGACTTTTTCCTTTTTTCTCATTTTTTTATACTTAAAATACATAAAATCAATGTTAATCCTTTTTGATTTCACAGTAATATAAGTTTAATATCAAAGCATACCCACAAAGCCTTAGTCTATGGAAACCTGCCATGAATTGGTAAATATTATGGGTCTATAAATAATGATTCTGTCTGATTCCAGGAGAAGGGAACAAAAGAGCCACAAGATCAAGGACACCACCCAGTCCAATGGGTTTGGTAAGAAACTGCACAGTGCCTAGCACCACAAGGTCAAAAAAGACTATACCAATCCAGGAAGGATTGACAAAACTTTCTCATGCCAATACCGAAGGACTTAAACTTAGTGATTGGGTTTGGGGTTGCAGTTTTCTGACATATGTTAGAGACTGGACTTCCTTGAGCTTCATCCTAGTTAAGTTACAAAGATTGGCCATCATCCTGGCTCAAATGCAGGCAAATCAGACCAGTGAAAGACACTTCCCTTTCTCACAAAAAAAAAAAATGGTCCTTTTCTTTCTCTTATAAGTATGGTAACTTTCTATAGTCCTGCCTTCTAATTGGGTAATTGCATCATTGCTTAAATCATTTTACTTGAGCCTTGATACAAGGACCTGCTATAAGTTTTATTTTCCCTACATTTTTGCCCATAAGACTTTGATATTTTGCATTTCATTCACAAGTTATTTTCTTCTCTCTTTTATTTGGATTTTTAAAATTTTTAAAATTTCTTTTACCAATTGATTCACACAACCCCAAAACTCAGCCATGTATCCTTAACTGATCTGGATGTTAGCCTTAACCCTCTTCAGGAGAGAATGTATGTTTTATAATCTATAATATAAAGTTGAAATTCTTTTGAGAGTAATTTCAGGATAAGAAATTTGCCACCTCCCTAGAATCCAGACAACAAACCTGTTTGGAAGAAGACACTGTGAAGATGCCTGCAGAAACCTACAATGCATTAAGAATATTCAAAATGAACTTTGGGGTGCAGTTGATTGAACTATGGGGAATTGAATGCATCTGTTTTGAATGTACACTCTTATGCCAAAGGGGACTGCCCCCTAATTGGCTTTTTGTCAATGCATATAGCAATCATTTGATCATTGGTTTTGTCCTCTTTTCTTTTTATCCCCAAATTTGTGTAACTTAAAAGTTAGTTATGTTTGCAAGAGCCTTCAGTGACTAACTTCCCTTGGATCTCATAAGAGAGATTCACAGACCCCAACATGTGGATACCGTATTTTATTCCTTATGGTTCTTTTTTGCTTTTCATTTCTCATTAGATCATTCAGTTCTACAATAAGACAAATTCAAATTGAACTAAAATCTCTTCAATTTAAAATAAAAGGAAAAGATATTGAGAGCAATAGAGAGACACATGACCTATTACCATAATCTATAAATCTGAAAAGAACTTCTTGTAGTTTGTAAACTCTATAACCAATAGCTGTGACCATTCTCTATAATTCCATTCAAAAAAAAAAAAGAAAATGGGGAAATATGTGGGAAGCCAATAAGAGAATAGATAAAAATCTGAGACCCCTCTTTTGACACCTTTTATGATCCATACCTTTTCTTATTGGAAAAACATTATAGACTTATTGAAAAGCTTTGAGTCCTTAGCAGACCAACAGCTACTGAGTTAACAATTTCTCTCCTTCATAATTAAGAAGCCTGAACCCTAAAAATATTACTTAGATAAGCTGGAGTCAGACAATCTAGTCCAGACATTATCTGACTAGGTCCAGGTCCAGTAAATCAGGAAGAGAGGACTCAATTAGTAAAAATCTCCATGAAATATATTTCTGCTCCCAGAATTAACCCCTACTAATTGGTGGTTGGAATTTGGCTCTTGTCCTTGTACCTATATCTCTACTTTTTAGACTTTAATGGGTTGGGTATGATTTGTAACCCCTTCACAGCTGTGACTCTTTATTTGTGTTCTTTGTTTGAAACCAGTATAAAATAAACTCCAAAGCCCATAGAGGTTAGATCAGCATGGGCTAACCACTAGTCTGGTTGTTGTCATTTTCTTTTTCCTGTCTTAGCAATCCAACGCCACAAAACGCCACTCACGACCCCTACCATATAGAGAGCTGGCTCTCTATAGCAGAGCATGCTCCATTACAAGTAAGGTTGTTTATATATCTCTCTTAGGAGATTGCCAAATTGCTTCATATTTCAGTGCATTACAACAATGGCTCAGAGAACTGCATGATATGGGAGTATTATTTTAATCTTGTCCATTGGATTATTCTCTTCATAATTTTCAACCAGGCGATATGGTTTATGTGAAAAAGCTTGCCAAGACATTGGCAATGCAAGAAAGTTGGGTAGGTCCTTATATAATTGTATTAGTTTCACTATCTTCAGTAAAAGTATTAGGCAGCGATTCATGGTTTTATTGTTCGCATATTAAATTAGCTCATGGAACTGATAATGAAAATGCAGAAATTGTTGAAGAAGAAGACATTGTAGAAAGTTGAGATTTATCAGTCAAATAGAGTCTGCAGTCAGAAATATCAGTAAGGAGAGACTCATTCCCGTGTAAGAGGACATTCAGATGGAAGAGGACATGGTTGATGAAGAGAATTCAAGTAATTAATGGACATTATTTAAAGACTGAAAGACTTATAAAAATTAAGCTGATAAAGACTTTGTTAGAAGGAAAATTCCAATGAAGAGGACTAATCACTTTATTCTTAAGTGATTAATGAACTAATGTTCTAAGGAATTTGGGTAATTTATAGCAATATAATACATATTCATATACATCCATCACTACATATTGCCATCAAGAACTTCAGAGAAAAGGAGAAGAGAAGATTTCCTCAAGAAACAATGTAAGAAGAAAGGAGATCTGAAGTTTTGGTAGGTATCATACATGCAACAGTAACATTTAATAACAGGACATAGCAAAATAACAACATAACAAAAACATAAACAGGTTATGATACATTAATTCACTAATTGCATTAGTGAAACAATATATAATTACTATAAAGTTAGAATTAGTTATGGGATAGTTAGTTACTAACAACAAATAGGTTAGTTATTTAACTTAGAATTTAGTTAGACTAATATACTAATAATATAAGTTTAGTTTTAGAAGAGTATATAGAGATAGCCCTATTTCTATATAATAAGTTATAGTTATCTAGATTAGAGTTAGAGAGGATAAGATAAATAATGTACTAATGTACATTATACTACAATACAACATACATAACAAAATGCATTACATGAAAAACATATAATATATTACAGATCACATATCACAAAATTATGTAAATAGATATGTAAATAAGTGTAAATAGAATGTTAGGATTCTAAAATTGTATTATAAGGTATGTATTTGTATATATGCGACATGTGTAAATACGTACACCTGGTATGTATATGTTACATGTATATATGTGTATATCTGTGGCACATTATATATTGAATGTGTGTATTATATATGTAAAACTCTGTACGTAATTAATTAAGCTACATACATAAAGTTCTATGGAAAAGTTCAATTTTGTGTAATTTAGAATAAGATTTTTTAAATTTTTATCTACATTTAAATGTAATTTGCATAAATAAGTTTAATGTATTAGTTTAACTTTTATGTAAAACCTATGCAATGTTGTGTCGATTGTAATTATTTTTAAAAGAGTTTTAATGCATTACAATAGAAATAGAATTTTCTGTATTGGTTCATAAAAGTAGTATTTTAATGTTTTTGTGTGGTTTGTGTTTGTATTTCTATTTGATATTTGATGTTAATTTTGTTGAATTTTACTTTTGCATATGTTTTACTTTGTACTTTGAACATTGTAACTGTTCATTGTATAATATTCCTTTTATCTTTCCTTGATTTAATCCCTAGAGTAAGGTAGTATTAGATAAGATAGATTGAGAGTAGTTGGTTTATTATTTTGGGTTAGAATTTTCGTTTAATGTGTTAGTGTACATATACCAAAATATTGTGTGAAACACCATTTTGGCTTTGTGCAAAGGAGGGGAACTGTTGTAGAAATATAGGATGTTAGTTTAACAGGGCAGACTAATTGGCAAGGAGGTTCCAGAACCTTGAAAGGAGAGTCAGTAACAGTTTGGAGCTGGCACTGAGGACCTGAAGTCTGAAGTCTAATGGTGGGAGTTGGTGAGAGACAATTAATCCCTGAAACTGTTTCTCTGGATTTGGATTTAGTAGCATCTTCAATCAAGCATCCCAGTGAAGGAGAAAGGTTGAGAAGTGGGTTGTGGCTCTATGGTGGACATAGGAACCATCCCTTCTCCCTCTCCTAAACTTTGGATTATTTGGCTGTTTTCAAGACTCCTGTGATCAGCTTTGAAGAACATCATCATTGGACTTTTGTGAGATCCCCTTCTCTCAGCAAGACCTTGTTAACTAGCAATCTGCTGTTTAGGTTAACCAGTAGTACATACTTATCCATCCCTATACTATTGGGTGGATATCCCATAGATTTTAGTTTCAGTTTACCCACAACCCCTTCTATTCCTATCCCTAGATTCATTAAATATCTCAGTTAGTTACCATACTCTTTCCTTGTCCAGTCCTTATCCAGATACCTAGGTTGACAAAATAAGAACCCACTGTGTGTATTGAGTGAATCAATCCCCAGGGAGATTTGACAATTACATCTGTTACCCCAGCTAATCCCCAGTTACCTAGCTCTTTTAGCAAGTTATTCCAGTTTCCTTTATTCATTTCTTTATTTCAGGTAGTTATATTTTCACTTACCTATTTCAAAACTCAGGGCAGTGCCTTGCTAGAATCAAATTAGAATTCCATAAAGCTTTTCTGCTAGGGTTATAAATCAAAACAACCAGAAGACAAGAAATTTTAAAGACTCTCATCTCAGCTAACCTAATAAAAACAGATATAAATACAAATTGAGTAAAGCTAGGTAGATGTTTTCCACTACTGTTAATGCAAAATTAAATGCATGTTCATTTAGGTAACATATAAGTTCACTGAATAAAAGGGTTCCTTAGGAAATCCACTCTTTTTGATAAGCATATTTTGTTTCCCTGTGGTTATAATGCAAGAATGTCTACTAAGTTATCTGATGTTTTGACAGTTGATAATATGAGATAAGAAAAACTGCTAGGTTAGGAGGTGAAAATAATTACCTAGCAAAATTGAGAAGCTTGGAGAGGAACTTAAAAACCTGTGAAATGAAAAGAGTCTCCTCTCTCTTCTCAAACGTGGGAAGTGTTAGGAGGAAATTAGAAAATTATATATTCAATGTAGGATAAAACTCAAGCTGTCTCTAAAGACCTGAGAGTTCCAACAATGGAATGAAGGGAAGGAAACTGTTTTCCTTGAAGACTCTGGTCAAGACTGAGATAGGGAGAGGGCTACTTTTACCTGTCATGGTGGAGAGCCCAAGGAGTATGGATTTATCACAGAGAAGGAAGACCTGCCAGTGAAAGATCATGTGAGCAAGAAGATCTCACTGGGGTGATGGACATCCCAGTCTGAGACAAGCTCCTTGATTTAACTTTCCTGGATTTACTTTCCTGTCAACCTGTTTTCCTGTACCATCAAGAGGAGCAGAAGTGGACAAAACTCTGTGAGAGACCCAATTCCCTTCCAGCCTGTGATAGAGTCTGTTTTAGAGCAGCGTAGTCTCTAACCCATCTCCCAGTCCTTGTGTTGGTCTTAGTGATTAGTTTTAGTGTGGTCTTTCCTCATTATCCCTAAATCCTATAGTCATTATTAAACCTCTGTTTATAAATCCTTTTGTCCCAGTATTACTCAGTTATTTGTTGATTTCATAGACTCCCTGTCTAGGTGGATCTGAGAAGCAGTTGAGATCCTAACTGTCACTCCCTTCAACTGCCAAACCCATTCTTGATTTGTGCTCCCCAAACTTGTTAAGTTATTCCCAGTCTATTGCCCTGTGCTGTCTGTCCTGTTTCCTCCTCACCTTTTCTCTGAACCCAGATAATATATGTTACTCACTTGTTTTCCCCAGAAAAGAAGGCAGACAATAAGCAAACATAAAAGAAATGAAGAATTAGTGAAGTAGGGACAGCTGGATGGTCCAATGCATAGAACTCCAAACCTAGAGATAGGATGGTTCAAATCTGGCCTCAGACATTTCCTAGCTGTGCAACCCTAAGTAAATATCTTAACTTCCATTACCTAGCCCTTACCATTCTTCGTCCTTGGAACCAATACACAGTATTGATTCTAAGACAGAAGATAAGGATTTAAAAACAAGAATCAGGAGGGCAGCTGGGTAGCTCAGTGGATTGAGAGCCAGGCCTAGAGACGGGAGGTCCTAGGTTCAAATCTGGCCTCAGACACTTCCCAGCTGTGTGACCCTGGGGAAGTCACTTAACCCCCATTGCCTACCCTTACCATTCTTCTGCCTTGGAGGCAATACACAACATTGACTTCAAGACAAAATGTAAAGGTTTAAAAAAATTTTTTTAATTAATTAAAAAAAAGAATCAGTGAAATAGAGGGATTACTTCAATAAACAACTTAGGATGTGATTGTTAAGGGAAGGCTAAGATCCAACTATGAAGGACAGGTATGGTTTTCATGTAGTAAACTGCATATGGTTACTCTTTCTAAAAATGCAGCTCGAAAATTTCAGCCCCTGAAGCTGGGGGGAGGTTGGGTATTCCTCTAGGATCCCCCACGCTGAGGGGCATTTTCATCCTAAGTATAGCATGGACAAGTCCCATTTTGGATATGTTGTTGGGTATTTTGGTATATATTATGGTTTGTCTTATTTGGAGTATTATTTCTATATTTGTTATCATTACTAAAGTTGTAATGATTTCTATTTTCCTGATTCTACTTCTTACAGATCATTATTACATGGCCTCTTTTCCCACAAAAGTAACACATTAATGATTGATTTGTGCATTCATGCAATGGGGCTATGGCTCCTCCATGATTTTCTTTTTCTTTTTTAATTTTCTCCTTTAAAAGTTTCATTTTTCCTAAAGTCCTCCACTAAGTCATTGTTCTTCTCATCTTTCTTTTCATGGTACTTAAAACATAGACTGCTACCCTCCTCAATTCCTAGAGTTCCATGGAGTGCAAATTTGGACAGCTAGTCTTAAAATAGTCTCCAACAACTTTACAATAATTTTTAATAAATTGTCTACATATTTATCTAACATTCCTCTGTCTAGACAGATCCAAGTCTATATATCTACCTCCCAGATCAGTAAGTCTATCCATAAACTGGAAGGGATTTTCCTCCGGTTTTTGTCTAATATTTTCACATTTTGCCCACATACAAGGCCTATCAGAGCAAACTCTCTTTGTTGTAAGTAATGCCTCTCTAGCCTGGCACAGTTTTAAGTAAACTTTTTCTGTATTCAAATTCCATTTAGAGTCCTCACATGGTCAATGAGCTGCTCTCCTTCCTTGGGCCCCATTAACAAGAGAAATGACTTTATTTTTCTCTCTTTCTGTCAAGAAAGTCTGGAGTAAATTTTCCATGTCTTGTCATGTATAATCATATGTTCAACAGACATTTTCAATCTTTTTAATCACTACAATAGGATCATCTTCAAAGGGAGTAGTATTTTGCTTGAATCTCTCAATATCTGGGGGGGGGAATGGTGTATAGTGTCTTAAGGACACCACCTTTCCAGTTTTATTGAAGATGGGTACTTATTTTAAGGGGGATGGACCATTAATTGAATTATTTTCAATTTCTGATTCTTGGCTGGATGTTTGGATTGCTATGGAGCAGGTGAGGGAAGTGGGGGGAGTAGTTAAGCTAAGAGGGAGGGGTTGATCTGGGGATGGGGAAGCTGGATGGGAGGAATGGGGTGAGGTTTGGGGGAAGGGGAAAGGAAGAGGGTAGGTCAGATAGAGGAGGGAGCGGCTGGGACAGCAAAAAGGGCAGGAGTGAGAGTGCATCAGGTAGTAGAGGATGGGGTTGAGAGAGGGTAAGAAGAGAAAGAGGCATGGTGAAGGGAGACCTGGAGGGGGCTGAAGTGGTGAGAAGAAAGGGTGGGGATTGGGGGGAGGGGGTGGAATGAGAGGAGGCAGGGGAGACAGATGGAGAAGTCCAGTAAAGGGGGGAGGAGGTTGGGTCATGTTCTTCCAAAAATTGAATGAGGGGAGAGATTATATATTCAGCTTGGGGCATAGTCTGGGTAGGTTTGAATGGAGGGAAATCTTCCTTCTGAATTTTAAAGTTACCTAAGTGTTTTTCAGTGCTGTCTATTTGAGTCTGTATTTTAACCAAAGTAATCTTGTGTTAATTTTTCTTGAGGAGAAAATATGCTATAAATGAAAGCCCTTCCAGGAATGGTGCTAAATAAAACTATTCTGAAGTGATGAATAGTTCAAACTCAGTAAAATTCTCTGGGAAGACAAGCTTTTTCAAATTGAAGACCTGTTCCCTCATTGCTAGCATGATTTTAAATACCATTCTTAGATACTCCCCTCTTAGCTAGTTAAAAAAAATGGAGGGCAGCTGAAAGGCTTTAGCTAAAAGAAAAGACAAAAGCTTTCCCCCCAACCTCAGAGCCAGGAATGTGGAAACCACCCTGGATTAGTTTAAAATCAACCAGGGAAGTAAATGGGGATAGGGAGTGCCACTCAGCTGCATTGGTAGGCTGAAAATCTGTTTCAGTACCAAGCTACCACAGACTTGAGACTCACTTGTGTGTCTGTGAAGAGGAGTATAGCTGGGTCAGCAGGGCACCAGTTACTTAGCTTCTTACCTTCCATGCAGGAGGAACCTGCAGTGCTTGGCAGCAGGAGCAAGCACTCAGCTGTTAGCAAGTAAGGGAAGGAGGGATTTATACTTTGCCAGCCACCCAGAAAGTGGCTCCCAAAGACTCCCAGCTTGTGTGTTCAAGATACCCAGCAAGCAACCTCACAGCAGCACCAGCAGCAGTAGCAGGATCAGCAGCAGCAGCAGGTGGTAGCAGTAACAGCAGTAGCAGTAGCAGTAGCAGTAGTGGCTGGAGTTCCTGTGCGTGTGTGTAAATATATAGTTTATTAATAATCCCTTGAAGTAGACAGAATAAAAAGGAAATAGAAGTAAGACCAAGTGAGTAAGTTCTCCTGCCAGCTCATCACATACCACCTCCACCAAATGCAATTACAAGAAGAGAGAGCAAGAGGCAGGGCTACCCAAAATTTATATTGTCTCTATGTCAGCACATAACTTGAGAAGGAACCTGGGATGCTGGAAATTGTAGTTTTACGGATAACAGATCCTAATTACACATTCCTAAAGATCTTTAACTAGAGGGTACATACACTATTGTACTTTCTAAGGGGAAATTACAATAATTTGGGGATAAAAGGTCGATAAAAAAGAAAACAGAACCAATGATTGCTAGATGTATTGACAAAAACCAATTAGGGGGTAATCCCCTTTGACATAAGAGTGCACATTCAAAATAAATGCATTCAACCCCACACAGTTCAATTTTACTACATCCTAAAGTTCATTCTGGATCCTTTGGTACAGTGTATGGTTTCTGCAGGCATCTACCTGGAGCCTTCTCCAAACAGTTCACTTTCTGCATTTGGGGAGGGAGCAAGTTTTTTATCCTAAAATTACTCTCAAAAAAGAAAAATTTTTATAAATCTAGAATTTTATGACAATTATGCAATTCCCCCCAAGGATGGGGTTGACAAACATATGGATCACCCTGAGATACATAGCTGGGTTATAAGGTAAGTGAATCAATTGTTAAAAGGAAGTTAAAAACATTTTCAAAAACTAATAGAACTATTGTTAGAGTTAGTTAGGAATTTGGAAACTGGGAATTGATAAAATGAGAACTTTTCTTTTTTTTAAAGAGTGTAATAGATGATAATGTAATGGATAATATGATGAAGATGGTAAAAGTGAGTCACCAGGGGCCTGGGAGCCAATAACTAAACTAGCAGGAGATTTTGGACTTAGTTGATAACAGAGATGAGCAACCTCAGCTGAGGTGCCCAGTGAATCTCCACTGCCAACTGCAGGCTCCTTTAAGGTGTTGAGTGGATGGTCCCTCCCTGCTGAAGTAACTGCCTTCCTATTGGGTGAGAGCAGAACCCAGCAGGAAATGGGACTCTACTTCCTGGCTACAATGGATGCTTAGCTTCCACTTCACAGTAACCTCAATTCCTCAATATTCCCTCCTCTCCTTAGTCCCCTTAGCCTTGATAAATTTGAAGGAATCACAGGGACTCACAGATTTAGGATAAGGGATTTATTTAAACTGGAAAGGGAAAAACTAAGGTAAGAGGGTTTAAGGTCTTGTTAAGCTGTTCCTAGGGGCAACTGCCAGGTGTAGGCAATGGTTCTGGAAGGCCTGGTCAGGCTGAGGGAACCAGCCCTCAGCCAGAAATAATTTGACACTGGTCTGATTTTATTTGATCCACCAACTAAACAGATGAAGTTGTTGAGTCATTCTAGGGATGTCCCTAAGCACTAGGCTACTCTAAACTAATTCCTGCCCACGTTCCACAACCCACCTCCTTTCAATCCCTCCCGGGGTCACCAAGGGGAAGACCAGGGGTAGTTGGGTGTCTGGGTGAGGTCAAGCAAATCAGAACCCCAAGGTTGGGTTTGCAGAGCCTTATATAGTCACAGACCAACTGTCAGTTGGAGCCTGGGATGGCACCTGTGAGGCCAGAGTTCCATTTTGCTAACTGACAGGATTGCCTAGAGTAATATTGCAAATGCAAGAAATCCTGCATTACAAGAGCTAACAGTTTTAAGGAAGAATTACAATGCTGGGAAATAAAATGATTCTGCCAGTCTGTTTAATTTACTAGCCATGGGATTTCACCTTTCTAAAGGGTAATACGGATATATTAGCACCTAAAAGGCTTAAAAGCTTATTTGGTTTGTGGCAGACACTATATAAATGTTTATCTTTGTTATTGCTATCATTATCTTTTAAGTCTTTTTAAATCTAATTCTCAAGCATTATGTTTCATTCTGAAGTTATTTGCCTATCCTTCATGGAAATAATAATTTGTTTGGGTGATCATAAAATTATAATATTATATTGTATTGATCATAACATTGCAATCTATAATGCAGTGTTATACAACATGATCTGCTAAATATGATAATATACTACAATGTATAATATTTTATCATTTATATTATGATATTGATCATCTTATAATGCATCAATTTTTTATTACCTATATTTGAAAGGAGTAAATTGAGGGATCTGCTTTAAAGTCCTTGTTTCCTTGTGAGGCAGGAGTGTGGAAGTGCCCCTGTGTTAGTTTAAAATCAACCTGGGAGGTAAATGGGGGTAGGAAGTGCCATGCTGCACTTTTAGGCTAAAAAGCTGTTTCAGTACCAAGTCACCACATACTTGAGACCTACCTGTGTGGAGGGGGGAGATGTGTAGCCAGGTCAGCAGGGGGCCAGCTCCTTAGCTTCTCACCTTCACTTGCAGTGTGGGGGGCACAAGCAAGCACTAAGCTATTAGCCATGTAAGGGAAGAAGGGATTTATACTTTACCAGCCACCCAGAAAGCTGCTCCCAAGGACTCTCAGCTTGTGTGTTCAAGAGTTCTGGCTGACAACTTCACAGCAGCAGCAGCAGGAAGCACCAGGAACAGTAGCAGTAGCAGTGGTGGCTGGGGTTCATGGGACATGGCGGGTAGGAGAAGGTGAAAAGACCTCAGCAGGAGAGAAATGTGGTTTTTTCAAATTAATCCAATTGATTAATCAAACTAATCATCTTGGGGTTGTTGTAAAATTATTATATTATATGATATTGATTGTAATATTATAATCTATAATGCAGTATTATAAAACATGATCTATTAAATATTGTTTAAATGGAGATTTTGAACCTTGTACTTCATTTCCCATATGTCCCTTAGTATTTCCCAAAATTCCCTTTAATCTCTCCTTTGCCTCCAAGTTTGCGTGGTCACATTATTGTTTTATAATTTCTTTAGGTCCTCCCACTTCCTCTCTTTTCCACAAGTTGTTGTGAAGTGAGTTAAAACCTTTTTCATTCTAGTTTTTTATGTTCATTTATTATTTGTAAAACTTTATTAAATATAATATCTTAGTTATTGAATATTCAATTTAATCTCCACATTTTAGGTCCACCCATGATAGGATAGAATTCTCAAATATTTTAAGAGAGATTTTCAGTTAAGTTAATAAGTTTTTCTTTGGCCAAACCCACCTGCCTGCTTTCTACCACCCCAGAGAGCTGTCTCCCACTGCCACTGCTGCTTCTCCTTCCATCTCCTTTAGCCAGCATTCTTCACCACTCCTCATCCATTCTGCAGCCTCCATTTGCTGCAAGTAGGCCTGCCTGCTCTCACCCCATCTAGACCACTGCTATTCCACCCTCTGTCTGCTCTCCATCCTGCTCCTTCCCTGCTGCTGCTGTACTGCTGATTCAGCCTGAGTTGTACCTGGCCTAGAATTTGAACAGTCCTCGAAGAGACCCACCCAACATTCAGAGCCACTTTTTTTTTCCAAGAGGGTGACAAATAAAAATTTTTCAAACCAATCCCTCCCCCCACCCCACGTGGGTTTTCCATCCTGCACTAGCTATTTTTTAAACTGAAGTCTTAAGCTAAGCCTGGTATCCTGACTGAGAGAGAGTTGTACCTTAGAATTTTTTCACAGAAATGGAACTCCTCTGCTGCCTTTTTTTGAGGGCAAGAAAAGCCTAAAATCAATAGATTTGAAGTCAAAGTTTTGGGAACAAGCCTGCTTTTCCCCCCTTCTCTCTCCTGACTCAGAAAGCCCAGGGGTAGCCAGTTCTCTCATATGCAAATACGCTATTGTTCTCCCTCTAGAAATTTTGCTTCTTTGTGTTTACTCTGTAAACAAACCTCTATTCTGTGTCTTTTTGAGGACAAAATACTATTGCAAAGTATGGCCTGATCTGCCTATCTCAAACAGTTCCCATGCTGGGAGAGCATTACAGACCCCTTACTTCTGATCCTAGGGAGTTTTGTGCTAATTGAATACCTTACAGTTGAGAGCTTGACTAATCTTAAGATTCAAGGGAGACATTCATCTCCTCACACCCTTTTAGCATTTTGGCCTGCCAAGTATCTGCACCTCATCCCATATGGTAGTCATCCACACTATGCTCAGTGCAGAATTCGCTCTCACTATGATGAAATTCAGAGCTCTGAAAAAACGAAATGCAAATGGTTGATATATATGGGGGAGGGGAAAGAACCTTAAAAGAGATCTGGAAGTTTATTGCTTCCTGATCATTTTCAGCTTTTCCACTCAAGATTGTAAACAAGTCTATTGGAATTGTTAAAAAGGTTTTTGACTGCACTGTCTGTACCTTGTCATTTGCTTATATTATTGTATATTGCTGATTGCTTTACTGTTTAAATTTTTTCAAGTTTACCTGTATAAATGAATCTAATATCTTTCTGTTATATGATTCTTTATCTGTACCATTTCCCTATGATTTTACCGAACAACATATCATTGTAAAAAGTCCATAAATCTTAGGTATCCTGGATTTGTCATCTCAACTATAGAGGTCACATGTTGCTTATACAACCTTTGGAGAATTTAATGAGGCAAATATCTAAATTGTTTTTAGAGGGTCCATTTTGTAGCTGAAATGAAGTGCAATGGCACTATTATATAACCCCACCTCCACATTTATAACATTTAATGGATGAGATATATAGTAGTGTGTAGAAAGGATAATAAATAATGGAGACACCAGGGATGAGATATATAGCAGTATCTTACCAGAGGATCTGGGAGGGTGTTCCTAGGATGTGGAATCCCTAGAAGGCTACCAAAAGGGAGCATTCCTCAGATAGCAAGTGGCTTCTGGATTATTTAATAATTTTAACTCTTCAGCTTATTCTACTCTTCCACCAGAAGGATCTAGATTTCCTGGTGATGTTTTAGAGCCAAATAGGTTATCATCAGCAGTTGCCAAGGTTGAAAGATTTGCTATATCTGTTGAATTTGTGACAAGTATACATCAGTTCATAGGTTTTTAAAATATCACACAGCAAGTGGCTATTTATAAACTCATGTGAACATGTGAATCCTATATAATAATGGATTTTTTTGCTATTGTCAATAACTGCGCTATTGTAAATTTTGGGAATTTGGTACTTTATTTGAATGTGCATGATCTACTCTACTACTGTTTTGTTTTTATATATCTGCTATTTTGTAAAAATCATTTGCACTCACACAGTCGGGTCATGGCCAAGTTTAAAAAGGAAATAGATCTCATTTTTAGTGAGGAACCTTTGTATTCTACTTTTCCATGGCTGACACAATGTGTCACAGATTCTAAGCTATATATTTTTTATTTTAAAACATTTTTATTATTCCTTTTTTTCTTGTATTTGCAATATACTATTTGAGTATTTTGAAGAACATATAATAAATATTAATCTTTTTTATTTTGCCATAATAAAAATTTAAAAATACATTTGTTCTAATTAAACTGCATACCCAAAATCTTTACACAATAGAAATAATACCATTTATTATTTTAAAATATTATGAGGCTTTGCTTAATGATTCTGTCTGATTCAAGAAAAAGAGAATACAAAAAAGAGCCACTGCACAGTGCCAAAGGAACACAAAGCTATCTACATAGTGCCAATCGAGCACAAGGTCAAAGAGACCAACCAATTCAAGTAGGATTGATGTAATTTTGAGCCAAGATAAGAGAACTTGAACTTGTTTGTGGTGTGAGGTTGTGCCTGTTCTAAAATACATCAGAGGCAGGACTTCCTCTGACCACATTCTATCAAGCACCCCAACCTGGCTCCCATTTGCTCTCATAATCTAGTCCCTTTTTCATCTCTCATAGTGTGACAAACTTTCTGTAGTCATGGCTACTGATTTCGTAAATGCACAATTGCTTAAATCACTTTAATTAGGTTCTGATTCAAGGAACTGTTATAGGTTTATTTTTCCTTTATTTAGATTTTTAGACATAAAACTTTAATATTTTATATTTCATCCACAAATTATTTATTCTCTTTTATGTGGATTTTTTTATGTTTTTGATTTCTTTTGCATTTGATTCATATACTTTATAACTCAGCCATGTATCTTTGAGTGATCCCTGTTTGTTATTATTTTCCTCGGGGGAACTTTGCTATTGTTGTGACCTTTGATTTGAATTTAGGAAATTTTATGATAAGAAACTTGCTACCTCCCTGAATCCAGACAACAAACATGTTTGGAGAAGGTGCCATGAAGATGCCTGCAGGGACAATACACTGCACCAGAAGATCCACATTGAACTTTGGGATGTGAATTGAACTTTGGGGGATTGAAAGCACTGGTATTGTAAGAGGGAAAATTTAGGTATTTATAGATATATATTAAAAATATGTGGCCGCCAGGAATCAACAATTTAGGTTGATTCTGTAATTAAATCAGACCCAAGTCATCATCGGGTTGAAGAGTTTATTTACAATCAGTAGGTAAAAGTAGGAATAAAGAGAAAAGTAGAGGCTAGTCCAGCCTGGACTGAGAGAGAAGAAGGTTATAAAGCTTAATAATGAAGCTGTAAGCCACAGGGCCCAACAGCCAGATAGGCAGAGTTTAGAATTGGCCCAGCTAGGCCAAGGAAGTCAGCCTAACTTACCCACGTGACAATATAGAGCGTAATCTGTCTGTGGTCTCAGGAGATGCTTCTTCTTCCAGTTGGAGACGGTAACTGCCCCCACAGGAAGTTCACTAACTTACTTAAAGAGATAGTGTCTTTCATCACTTCCTGTGGTCCACCTCTAATTCAAATGGACAAATGGCAGTTTCTACATTGATTTGGACTGCCCAAAGGGCAGTCCCTTATTCTTGATTTGTTACTTATTGTCACGTGTGGGTAACTCGTCTCCCCTCCCCACTAAGGGAGGTGAGAGTGACATCATTAGCACGCCTGGGTTGAGTAGATTTTTGACTATTAATGGGATCGAGCTAATTCTATTTACACAGTATTAAATGAATACTGTATGTCAAAAGGGACTGCCCCAAAATTGGCTTTTTGTCAATGTAGAAATCATTGATTTTGTTCTCTTTTCCTTTTATTCATAAATTATTGTAATTTTTAAGTTGATTATGTTTTCATGATCCATTGGAAAGACTGGTCTTCCAAAGGATGACAGGTGGGAGTATGTATAAATGGCGATTTTGAACCTTGGACTTCATCCCCCATAATATAAATCCTTAGTATTTCCCCAAATTCCCTTTAATCTCTCCTGAGCCTCCACATTTGCATGGTCACCTTATTGTTTTATAAGTTCAGTAGTTCCTTCCATGTCCTCTCTCCTCCACAAGCTCAGCTAAAGTGAGTTTAGAACCTTTTTTACAGTAGTTTTTTTAATGCTAGATTATTAATAAAACTTTATTAAATATAATATCTTAGTTCTTGAATATTAATTTTAATCTCCAAAATATAATATAATACAATGTATAATACTTTATTATTTATATTATAATATTGATCATCTTAAAATGCATCAATTTTATTTACTGTGTATTATAAAGTTTAACTTTATTGGTTATACTTAAATTATGTGAAATAATATGGTTGCTAGAGTTATTATTTCTCAAGTCAGAACTTTATTTAAAAAATAGAGTGGAAAGAATAAAGTAGAGAAATGTGAGAGGTTAGAGAAAATACCTATACTAGTCCTCAGCCAAGAGGGCTGGTAGTGAGTAACTATGAGACCTCCTCCCAGATGGAAGCTAGTCTCTTAAGAAATTAAGAAAATAGACAGCCCTTTTCACCCAATGAAGTAGTCCAGGAGTCAGAATCCAAATTGATGTCACAACCCAAGCCACTGTCTCCAGTCAAGTCCCCTCTAAGACTAGCTCCAGGAGACACTCGCCACTAGATTCAACTTCACCTTACTCACTACTCAGGAATTTTGTGGCTTTTATGGTGGTTTCCTGTTCCTGCCCCTCTTCACAGGGGCCAATCACAATATCTAAATTGTCCCTCCCTGCCAAGGGGCAGTATCTGTGGGATTGAGTTGTCAGCTCTAAAGATGTTAATTCTCCTCCTAGGATTCACACGTTTCTGAGTTGTCATCCAGTTTGGATAGCATATTACTGAGTTAGCACATGCTTTGCAGTCTTCCTTATGAAGATGCAAACTCCTATAGTAAGTTTCCCTTATTTTAGGGTTAAGCATGGGTGTATTTGCTTTTGTTGATTAATTCAAAAGTAGACAAAGTTTTAACTCCAACTAGGGAAAGAGAAAAAAGGATTTCCTTTTCACAAGTGTGAACCAAAAGACAACCAAGAATTCCCTTTCACACTATATTTGAGGGAGAACATTGAAGGCATCTGCTTAAATCTCCTTGTTTCCTTGTGAGCTATAAGAGCAATTGAAATTCTTATCCCCTTCTCCACTTTAATGACTCTCTGATTAGAAGGAGAGTAATTATCAGAGGGAGGAGTAATTAGGACTTTGTTCATCTTAGAGAAATGGTTTATAGTGTAGCATGAACATTTTAACCAATAAAGGAAATGAGGCTATCGTTTCTCAATGGGGGCATGAGATTCTCATGAGCAAAAAATGTGTCTACTTTATCCCCAGAAAAGAGGGTGCCTTGCCTCTTGCTTATATCCTGTTACTCTTTAGCCTGACAGCTCAACCTTAGGATGTCCCCTGAGTTCCCATTAATTGATATTTCCAGGCACAAGGTAGACTTGCACACCTGAAATTTTCCCTAATTATTTCATCAAAGGGGTTGAACTTTGGCTCAGACTCAGGAATCAGCCAACTGCATCATGAGCCTGAATTCTTAGAATGGGCTGAACAGTAGAGATCAGGTCCCTTTTCCCTTCCACATCTTCTCCATGCATTCTATGTAATTAGAATTTCCTCACCAGAATTCTCTCCTAACATCCTATTTACTTATCTATGTTATGGAACTAACATAGGGAAGATATACTTTTTCTGTAGCTCAGCCCTCTCTATCTGCTCCTGGAAAGGAGGCTATAGTGCTTTGGTGAGTGCTAGGCAGTAGAATTTTACTCACGTGGCTTTTTAATAGACTTTTACTTTTGTTCTTGTATTTCTTCTACTTCAAGTGATCACTAATACATCTTATAAAATATACTTGTAGTTATTGGATATTAATTTAAACTTTACATTGTTGGCAACCAGAAGTCTGGAGTTTAGGACTGTTGTTCTTATCTTAGTTACAGACAGATTAGTTTTTAAAGCCTGCAGCCATCTGCCTGCCCTGCACTGCTGCTGCTGCTGCTACTGCTGTTACTGCTACTGCCACCTGCCACTGCCTCCCACGTTTGACCAGACACTGTCTTGGTGTCCTGGCCTAGCCAGCTGAATCAAGCCTGCCACTGCTTCTCTTGAGCACACTGGCTGGGGGTCCTTGCAAGCTGTTTCCTGGTTGGAGGGTAAGGTATAAATCCCCCTTTCCATTACATTGCTAATGCCAGAGTGCTTGCTTCTACCTTGGAAGCCTGGGTGTTTCTCTTAGGCAACAATTAGCTTCCTCAGGGCTTTCACCTGGGCAAGCTTCCACCCTCTTAATTCCTTGCCCGCATAGCTAGGGAGAGCAATCAAGGAAAGCAGCAGTCCCCTGCCCATGTGGCAGTGGAAGCAAGAGGCTAGGAGAGAGCAAAAGGAAGGTTACTCTTCCAATCCTCTTAATATTATACCTAGCCAGTACATACTAAAGTATTGCCAACTATGAACAGGAAGTAGAATTGCAGGCATGGCCCAGTTTCCTATCTATCTCAAACAGATTCCATTCCAGGAGAGCATTAGCAAGCTTACACAGCTCACATTTTTAGGGTGTCTTTTCTTACTAGTGTTCCTCCGTGCACTTGATCTTGCTGTTAGCTTGAGTAAACTCAAGATTTGAAAGGGAGATTCATTCCCCTTACTATCTAAGCATGCCCAGCCTCTGCAATACATCCAATATGGGGTTCATCCACACTATGCTCCATGTGGAAATCTCCCTCAGTATAGGGAATTAAAGTGTGACCAATGGAATCTAGATGGATGATGATACTGGGAAGGGGAAGGAACTTTTAAAGAGTCTGGAGGTGAATTTTGAGTCTTTTCAGACTCCATTGCCTTATTGATGTTAACTGTTTCAGTTTGTTCCCCTCCAAGTAGTGAAGAAGTCTCTGTACCACAGCTATCAGGATTAGAGAAAAGGACTCTTGAATTCATTGCTCACATCATGTCACATATATTGTATTTGCTGATTGTTTAAGATTTAACTTTGTGTTTATGTTCACATATTAATCTGATATAATATTCTGTTACACTATGTCATTTTCAGCTACTGTGTTTTAGCCATTTAGCTATATTTTCTGTTACATTGCCTTTAATTGTACCCTCCTCTATGACTGAACTGAAGAAAATACAATTATAAAAGTCCATAAACAAATTGGACAAACACTTTTCCATGGAAAAACCAGAGGTCCTTATGGAGTCTGGGTTTGTCACCAGATCCATCAAGTTGTTGCCTAAACAACCTTTTGTTCCTTTTTGCCTTTGTTAATTGTCACATGGATGATGATGGATGGACTCCATCAAACTGCTTACAACCTTTGGAGATCTTAATGACCTAAAAATTTAAATTGATTTTAAGGGACCTTCAGAAATGATTTTTTAGATATCTAGTAGCACCGCTACCTCTGACTGATCATTAACATACCTCTGAGTTGTTTGTAACAAGAAGTAAAGGATCCATTTAGTAGCTGAAGTGAAGTGCAATAGCACTATTATAATCCCCACCTCCGCATTTATAAAAATGTAATGGATGAGACATCTGAAGTGATTTCCACTATTATAGCTCTCACCTCCAAATTGCAATGGATGGGGCATATAAATACATGCCTTTTGTGACTCTTATAGTCTCATACAAGATGGGGGAGGATTTCCCAAGGGACTTGGTTACTCTTGGACAGGTTTGTTTTTATATTTGTAACTCTTCAACTTACTCTACCCTTCCACCAGAATGATCAAGATTCTTAGTGACATTTTAGACACAAAAGGTTTTTATCAGCAATACAGAGGTTTAGTGTTTTTTTTCCTGGTTCCTCCTGCCACATTTTGGAATGATGGCAGTAATAGTCTTTGTTAGAAATATCTCATCTAGACTTGACAGATTGGCTACATCCAGAGAATTTGTGAAAAGTATCCATGAGCTTCATAAGTTTTTTAAATGGCACACAACATATGGCTATATAGACTCATATAAATCCTAATGATAGCAAGTTTGTTTGTTATTGTCATTAACTGGGCTATTATGATTTGGGGCCTTTTGGTACTTCTTTGAATGTACATTAGCTTCTACTATTTTAAAAAGCTGTTACTTGGTGAAAATCATGTACACTCACACTATGGATCATGGCCAAGTTAAAAAAGGAAACGGATCTCATTTTTCAGTGAGAAACCTTAGTGTTGTACCTCTACTTGGCTGTCACATTTTCATGGATTATAAACTATATATTTTTTATTTTTAAAAAATTTATTATTTTTTTCCTTGTATGTGCAATAGAGTATGAGTTTTCTTTTTTCTCTCATTTTTTGTACTTGAAACACATTACCAGTATTGATGGGGTTTTCTTTATTTTGAACTAGAATGAGTTTAAAATGCCCATTAGCCCAAATGTCAATGCATACCCAAAAGCTTTAGATTGTGGAAATCTGCTGTTGATTATTAAATATTATAGGAGTTTAATGACTATATCTGATGACACTACACAGTGCTCAGGAGCACAAAGTTAACCTGCATAGTGCCTAGGAGCACAGGGTTGAGGAGACCAACCAATCCTGGTAGCATTGATGAGATCCTGCACCAAGACAGGGGATTTGAACTTATTTTGAGGTTCAAAGAAGTGGCTGGTGAGGAGGTACCACCTCACACCTCACAGATTAGCTAACATGACAGAAAAGAAAGTGATGAATGTTGGAGGGGATGTGGCAAAATTGGGACATTAATGCATTGCTGGTGGAGTTATGAATTGATCCATCTATTCTGGATGGCAATTTGGAACTATGATCAAAGAGCTATAAGACTGTATGTCCTTTGATCCATCCATATCACTGCTGAATTTATACCCCAAATAGATCATAGGATGCTCTGGTTTCTCTTCAGATCGTATAAATCTTTCACCTTTTACCAAATAAATCATGGGGGAAAGACTTGTACAAAAATATTTATAGCCTTGCTCTTTGTGATGGCAAAAAACTGGAAAATGAGGGAATGTCCTTCAATTGGGGAATGGCTGAATAAATTGTGGTATCTTTTGGTGATGGAATACTATTGTGCTCAAAGGAATGATGAACTGGAGGAATTCCATGTGAACTGGTATGACCTCCCAGAATTGATGCAGAGTGAAAGGAGCAGAACCAAGAGAACATTGTACACAGAAAATGGTACACTGTGGTACAATCGAATGTAATGGACTTCTCTACTAGCAGCAATGTAATGATCCAGGACAGTTCTGAGGGCCTTATGAGAAACAATGCTATCCACATTCAGAGGAAGAACTGTGGAAGTAGAAACACAGAAGAAAGACAACTGCTTCAACACATGGGTTGATGGGGATATTACTAGGGATGTAGGCGCTAAACAGTCACCCTATGCAACTATGATATGACAATTTTTTGTAGTCCTACCTGCTGATTAGGTAAGTGCATAATTGCTACTACAGGCTCGTGGAACATAAATCACTTTAATCAGGCCCGGAATCAAGGACCTGTTATGGGCTTCTTCTTCCTTACATAGAATTTTTACACATGAAACTTTGATATTTTATGTTTCATCCAGAAGGTACTTTTTTCTCTTTTATTTGGGTTTTTATTTGATGCTTTTGATTTTCTTTTGACAAATTATTAACATACCTTATAATTCAGCCATGTATCCTGGAGTGATCTGTGTGTTGGTCAACATCCTCCACAGGGGGGAAAGTATCATTATAAAATTCTAGATTTATAAAAAATTCTTGTTTGAGAATAATTTTAGGATACCAAACCAATAAAGTGAACTGTTTGAAGAAGGTGCCATAAAGAAGCCTGCAGAAAACACACACTGCACCAAAAGATCCAGAATGAATTGAGATGTAGTGAATTGAACTCTGGGGGGTTGAAAGTATTTATTTTGAATGTACACTCTTGTGCCAAAGGAGACTGTTCCATAATGGGCTCTTTGTCAATGTTCCTAACAATCATTGGTTTTATTCTCTCTTTCTTTTATTTCCCTCTTATCCACAAATTATTGTAATTTCCCCTTAGGAAGTACAGTATTGTGTATACCTCTAGTTAAAGAACGTTAGAGATATAAGGTGGACATGTGTACTGATTCATTGGGGAATCCGGGAGATTTCTACATCCTCCTTTCCCAATGGAATCACAGGGAAGGTTGTGTAAGAAGAATTTGCTCCCCAGGACTCTCTCTCCCAGCATCCCATACACGTATCTACATCGTGTAACTAACATAGGGAAGATATTAGTTTTGTGTAGCTCCAGCCTCTCTCCCTGCTCCGGGAAAGGCAGTTGGGTATGTGCCAGGCAGGAGAATTTTACTCACGTGGTTTTACTCAGGCTTTTACTTTTGTTCTTGTATTTCTTCTACTTCAAGTGATTACTAATAAATCTTACAAAATATAACACTTGTAGGTACTGGATATTAACTTAAATTTTACAATTCTTATTTTGTTTGGTCAGATCTATATGTGCCAATAAAAAAAAATACAGGAAAGAAGTGAATGCCAATTAACTGGGGAATGGCAAAAAACTGTAACAGATAAAAGCTTTCAAATAGTAAGGAAGAATGACAAGTATTAGGATTTCAGAGAAAAAAACTTATCCTTATAGTATTTTATGCACAGTATGAAATTAGGGGTGTTTAATGAGGGCTTCTCGGTAGGAAAATCTATGAAGTTTGTGCTACAGCATGAGGCCTTTCCTACTGAATTGGAAACATTGAATCTTATCTCAACCATAATGTGTCTATTTTTTATTTAAGTATTAACTCAAAGTGAAGCCCTTCCTGTAATCGTTCCTTGTACAGCCTTTCATTCTAGAAAGAATATTATTCTTACAATTCCTCTCCTCCATCATTTCATAGTTTTTTTTACAAAAAATATGTATAAAAACAATAGCGAACATTAAAATTTTTTTGAGTCTTGGATTTTCTCCTCACTCTCAAGAAAGGTTAAGCAATCTTATATAGATATTGCATGTGTAACCTGATAATACATTTTCCCACACTGATCCTTTTGTGGAACTGAACTCAAACAAACAAACCAAAAAATTTTAAAGTGAAAAAATGTTTCTTTGCTCTGGATTCAGACTCCATCAATTCTTTTTCTGGAAACAGGAAATTTTTTTCTTATGAGTCCTTTGGGATTGTTTTAGATCAGTATAATGTTGACAATAGTTCAATTCACAGTTGTTCTCCATACAACTTTGTTGTCACAATGTGTAGTGTTCTCCTGATGCTGCTAAATTCAGTCTGTATCACTTCTCAAGTCTTCCTGGATTTTTCTGAGCTCTTCTCTCTCCTCATTAATGATCAAACAATAGTATTCCATTACAATCATATTCCACCATTTATTTAGCCATTTCTCAAATGATGAGTTTTCTCTTTATTGTAGAGAAATAGATTTGAGTTAGCAGAGCAGATTTGACTGGCAAGGGAATTTGGAACCTTGGGTGTGGAGACAGGGAGACTGACAGTTTTGAAGCTGATAGTTTTGAAAGCTGGTCTAATGGTGAAGTTGATCAGACATCTCATCTTTCAAGCTGTTTCCCTGGACCTTGGACTATTTAATATCACCCAGTGAGTGATGTTAAACCCAAAGCTTCCCAGTGAAGTAGTAAGGTTGAGAAGTGGATTTGTCTTTTGTGGTGGACACAACAGACATTCCCATCTCCCTCTCTTCACAAATTGGGTTTAACTTGAAGTGTATCCTGTCTCCTCTACCAGATTTTGAAGACAACATAACTGGACATCTGTGTGAGATCCCCTGTTTCCTAGAAAGACCTTGCTGTTAGCAGTCTGCTCCTACAATCTGGACATCTGTGTGAGATCCCGTTTCCTAGCAAGACCTTGCTGTTAGCAGTCTGCTCCTACAATCTAGTCTGTAGAGTAGTTAGATGCATCCCTTAATCCTGGGAGTAGATTTATAGATCTTAATGGCAGTTTACCTAATCCCCTTCATTCTCTATCCCACTTATTCATTAAACAGTTTAGTTATAACCATACTGCCTTGTACATCCTTACCCAGATACTTAGGTTGACATACTGACCCACTGTGTATTAAAGTTAATTTACCTGGTTATTATTCTGTTATTTCTTATCTCTAGCTAAGTGTTGTTACCTGTGTATATTCCCTTTAGTCAGTTACTCACCTGACAACCCAATCCCATTTTACCTCTAACTGTTGTGGAACCACTTTTCCCCATTTTAGTGAGTGATTTATTTAATCACCCACTAACATCTTACTTTTTAACTCTTTGGTCACCCCAAAAAGAACAGCATTAAGTGTTTTGTTTTGTTTTTTAAATGTTTCCTTTCCTTTTTTGTTTTTTTACTACCCTTAGGACATAGTTCAATATTGCTCTCTCCAGAATGGTTGAATCAGTTCACAGATCCTCCAAAAGTTCAGAAGTATCTAAATTTTCCTATATCTCCTTCAAGTTTTGTACAATAGTCAATCTAATAGACTTATTACTTGCATTTCTCTAAATAATAGTGATCACCTTCCTCTTCAGGAAAACAAAGAAATGGAGCACATTCATTGGGTTTTTCTGCACTATGAATCCTCTCATGAAGTAAGAGATGCTCTCTGGCTGAAAGTCTTCCTACAGGGAATCCATTTGGAATGGACCTGTTCAGAAGACATTTTCCCATATTGAACAATCTCTGGACTCTTCAATTCAATGTCTTTCTTCATTTAGGCCAGTAATAAAATTACTATCCACAAAAAAACCCCTCTTGGGAATAAGACATGATTGTTGCCTGAAAGCCTTACCAAATTGATCATATTCCTTAAGTTTCTCTTTAATGGGCATCTTCTTATTTTAAGTAATCTAAGAGTGGCAACAATAAGAGCAGCCTCACTCAAGGGATTCCTCTCCAATGAAGATCTTCTGACATGAAGCAAGGGCAGAGCTTTATATGAAAACCTATCCAAATTGATGATATTCATAGTTTCTCTCCATTGTGGATGATCAGAGGTTAACCAAGATGTATCCTTTGAGAGAAAGTCTTTCCATATTGTGTATTGCAAAGGGTTAAAATTTTTGGTAGGAGTTTGAAAGGTCAGGAGAGCAGTTTGGTAAATGTAAAACACTTAGTTTATTCAAAGGAAAGTTTGGATAGGAAATAGAAAGGCGGAAAGTGAGAGTACTCTTATAATAGCTTATAACTATTCTTAAGACCCCAATCCTAACTAAAATGTTCTAAAAAACCCTAAATCTATCTGCCTTTGAGGGCAGCTTCTTCTGCCAGGGCCAAGTCAAGGCCTAAACTTCTCTACACTGAGTATCTAATAATTTACCCACTATTTAACTGCCTGTCTAAGCTAATAACAAATCAATTAAGGCTGCTAAGGCCTAAAAATCTGTTTCTCTATCTCCAACTCTCAGAAAAAATTTCCTGTCCAGAGAGAGTGAGCCACACACTCCTCTCCCCAAGGGACCCAGAGACCAAAGTCCCTTTCAACTGCCTGCAACTCACCTACCAAGTCAGTCACACCCTCCTAACTGTCATCAACTGACAAGTCTGCACAGTAGGGGGGCTCTTGGAAATCTTTTGGGTCCCTTGCCTCTTAAAGAGAAAAAAGGAGAAATTAAGAAAAATTCTCTTAACATATCCCCCCTGAGAATCACTGGGAGAAGAGTTTCCCCAGTGGATGTTTCAAACAAAATTATCCTATACTCTATATTAGAAACAGGGAGAAGTGAAGAGAGAAAGAAAGAAAGCAAAACAATTTTTGCAACATGCAAGTCTCAAACAATATACAATTACAAATATTTACAGTTACAGAATCACAAAAATTCTTACCATACTCTATAGAAATAAAAACCAATTCTTATTATACTCTACAGAAATGAGAACCTAAAGATATTAATCCAAATAAACCTCATAGTTACTATGAAAAATAAACAAGAATATCATTCCTGAGGTGGATCTAATATGCCCCCTGAGGTGGGTGTTGAATAACCATTTACATATCAATTAGTTATTATAATCTTATAAAAGTATAGTTATTATAATGCTAAAAAGGATGTTAATAAAAATATTTTAAATAACAATCCTAAATGCTATACCATGATATAAATAAAATATAATATAAATTGTACACTTACCTATTGAATATAACTTCTATTTTAAAATCAAACATTTATGTGTAAGAAAATGAAACCTTTTTATTGAATAGCAAACTATAAGATCAGGAGTTCATTCAAATGATCTTGAAAATACTGTCCATTTGTCTTTGTAATCTTCTTCTTGAGGAGTTCAAATTCATTAAAAATAGTGTCCAGTCGTATCTATAGTCTTATTCTTGATTATCACTTTCCATGGCAGGTGCTCTTTTCACGTGAGAATAATGAATCCATGATGTCTTTTCTCCTATCTTGATTGCTGTAGGGGTTGTTAAAAGTACA
The DNA here is from genome assembly GCF_016433145.1 of Gracilinanus agilis. Classification (NCBI taxonomy): domain Eukaryota; kingdom Metazoa; phylum Chordata; class Mammalia; order Didelphimorphia; family Didelphidae; genus Gracilinanus; species Gracilinanus agilis. The sequence continues at coordinate 32,954,693 of NC_058131.1, forward strand.
TGGAATGGACCTTCTCAGGCTGGTCGAGTTCCTCCTGTGAGCTGAAAATTCTTTATAAACACTGTATCTCTGGGATTCAAATTATGAAAAGTCCATAGGTCCCGCTTGTACCATAGCTCCTGATTCATGAACTTCTTTTATCTTGTTTCGCAGATCTCTAATGTATATAGCAATAGTTGTATCTCCTCTTACTAACAACATGAACACAGGGTTAAATGGTTTTGCAAGAATAAGTGGATGACCAAAAAGCATCTGAAATGGTGAGAAGTGTGTGTAGATCTCCCCTTAGTCTACTTTGTGAGTAGAAATATGCTAAAGATAGAGCATCAGGCCGTTTCAAATGAGTGTCAGTACATAATTTGCCTATCATTGTCTTTAATTCCCTGTTTATTCTCTCTACTTGACCTGAGCTCTGTGGGTGGTGTGGCACACGAAATTTTGGTGTAACACTTAGGAATGAATATATTTGTGATAAAACTGAACATGTAAAATGTGTTCCCGTCTGAATCAATTTTTGCTAGTAAACCAAATCAAGAGATTATATCTTTTAATAATATTTTGGCTACAGACACTCATGTGGCTCATGCAGTTGGAAATGCTTCCAGCCATCTTGTTATCTAGTCTACTATAACTAAATAAAATTTGTAATGCGCAGCTTTTGGCATTGCGATAAAGTCAATTTGGAGATGTTCGAATGGTGTGAAGGTAAAGGATGTCCCCCAAGCGCCTTTCCTTGAAAACTATGCTGGTTGTACGCTTATGAAGTTGCATAAGCTGCACAGACTTCTGAGGCGATGTTTGTTACGTTATTTTTTAAACCCTTAACTTCTCTGTATTGACTCCTAGGTGGAAGAGTGGTAAGGGTGGGCAATGGGGGTCAAGTGACTTACCCAGGGTCACACAGCTGGGAAGTGTCTGAGGCTGGATTTGAACCTACGACCGCCCGTCTCTAGGCCTGACTCTCAATCCACTGAGCTACCCAGCTGCCCCTGGATCTGCATTTTCTAAAGGAGTGTCCATGAGATTTTCATGAGGTTTTTCTGCCATAGACACTAATGATTTGCAACTATACAATGGTTCTCCCATGATTGATCAACCTGGAAGCAATGTAGCAGAGTTGAGTGTTGTGCAGCATTTTAAAGTGATGTCTTCATTGCCTAATGAAGTTATTTCATATCTTGTAAGCCTTTGGTCTGAGAATGCCTGTGTTCTATGTCTTAGCAGTAAAGTTTCCACTTCATGTGGGCACATTATTGTTAGTAGGCTTCCCACCACAACGTCTGCAGACTTTGTTACTAGCAGAGATGTTGCAGCAACTGCTCTAAGGCACAGTGGTGCCCCAGAAGCTATTGGTTCTAATTGAGCCGAATAATATGCAATAGGGTGTTGAACAGGTCCTAAAGATTGTATTAACACACCAGAGGCTACTCCTCTTCATTCATGTACATGCAGAGTGAATGCTTTCTTATAGTCTGGGATGTCTAGAGCAGGTGAAGATAAAATTGCCTGTTTTAACTTAGTAAATGTTGCTGGGTGTTCAGCATCCAATTTAAGTGCTTCAGTAACTACATCCTTTGTCAATGCAATAAGAGGTTTGGTGATTTCCTCATAGCAAGGAATCCATTGCCTGCAAAAACCTGTAGTTCCCAAAAATTGCTCTTAATTGTCTTTTAGTTGTTGGAGCCCTGAGTTTTGGGATACCTTCAATACGCTTGGGTGAAATGAAAGCAAACCTTCAGATAAAACAAATCCTAAATACTCCACCTTTGGAAGACACCACTGAACCTTTCATTATGAAAATTTGTGAACTCTCTTATATAATTCCAATAGGAGATATTTACTATCTTTTTGGCATGCTACGCATCTGGCGAGGCCAAGAGCAAATCATCCACAAAATATATTAAACGGTTCTCCTTCAACTCAATATTTGCCAAATCTTGTGTCAAAATTTAGGAAAATAAGGTAGGATTTTCTGCATACCTTTGAGGTGATCAGCACCACATATATTGAGAAGCTTTCCATGTCAATGCAAATATGTTTTGGGAATCTTCATGGATGGGTATTAAAAAGAAGGCAGAACACAAATCTATTACTGTGAAATATTTAGTGGTGCTAGGAATAGAGGAAATAATAGTTCATGGACTTGGAAAAACAGGATGTCTTTTAATGACGTGATTATTAGTAGCCCTTAAATCCTGGACAAATATGTAAACCAGTTTTGCATTTTCGTCTAGTTTCATTTTTTAATAGGCAAGATAGGTGTATTGTATTCTGATTTTCACGGGATTATTTTCTGTTTTATTAAAGAATTTATCACTGGGGTAATTCCCTTGATTACTTCTTTTGATAACGGAGATTGTGGAATAGATAGATGTGGACAACCTCTTGTTCTACGTTGAATCAGAACAGCTGATTTAAGCAGGTCTACATTGGTAAAAGATGTAGCCCAGAGATTTGGTTATATCTGTTGGTATTTTAAAGGTTGGAGTTTTATCCATCTCCTGATTATCTAAAGAGTACTCAGAACAAATTAAGAGATTCTTCAGGTAGTTCTAATGTAATATCACAATCTTGAATACATGATAACATGGCTCTTAATTTACACAACAGATCTCTCCCCAATAAATTCATAGGGGATTTAGTCATGAAAAGGTACAAATGTTAAACAGATAAAGGTCACACAGATTCTATTCCTGGTGAAAACTTTTCAACTTCCAAAGATGTTCCGGGCATCCCAACAACATTAAAAGAGCCAATAGAATTACATTTAGGATCAGGTGTACTCATTAGCACAGTCTTGATGCCCAAGTATCTAAAAGACAATAATATAATGTATTCCCTACTTTCAGTGATACATGTGATTCTTTGCAATCTAGGGGAGAAAGGACTGGGATAAATGATGTAATTATATCAGTATCTGGAAAATCAAATATTTCATTATTTGATTCCAGAGTACTTTCTCCCCTAGCCAAACCTTCATAAAGATGCATATGCACCTCTCTGAGATTCCTCTTGTTGAGGAGGATTTACATTTTGGCTATTCAGTTGATGTGCCTCATTACAGACATATTGTATCAATTCATTTGCCTCAGTTTGGTTATGGTTTCTATCATTCCCATAATTTCCATAATTGTTATTTCTGAAATTGCCTGTTATTATTTCTATAATAGTTGTGATACCTAGAATAGTTATTCCTAAAGTTCCCACCATTATTCCTAAAACTGCTGAATATTTGATCCCAGCATCTCCAATTTGTAATTAGGTATCCTCTTTTTCCGCACAAGTAACAAGTTGCTCTCTGGTTTGTATATTCTTGTATCAGTCATAACTAATCCAAAATTTGCATCTCATTTTTCAAGCTGAAAGGTTGAAATTGAAAGATTGAAAGATTTTTCAAAAAATTGAAAGATATTTCCCTTTAAAACTTTTATCTCCTTTCTTAATGCATCCACCACATCACTACTGTTGACATCTTTGATTTCATGCCCATTATAAACCTAAACTGCCACTGACCTTAACTCACGAAGGTCCAAATTCATCAAGGTAGGGCAACTGGTTTTGAAATAGTCCTTGACTACTTTGCAACAATTTTTTTTACATTTATTAATATTCATTTTTAACATGGTTACATGATTCATGCTCCTCCTTTCCCCTTCAACCCCCCCCCCCGCACCCCCCCTACCCATGCGCATTTCCACTAGTTTTGTCATGTGTCCTTGATCAAGACCAATTTCCAAATTGTTGGTAGTTGCATTGGTGTGGTAGTTTCGAGTCTACACCCTCAATCATGTCCACCCCGACCCATGCGTTCATGCAGTTGTTTTTCCTATATGTTTCCTCTCCTGCAGTCCCTCCTCTGAATGTGGGTAGCATCTTTACCATAAATCCCTCAGAATTGTCCTGGGTCATTGCATTGCTGCTGGTTCAGAGGTCCATTACATTCGATTTTACCACAGAATGTCAGTCTCTGTGTATAGAGTTCTTCTGGCTCTGCTCCTTTCGCTCTGCATCAGTTCCCGGAGGTCTCTCCAGTTCGCCTGGAACTTCTCCAGTTTATTATTCCTTTTAGCACAATAGTATTCCATCACCCGCATATACCACAGTTTGTTCAGCCATTCCCCAATTGAAGGACATACCCTCCTTTTCCAATTTGTTTGCAACAATTTTTTACAAACTGTCTTCTCAATTGTCCAATGTCTCCTTCTCTGGTCAAGTCAATGTCTATGTATCTTCCTCCCAGTTCTATAAGTTTGTCCATTAAGTGTGAAGGATTTTTTCTTTTCTCTGGCTTTAGCTTTTCAAATTTTGTCCAAGTACCAGGTCTATCTGAATATGCTCTATTTGCATTAGGAACCGCTTCCCTAGCTTGACACAATCTTGCATAGTCTCTTTCCTCATTAAAGTCCCAATGGGGGTCAACCTCTGGCCAGTTGACTGCTCAATTAACCACATTTGTAAGTCTGATAACTTTATCTTTTCCCCTTTTAGTTAGTAACTAATTTAAAAAATATTCAAAATCAATCCAGGTTGGATCAAATTGCCTACATATTGTCTCTAGTTTTTATCATCACAACTATGTGCTCCTCCTTGAAAGGTGTGCTTAACTTAAATCCCTCCATATCCTGAAGGGTAAATGGTTTTTGGTCCCTAATAGTTACTCTTTCTTCTTTGGATTAAAAGCTGGTACTTCTCTTAAAGGGAATAGACTAAATATCTACTTTCTTTTGTGTTTGTAGTTTAGCTGCCTTGGTGGGAAGAGTTAGAAAACAGTAGAAGAGGCAGTTGAGTCAAGGGAGAGATAGTTTCATTTTGTTGACTAATAGTTTTAGTCAACTGCGAGATGCAGTCCTCAAGACATACAACTCTAGCCTACATTAATTTCTCTTTTAGTTGTTTCCTTTTCTTAGTAAGGATTAAACTAAATACTTGATACAATTGATACCCTTGAAACAACGTGGATGGAAAAAAATACTCCCATTAGGGGAACTAACTGGAGAAAATTCAAAACTGTGAGATGTAAAATCTCATTGCAGGTCTCAGGGAGTGGGAGTTGTCTGAGGTAAACTGGCACCACCTCCTTTACTATCCGTACCATGATATCTAGCACCATAATTATGCCTCTATTTGTTCCTATTATTGATAAGAAACAGAAGATTAATAGATTAATCAAACTCCTAGCTGGCATGCCAGGCTCTGAAGGGTTAAAATTTTTGGTAGAAGTTTAAACAAAAGGTCAGGAGAACAGTTTGGTAAACGCAAAACACCTAGTTTATTCATAGGAAAGTTTGGATAGGAAATAGAAAGAAGGAAAGAGAGTAATCTTATAATAGCTTATAACTATACCTAAGACCCCAATCCTAACTAAAAAGTTCTAAAAAACCCTAAATCTGTCTGCCTTTGAGGGCAGCTTCTTCTGTCAGGGACAAGCCAAGGCCTAAACTACTCTACACAGACTATCTAATAATTTACCCATATCTAAACTACCTGCCTAAGCTCATCACGAATCAATAAGAATCAATGAGACTTTTAAGGCCTTAAAATCCATTTCTCTACCTCCAACACTCAGAAAAAACTACCCATCCCAGAGAGTGAGCCACACACTCCTCTCCCTAGGGGACTCAGAGACCAAAGCCCCTTTCAACTGTATGCAACTCACCTACCATTAGCCACACCCTCTTAACTGTAATCAACTGACAATCTGTACAGCAGAGGGGCTCTTACACAGAAATCTTTTTGTTCCCTTGCCTCTTAAAAAGAAAAAAGAAATTAAGAAATACTTTCTTAACAGTATATTCATAAGGTTTCCAGACAGTGGATTGTCTGATGTCTGGCAAGTGAGCCACTCATTGTAAAAGTCTTTCCACATTGTCCACATTCATAAGGTTTCTCTCCAGTGTGGATTCTCTGATGACCAGCAAGACTGCCCCTCTGTGAGAAAGTCTTTCCACATTGCTTACATTCATAAGGTTTCTCTCCAGTGTGGATTCTCTGATGATTAGCAAGACTGCCCCTCACTGCAAATGCCTTTCCACATTGTTTACATTCATACTGTTTCTTTCCAGTGTGGATTCTCTGATGACGAGCAAGACTGCCCCTATGTGTGAAAGTCTTTCCACATTGTCCACATTCATAAGGTTTCTCTCCAGTGTGGATTCTCTGATGATCAGCAAGATGGATGCTGTGTGTGAAAGCCTTTCCACATTGTCCACATTCATAAAGTTTCTCTCCAGTGTGGATTCTCTGATGATTAGCAAGACTGCCCCTCACTGCAAATGCCTTTCCACATTGTTACATTCATAATGTTTCTCTCCAGAGTGGATTTTCTGATGTCCAGCAAGACTCTGCCTTAATGCAAATGTCTTTCCACACTGTTTACATTCGTAAGGTTTCTCTCCAGTGTGAATCCTCCGATGTCTGGCAAGAGAGCCACTTACTGTGAAAGCCTTTCCACACTGTTTACATTCAAAACGTTTCTCTCCGGTGTGGAATCTCTGATGTATAGCAAGACTGCTCCTCACTGCAAATGCCTTTCCACATTGTTTACATTCATAAGGTTTCTCTCCAGAGTGGATTTTTTGATGTCCAACAAGACTCTGCCTTAATGCAAATGTCTTTCCACATTGTTTACATTCATAAGGTTTTTCCCCAGAGTGGATTCTCTGATGTCTAAAAAGACTATTCTTCTGTGAGAAAGTCTTTCCACATTGCTTACATTCATAAGGTTTCTCTCCAGTGTGGATTCTCTGATGATTAGCAAGACTGACCCTCTGTGTGAAAGTCTTTCCACATTGTACACATTCATAAGGTTTCTCTCCAGAGTGAATTTTCTGATGTCTAGCAAGACCGCCTCTTAATGCGAAAGACTTTCCACATTGTCCACATTCATAAGGTTTCTCACCAGTGTGGATTCTCTGATGTTTAGTAAGAGGGTCTCTCTGTGAGAAAGTCTTTCCACATTGCTTACATTCATAAGGTCTCTCTCCAGAGTGGATTCTCTGATGTTTAGCAAGAGTGCACCACCGTATGAAAGCCTTTCCACATTGTTTACATTCCCAAGGTTTCTCTCCAGTATGGATTCTCTGATGTTCGGAAAGAAGGGTCCACCATCTGAAAGTCTTTCCACATTGTTCACATTCATAAGGTTTCTCTCCAGAGTGGATTCTCTGATGTGCAGTAAGATAGCCTCTCGTTGTGAAAGCCTTTCCACATTTTTTACATTCATAAGGTTTCTCTCCAGTGTGGATTTTCTGATGTATAGCAAGAGCGCTACTCTGTGTAAAAGTCTTTCCACATTGTTTACATTCATAAGGTTTCTCTCCAGTGTGGATTCTCTGATGTGTGGTAAGACTACCCCACAGTGTGAAAGCCTTTCCACACTGTTTACATTCATATGGTTTCTCTCCTGTGTGGATTCTCTGATGTGTGGTAAGACTGAACCTCAGTGTGAAAGTCTTTCCACACTGTTTACATTCATAAGGTTTTTCTCCAGAGTGAACTTTTTGATGTCTGGCAAGACTTCCCCTCTCTGTGAAAGCCTTTCCACATTGTTTACATTCATAAGGTTTCTCTCCACAGTGGTTTTTCTGATGTTCAGCAAGACTACCGCTCACTGCAAACACCTTTCCATGTTCTTTACATTTATAAGGTTTCTCTCCACAGTGGGTTTTTTGATGTTCAGCAAGATAACCCCTCACTGGAAATGCCTTTCCACACTGTTTACTTTCATAAGGTTTCTTGCCAGTGTGGATTCTCTGATGTATAATAAGGCTGTCCTTACATGTGAAAGTGTTTCCACACTGTTTACATTCATAAGGTTTCTCTCTACGGTTTATTCTTTGATGTGAATCAAGCTCAGATTGCTGGCTTAAAGGTCTCCCATCTTTATTACTCACAGACAGTATCTCTATATGTTTCCTTTTTGGATGTCTAATGAGGTCTAAACTTGAGCCAAATGCCATTCCCCCTAGGTTACCATGACACACGGGCCTTTCAGAAGGTTTCTCATGTGATGGAACAAGTCCAACTTCTTCAGGAAAGTATTTGCTGTATTCATTATCCTGAAAACAGATATTTTCTGAGGTTAATTTCATATGCTGATATAGGATTAAATATTGTCTGAATTTTTATGCAATTTAATCAAATTCAAAGTCATTCTTTAGATTTTTATTTACCTTGATATTAGAGTCACAGATTTCTCTCAAAATTAAATCACAGGAGCCCTCATTCATGCACCTTTGAGGGTCACATCCTTGCACAAAAAGGCTCACCTTTGTAGATATCTTCTTCACTTCAAAATTGGTCTCTGTCTCTGAAAAAAAATTATGATATAAACATAAAAGGAAGGAGGACACACACACATGCTCACTGTCACATGCACATATGCACAGAAACAAATGTGTAAGTTCTTTCCTCTAATGGAAGAAAGTAAATTGATTTTTATTCTATTTCCCTTGCCAAAAAGGACTTTTCAAATTTATATAAGCAGAACCAGACTTCTGATACATTATTTGGACATCTCTGCAAGAGAAATGATTTTAGAAATACCTTCACATACAATAAGAATGAAACCACACAATGAGCCCAAGATTCACATTACACTTTATAATTTAGGTCATGACTTCAGAATAGAGGAGTGACCTGACCAACCTTCATGCAACTAGACTCAATTCTCGACTCAAACCTTTTGCTTGAGAATAGTATGTCCACATTAGTACAGAGTATCTCCATTGCCTTTCTATCTTTCCTTTCAAAGTCACTCACTGATTATTCTTATAATTTTTTCAATCTCGAATGATCTTCCAAATATTCTGTTCTCATCACTTTGGATGCACATTTTCAATGCACAGTCATTCTTTCCTTTTTTTAACAACATTTTTTAACCTTTACCTTCTATCTTAGAATCAATACTGTATATTGGTTCCAAGGGAGAAGACTGGTAAGGGCTAGGCAATGGAAGTTAAGTGACTTGCCCAGGGTGGCACAGCTAGGAAATGTCTCAGGTCAGATTGGAACCTAGAATCTCTAGTCTCTAGACCTCACTCTCAATCCACTGAGTAACCCAGCTGCTCTCTCACATGGCCATTCTTGATAAATTTTATATGATCAGCTGAGAAAAAACTTCATTCTTTTTTAATTCTCATTCACAGTGGAATATAATTTTTCTTTTCTCTATAGATGCAAAGATAGTATGGAATTTGGTGCAGATATACTAAATATACATCCTATTTTTAAATCTATCATATATTATGTCACATAATGTATACCAGTGATAGCGAAACTTTTATAGACTGAGTAACTCTCATGCTACATAGGAGCCAATCCCTTACCACAGACATGGCAGGGAGGAAGCACTCCCATTGGGCTGCTGGGCAGAGGGGCGAATGAAGTAAGAAATGTCCTTAGGTGAGGGGAGAGGGGAAGGATAGAAGCCTCCTCTGGCACATGTGCCAGAGCTTCAGAAAACACAAATCTACACTGAGTCCATTATCCATCTCTCAGGTAAATGAATACCAGGATTCAACATTGGTCTGCCAGCCGCAAAGTCTAGCACTCCCTTCACTACAATAGATGAAAGACTATTGGGATAACAACCCTCATACACCTGCTTTCATCTCACTCACCTGGACAGGAGTTCCTTGGGCCTTTTTGCTCTAACAGCCATCGTGCTTCCTCTTGCTGAAAACAGGAGAGAAAATCTTCTCTAGGAATGGTAACTCCTGGGCATAAGGAAGAAGAAAGGGATCAGGAGAGAAAGATTAAAAAATTAGTCCTCTTAAAGAAAAAGGGGTATGTAAGCAAGGCCTACAGGATGGTTTCTGTGGTATGCACTGTTGGGACATTTCTAGGAGGGCAGAAATCTGAAAATTCTATCTTTATTTACTGCTTTTAGTAGAAGGATAGGCACATTTCACAACCTCCATTATAAAGAAATTAAAGGCAGCTGACAGTGAAGGGCTAAGAGGTCAAAATGTGGAGTCAGAAAAACAAATTCAATCCAGCCTCAGAGAGATGGTAAGTGGGCAACCCCTGGCAAGTTATTTAATCACTGTTTCCCTAAAATTAAGTAGAGAAATAAAAAAGGGTAGGAAAGACATTAGCCAATCTGCCTAAATATTGTTCCAGTGCTTGGCTCAGCCAGGACTTGTTAACCTTCAATCAGAATTAAACTATCTCCAGAAGACAAGAAGGGAAACCAGCTATCCACTCACCCAAGACAATGACAGGAGCTGAAGGTGACTCCTGAGGCCTACTTTCTTCTTTGAGCTGACCTTCTTCTTGAAGCCAATTTCCTTCTTGGAATGACTCTCTTCTTGGAATTCACACTCCTTCTTGGAGTGACTCTCTTCTTGGAGTTCACTCTCTACTAGCCTCCTTCGCCAGAAGTCACCTTTACCAGACTGTCATCATGCCTTTTATGGTGGTTTCCTGTCCCTGCTCTTTTCACAAGGGCCAATCATAGCTTCCAAACTGTCCGAGTTCTCACCTTTGGAATCACACTTTTCTGAGTGTGTGAACTCTTAAATTTCTGGCTTGCATCAAGAATTAGCTGCTAAAATTCAGCTAGCATCAAGTAAGGTGTGAACTTACTAAGTAGTTTTCAAGCTTCTCCCACCTAGTTCAAGCTTGTGTTGATTCAAAGTTATTGCCAACAAAAGTGTTAACTAAGCAAAGAGAACAAAAGATTCCTTTTTCACAAGTGTGAACTCAAAGAGACCCAAGACTTCCCTTTTACAGTGCATAGCATTCTTTCTTATAAGTCCCTAAATATTATATTGAAACATTGTAATACTAAGAGTAGCAAAGTCTATCACAGCTGATATTTCCACAATATTACTTTTATTGTATATAATTTTCTTCTGGTTTTGCTTATCAGTTCATGAAGGTCTTTCCAGCTCGTTCTGAAAACTTCCTGTTCATCTTTTCTTACAACAGTAGTATTCCATCACCATAATTTAGCACAATTTCTTCAGCCATTCGTCAACTGATAGACATCCCTTCAATTTCCAATGCTTTACTATTAAAAAAGCAGTTACAGAGGGGCAGCTGGGTAGCTCAGTGGATTGAGAGCCAGGCATAGACACGGGAGGTCCTAGGTTCAAATCTGGCCTCAGACACTTCCCAGCTGTGTGACCCTGGGCAAGTCACTTGACCCCCATTGCCTACCCTTACCACTCTTCCACCTATAAGTCAATACACAGAAGTTAAGGGTTTAAAATAAAAAAGCAGTTACAGGGCAGCTTGGTAGCTCAGTGGAGTGAGAGTCAGGCCTAGAGACAGGAGGTCCTAGGTTTAAACCCGGCCTCAGCCACTTCCCAGCTGTGTGACCCTGGGCAAGTCACTTGACCCCCATTGCCCACCCTTACCAATCTTCCACCTATGAGACAATACACCGAAGTACAAGGGTTTAAAAAAAAAAAAAGCAGTTACAAATATTTTCCTAAAAGTAGGGCCTTTCTCCTTTTTTTCTAATCTCTTTGGGGTTATAGACCTAGTAGTGGTATTATTGGATCAAAAGACATTCAGTATTTTATAGCCTTTTGGGAGTAATTCCAAATTGCTCTCCAGAATGGATGGATCAATTCACAACTCCACCAGCAATGTATTAAGTTTCCCAATTTTGCCACATCCCCTACAACCTTTGTCACTTTCCTCACTGTCACATTGCTCAATCCAAGAGGTATGAGGTAATACCTCAGAGTTCTTTTAATTTATTTCTCTCATCAAGATGGATTTAGAACATTTTTTCTAATGACTATTGAGAGGTTTGTTTTCTTCATCTGAAAAGTCCTTATTCATAACCATTGACCATTTGTCATATGTTGCCAAATTGGCTCCTCATCCCCCATTTAATACTTCTTTTTTTCCTTTCTTTTTTTTTTTTTTTTTTTTTAGATTTAAATATTTTAAGTTTTTTAGCAAAATTTTCCCTGGTTACATGATTCATGTTTTTACTTTCTCCTTCATATTCCCCCTGCCCCATAGCCATTTCCACTGGTTTTAGCATGTGTCATCAATCAAGACTTATTTACATATTATTGATAGTTGCATTGGTGTGATCCTTTCAAGTCTACATCCCCAATCATGTCCATATCAACCCATGTGTTCAAGCAGTTGTTTTTCCTTTGTGGTTCCTCTCCTGTAGTTCTTCCTCTGAATGTGGGTAGCGTTCTTTTCCATAAGTCCCTCAGAATTGTCCTGGGTTATTGCATTGCTGCTAGTACAGAAGTCCATTACAATCGATTTTAACACAGTGTATCAGTCTCTGTGTACAATGTTCTTCTGGCTCTGCTCCTTTCACTCTGCATCAATTCCTGGAGGTCTTTCCAGTTCACATGGAATTCCTCCAGTTTATTATTCCTCTGAGCACTATCAAAAGCATATGCCACAATTTGTTCAGCCATTCTCCAATTGAAGGGCATACCTTCGTTTTCTACTTTTTTGCCACCACAAAAAGCACAGCAGGCAGTCTTTTAGATCTCTTTGGGCATAGTTCCAAATTGCCATCCAGAATGGTTGGATCAGTTCACAACTACACTAGCAATGCACTAATGTCCCAATTTTGCCACATCCCCTCCAATATTCATTACTCTCCCCTGCTATCATTTTAGCCAATCTGCTAGGTGTGAGGTGGTACCTCGGAGTTGTTTAGATTTGCATTTCACTAATTAAAGATTTAGAACGTTTTCTCATGTGCTTATGGATAGTTTTGATTCTTTATCTGAAAATTGCCTATTCGTGTCCCTTGCCCATTTATCAATTGGGGAATGGCTTGATTTTTTATACAATTGATTTAGCTCCTTGTATATTTGAATAATTAGACCTCTGCCAGATTTTTGTTATAAAGATTTTTTCCCAGTTTGTTGTTTCCCTTCTGATTTTGGTTGCATTGTTTTTGTTTAGGAAAACCATCCACATAATTAACCATATCGACAAGCTAACAAACAAAAATCACATGATTATCTCAATAGATGCTGAAAAAGCCTTTGACAAAATACAACATCCATTCCTATTGAAAACACTAGAAAGTATAGGAATAGAAAGACCTTTCTTAAAGATAATAAACAGTATATATCTAAAACCATCAACAAGCATCATATACAATGGGGATAAATTAGAAGCCTTCCCAATGAGATCAGGCGTGAAACAAGAATGCCCATTATCACCTCTATTATTTTTACTTAACATTGTACTAGAAACACTAGCAGTAGCAATTGGAGAAGAAAAAGAAATTGAAGCCATTTAATACTTCTTTTTTTTTTAATAATTTTTTATTTTTAGAAAAATTTTCCATGGTTACATAAATCATGTTTTTACTTTACCCTTCACCCCCTCAACACCACCCCCCTGCCGTAGCTAATTCGCATTTCTACTGGTTTTAATATGTGTGGTCAGTCAAGACTTATTTACACATTATTGATAGTTACATTGGTGTGGTCTTTTCAGGTCTACATCCCCAATCTTGTCCTCATCAACCCAAGTGTCCAAGCAGTTGTTTTTCTTCTGTGTTTCTACTCCTGTAGTTCTTCCTCTGAATGTGGGTAGTATTCCTTTCCATAAATCTCTCAGAATTGTCTTGGGTCGTTGCATTGCTGCTAGTACAGAAGTCCATTACATTCTATTTTGCCACAGTATATCAGTCTCTGTGTACAATGTTCTTCTGGTTCTGCTCCTTTCACTCTTCATCAATTCCTGGAGGTCTTTCCAGTTCACATGGAATTCCTCCAGTTTATTATTCCTTTGAGCACAATAGTATTCCATCACCAACATATACCACAATTTGTTCAGCCATTACCCAATTGAAGGGCATACCCTCGTTTTCCAGTTTTTTGCCACCACAAAGAGCTCAGCTATAAATATTTTTGTGCAAGTCTGTTTATCTATGATCTCTTTGGGGTACAATCCCAGCAATGGTATGGCTGGATCAAAGGGCAGGCATTCTTTCATCGCTCTTTGGGCATAGTTCCAAATTGCCATCCAGAATGGTTGGATCAGTTCACAACTCCACCAGCAGTGTATTAACTTCCCCATTTTGCCACATCCCCTCCAACATTCATTACTCTCCCCTGCTATCATTTTAGCCATCTTGCCTAGGTGTGAGGTGGTACCTCAGAGTTGTTTTAATTTGCATTTCTCTAATTATTAGAGATTTAGAACACTTTCTCATGTGCTTATTGATACTTTTTATTTCTTTATCTGAAAATTGCCTATTCATGTCCCTTGCCCATTTATTAACTGGGGAATGGCTTGATTTTTTTATACAATTGATTTAGACCTCGGTCAGAATTTTCTGTTATAAAGATTTTTTCCCAGTTTGTTGTTTCCCTTCTGATTTTGGTTGCATTGTTTTTCTTTGTACAAAACCTTTTTAATTTAATATAATCAAAATTATTTATTTTATATTTTGTAATTTTCTCTAACTCTTGTTTGGTTTTAAAATCTTTCCTTTCCCAGAGATCTGACAAGTATACTATTCTGTGTTCACCTAATTTACTTACAGTTTCCTTCTTTATATTCAAGTCTTTCACCCATTCTGAATTTATCTTGGTGTATGGTGTGAGATGTTGATCTAAACCTAATCTCTCCCATATAGTTTTCCAATTTTCCCAGCAGTTTTTGTCAAATAGTGGATTTTTGTCCCAAAAGTTGGGCTCTTTGGGTTTATCATAGACTGTCTTGCTGACATCACTTACCCCAAGTCTATTCCACTGATCCTCCCTTCTATCTCTTAGCCAGTACCAAATTGTTTTGAAGACTGCTGCTTTATAGTATTGCTTAATATCTGGTACTGCTAAGCCACCTTCCTTCACATTTTTTTTCATTATTTCCCTTGATATTCTTGATCTTTTGTTATTCCAAATGAACTTTGTTATAGTTTTTTCTCATGTAGTAAAAAAGGTTTTTGGTAGCTTGATAGGTATGGCACTAAATAAGTAAATTAATTTGGGTAGAATGGTCATTTTTATTATGTTAGCTCGTCCTACCCATGAGCACTCAATGTTTTTCCAATTGTTTAGATCGAGTTTTACTTTTTTGGAAAGTGTTTTGTAGTTACGTTCTTATAATTCCTGTATTTGTTTTGGTAGATAGATTCCTAAGTATTTTATATTGTCCAGGGTAATTTTAAATGGTGTTTCTCTTTCTACCTCTTGCTGCTGTGTTGTGTTGGAAATATATAGAAATGCTGATGATTTATGGGCATTTATTTTGTATCCTGCAACTTTGCTAAAGTTGTTGATTATTTCTACTAGCTTTTTAGTTGATTCTCTAGGATTTTTTAAGTAGGCCATCATATCATCTGCAAAGAGTGATAGCTTAGTCTCCTCATTGCCTATTTTAATACCTTCAATTTCTTTTTCTTCTCTAACTGCTACTACTAGTGTTTCTAGTACAATGTTAAATAACAGAGGTGATAATGGGCATCCTTGTTTCACGCCTGATCTTATTGGAAAGGCTTCTAATTTATCCCCATTGCATATGATGCTTGTTGATGGTTTAAGATATATACTGTTTATTATTTTTAGGAAAGAACCTTCTATTCCTATACTTTCTAGTGTTCTCAGTAGGAATGGGTGTTGTATTTTGTCAAAGGCTTTTTCAGCATCTATTGAGATAATCATGTGGTTTTTGCTGGTTTGCTTGTTGATATGGTCAATTATGTGGATGGTTTTCCTAATGTTGAACCATCCTTGCATTCCTGGTATAAATCCCACCTGATCATGATGAATAACCTTCTTGATCACTCGCTGGAGTCTTTTTGCTAGTATTCTATTTAAGATTTTTGCATCTATGTTCATTAAGGAGATTGGTCTGTAATTTTCTTTCTCTGTTTTTGATCTGCCTGGCTTTGGAATCAGTACCATATTTGTGTCATAAAAGGAGTTTGGTAAGACTCCTTCTTTGCTTATTATATGTCAGTTTTAAAATTAATATTCAATGCTTCCAAAGTATGATATTTATAAGGATTTTATTTAAAGCACAGGGAAAGAGTCCCAACTCCCTCTTACCACACCCGCCTCCTCTCCCAAAAGCCCCTTCTCTACACCCACAACCACCATCTCAAAAAACAGCCCGCAAAACCCACAACCAATAGGAAAAGGCATAAGGAATTATGGGTATGGTGAAAGGGAGTTTGGGTAATGTAGTTCAAAGGGGTACAAGGTCTCTTCAACTTTACATATATCAAATAATTTGTATAGTATTGGGATTAATTGTTCTTTGAATGTTTGATAGAATTCACTTGTGAATCCATCAGGCCCTGGCGATTTTTTCTTAGGGAGTTCTTTAATGGCCTGTTCAATTCTGATATCAGAAAAAGAAATTGAACATTTAATACTTCTTAACAAGAAATCCTTTTCAAAAGCCCTGACTTGTCCAAAATGGAGGGGTTGCCTTGACAGGTACAGGATTCCCTTCAATGCCCATCTTCAAGGAAAAGGTGCCTGCTTATTAATTGAGAAACTGCATACAAAATTCAGGTCTAACTAGAGATTGGACTACATGACTTCTGAAATTAGCTTTAGGAATATAAATATGTAACACTCCTTTAAGTTTTCACCTGAAGCAACCTACAACAGAAGAGAGATCATTCAGGAGCAAGGAAGGAAAGTCCCAGCTTCCCATGACATAATCCAAAGATATATTTTCTAATAAAAAGCAGGCAGGAGGACAACTCTGGGCAGAAATCAGAACTTCTGCTTTTTTAAATCATTGACAAAGGCTCAAAATTCTGGACATTTGGTATGGAATGAAGATATTCCCTTAATGGTACATTCAGAGTTAAGAGAGGAAATGGTCCTTACCTACAGAGAGGAGATTCTGCACATTCTCCAGCATAACCTCCACAAACAGCTCTTTCTGAGAGTGGTCCAACAGGCACCATTCCTCCTGGTTGAAGTCCACAGCCACATCTTTGAATATTATTGACCCCTAAACCAGCAAAAGTCATGAGATTTAGAGCTGAGCCTTCAAAATTCATCCAGTCCAGTCCTCATGAACAAATTGGAGGAAACTGAAGCACACAAGGGATTTTCCCCAAACTCCTAACCCTCAGGATAGTCAGAGCCAGTCTTGGAGAACAGTTATTCAGAGGGCAATGGAATATTGATAAAGGAATTTATGTCTCAAGTGAGAATCATGTGGGAAGACTAAAACCTGGAGGAGTATCTAATGATGAAATGCTTTTCCTTGTGGAATAAGGGAAATGGTACTCAATTTCTGAATGAGGTAGGAGATTCTGTGGAGGAGAAAGAAAGTGATCTGAAATTCCTCCTCATCACAGGTGTCAAAAATGATCTGGTAAGAACTTGTTTTGAAGAATTTCTGAGAAGGTAGTAAGTACTATGTGTTCTGGGGTAAAATATTACCAGTGATTAATGAGGAGAAAATAAAGAAAAAGGATTTCTCTACTTCTTTTCCTAAAAGGTTGAATTACTCTATCAAGATGAAAGCATAAAGAAGATGAAGATTCCAAAAGATTTATATGGGATCAGACTCTGATTCTAGCTATATGAAGAAGAGAGGTCTCATGTTATAACAAGACTTTGGGGAACCACTGGGTATGACATGCCATAGACAAAATATCTTGTCTTTGCTTTATAAGGAATGCCATTTCTTACTGGAATATATTCAATGATTTTACATTTAGTAACACAGAAAGAAAAATTATGATGAGGAAAGGAGGGGGTGTTCCTCTTTTAAAATATAATGTTTAATTAACTGAGATTGGGGATTGAGGTAATTCATAAGAAACACAATGACAATATGATGATTGGAATTCTTGAGAGACAGAATGGATTCATTTTAAATTAATATGTTCATTGACTGGTCATTCAATGTGGTTACTTCACTCTCTTTACAATCTAAAAGAAAGAAAAAAGACAGATTTCTTCTCTAGCATAAGTCTATTGTCGTTATCACTCTCTCACTTTATAGATATAGATTTCCCTGGTGAGTTCACCTCTCAGTCCCTCTCCCTTGGACATCCCCTGAGATTTCATAACCAGTGAGAAGGGGGAATTAGGATTTCTCAACTCCTCTCTCATTACTTTATCACAGGAGAAGGAAGTCCTTGTCCATTTAAGGAAGATATCAGTCTAAATTTTCCCCAGCCTGCTGGCTTGCTTAGCACACTCTCATAATGAGTCATGGTTCATTATGGCTTCCATTCCTACCATTAATATTTTTAGCTTAACAAAAGAAGGTAGGTTACCCCCTAGATTCATAACCTGGGGAGGAGACAATAAGTCTGGAATTTTGATCTTCAATAGGTAAAAGGGAAATTTATTCCACAAAACCATCACAATTATAATTAACTTCCAAAAACATTTGAGTTATGAAAAACAAAGGATCTAAGCCTAGCCCTTTAACCACAGAAACCTAGGGATTAAGAAAAAAGAGGTAGACAGGAATAACTAACAAGTCAATGGCCAGATGTAACCATAACATGCTACCAGGAAGGGCTCTTCTATTTTTATAACCAGCTCCATGGAAAACCCAGGCTACACTTGGTAATGGATACTATTCCATTTCACTCTTCCTAAATGTTTCTCTACTTTTCAGCTGGAATGCCCCTGGGAAACCCAAGGAAGGAATAGTCTGAGAGTTTTCAAGAATAGGACACAATTCCCCAGACTCTCAATACAATCTAGAAACCCAAGGCCAGGACCTCAGGACCCTGCCAGTCTCTCCACCCCAAGCTCTGCCCTCTCTTATCTGGAATTCCACTGCCACCAGAATGAGCCTTCTTCAGCCTAGATTCCTCCCAGGCATCTAATCCACCGCAGGGATTGATATTTCTATTTGAGGAGCCACTTACAAGGATGGTCACCCTGAGGGCTCCCCCTCAATCCTCCTAACTGTCCCTTTTTTCCCTTCTATATTGCTTAAATCCAATGATACTGGGCTCTTGCCTGTTCCTCACACATCACTCTCATCTCCTGACCTTCCATTTAACTGAGCTCCTCTGCCTCCTCCCCCAGTGTTCACTACTGTTCCCACTAGTCTCTGTCCTTCAGGTTTGGATAAAAATCTCATCTACAAGAAACCTTTATTGACCCATCTTCTTTGTTTCACTTCCTACAATTTGCCTTATACTTATTGCAAGAAAAATTGTTTTATTGCTTTTATATTAGTGAGCTTGAACCAAATGATCACATAAAATCATTTAAGATAAGTAACTACAATAATAATTTTCAAGAGTTAGACAGTTATTCCACTAATTGTTTATAATAAACCATTATCATAGTAGAATATTGGCCAGAGTATTGGAAGGGATGTAGTTTGGTGTATTAGAATATCATAGCAATTAAAGGTACTGAAGGCTGCTGTTGGAAGAATAAAAGTTTTAGGTCTATGTTGTTGTCTAGTGAAGTGAAATCTCATGCAAAAGGAGTTGGATTCATTAGAAATGGTGAGAGTACAGCTGGCCTGATGGGATCATAGGAAAATAACCTTTGCCTGTTCAGGTATTGTCTGATCTTGATTTAAGAAAACTATAAGCTCTCTAGATCACTGAGGCCCAGAAAGGTTACTTTGACCTAAGAATTATGATAGTTCTGTAGGATTAATTAAATTCTCTTCCCTTAACCTTGTACTGAAATTAGGACTTTCTAGCAAATGTTCCACACCTTTGTTATAAAATACCACTACATGTTTCTTAACTTCCTATGTACCCTCTGCCTTGTTAATGGCTTATGCTAATTATTTATCAAAAACCCATAAAACACAGTTGTACATCTAAATGAGATCTTTGCTACAGCCCCGGTGTAGTGACATCTCCAACTTCAACTTACCACAATTAAAAGTTTGGATCTTCACCTCAGAATTATGGCCCAGACAGTTCTTAATTTTTTACAGTTTGTCAGTCTCAGGGGATTAAGGAAAGAATTCAGGATTCTGAGATCAATTAAAAAAAGGGTCTGGGGATGCTCAGCTGCTTTTCTTTTAGGGGGACTCTGTTTTCTGACTCCTCATTAACCATCCCATTTTGAGCTGATGTATGTCCCATCTCTTATGAGGCGTTTTTTTCAAAAGCTATTTTGTGTTAAGACTTGTCTTATCACTGTATATTGAGGTTACTGGCCTTTTCTTTATCGTTTCTAGTGAGCCACATGTAGAATCATGTGGGAGGCCAATAAGAGAAACAGAGTCTCAAATAGATATTTTTATCTGGACCCCATCAAAAAGCTACTCTGCTAGACAGAGCCAGACAGGATGGGCTATCTAAGATAAAAAGCTTGACTCTTCTTTTGACCCCGTTTATGATCTACACCTTTTCTTATTGGAAAAGCATTATAGTCTTATTGGAAAACTTTAAGTCCTTAACAAACCAGATTTTAAGAGGTTAACAGTTTCTTTTTAAGACAGAAATTTAGAGGATTAAGCACTATGGGCTTTGAAACTATTTCCAGGCAGCCAAGGTCAAAATTAGACAAAACCTCATTTAGCTTTCTGATAATAAGGCAGCTGGGATTCAGCCTTGGCCTTGTTCTATTCCAGACTACCTACCTTGAAGTCACTGACTCTCTTTTGATATGACTTAATTTGTATTTCTGCGCAACTGCGAAGTTTCTTTGTGCTCTTGTTTGAAATGGGTTTTATATACAGTATATAATAAAATCCTAAGCTCATTGCAAGGAGTTGGAGCAGCAGCATCATGAGCTGACATAACGATCATCTCTGGGTCCCACTTCTTTCTTATCATCTAAGCTGCCCTTATCAGATCTCCTGGAAATGTTGAATAGATTGCAACAATTGGCACCCGAACTCAGGGACATTGGAATGCTGGAGACAGGTAAAGATTTGCCCCACACACACACCCCTCCCAAATGATGACAACTTAGTTTCTGCCTGAAGAAGGGCAAGAAATCCAGAGTTTTCAGAACTCTCCCCTTAAGGGAAGACACTAAAAGTAAAGAGTAGATTAACAGGATGGGACACAGTGAATCAAAGGAAAGAAATCTTTTCATGGATATAACTAAGTACACCCTCAAGAAATGAGAAGTAAAAATACGTAAAGAACAGCTCACTAAGTTTCTTGGTCTTAATCAAAATTGTAGCCCATGGATTTAGAATTCTGGCAGAGTTGGCCATGATTTGAAAAATTATTATACTGAGCATGGTTCAGAACAAGTGCCAGTAAAAACTTCATCAACCACTGAAAAAACATCTTAGTTATCTGGTCAGAATTCAGAGGATGAAATCTTTAAGATTTCAATGTTAGAATAGGAGGAGGAGAAAAAGGCTCATTATAAATCAAAACGGGGCTTTAAAATGTGAATGAAAAAAGACAATAGCAGCAGACCCTCCTCCACCTAAAAACCTCTCTTCAAAAGAGGAAATAAAGATAAAAGCAGATTAAGAGACTTAGATTTTCATAATACATTAAGAGTCAAATTATTTGAACCACAGGCTACATATATATGTTGGGTTTTTTTTAATACTGTCAATTTTTTTAAAAGGATAAACCAGTGGTTCCCAAACTTTTTTGGCCCACCGCCCCCTTTCCAGAAAAAATATTACTTAGCACCCGCTGGAAATTAATTTTTTTTAATTTTAATAGCAATTAACAGGAAAGATATATGTATTAATGTTTCTACTGCCACCCTGGTTTGCTGCAGCACCCACCAGGGACAGTGGCGCCCACTTTGGGAATCACTAGGATAAACTATTCCTCACAATACTAAAATAAGAGACTTCTCTCGGTAGATATAACACACTATGTCACAAAGTTAAGATCCTTACAAGGAAAGAAATTATAGAAGTTTCAAAGACTTTACCTTTCACCTACCTTTTTTATATTTCGTTCTTAAACTGTCAAAAGATAGAGTTAATCTCTTCTCTAACAGGTGTTTCATTCACATTACAAATTGCAACATATGAAGAAACTATCATTTCAATCTCTTTTTGACTCAGACTCACACATATTTTTCTCTACTCTTGCCATGATGAGATTGGTGTTTAAAATAAGAGTAAATAGGAGCATGATGAAACTATGGTAAAATGTACAGAAAATGTGCTATAGTGAAAATGACCATATAACACATCCAAAGATAATTAATAGAAGAACTTATTCCTTAATAACATCAAAACAGAAATTTGAACAAAGAACTGACCCAAGAAAGATGATCACAAATCTAAAATCTAATCAAAGATTCATCACACTTAGGGATAATTATTGATAAGAAAGTTACTATAGTGAACTTATTTTTAAAAAAATATGAAAAAAGAAACCCTTGAAGATGCAAAATCAAATTCCCATAGATGAAAATTAAATCTTATATCACAAAAGTTTTTGTAATGCCTGGGAAGGCTAAAGTTTATAAAATTGCCAGGTCTCGAAAAGACACGATTTGCAAGCAGAAGCAGACAAGGTCTTACAATTAAGCATTTGAAAAAAGTTCATAAGGAGTTTCACAGACTGTATTAAGAGTACACATTACTTTTCATTGAAATTTTCAATTATAGGATGACAAGGATACTAGAAGGAATTTTTAGGGCAATGATTTCTAATAATTTATCCTTATTCCAGGATGAATTCTAACTAAAAGAAAATCAAATAAAACTTGTAGAATGAAATCTCTTCTATGGGTGTGAGTCTTCGAAAATGCTCTGCTCTCAATTGTGATTGAAAACATTTGCAATATAAGGTTAAAGATTTTGGGACTGCCACTAATATTAGCCTTTATGATTATTTTATACCACAATCACTAATTTTGAGACAATAGTCAAATAATTTAGTTTGCATTATATGAAGATAAGCATTAGCTAAGAAAAATGCAGCATAGGGCGGTATCAAATTTTGCTGACAGTCATTTTGACATTAAGCCTATAACTCCAAAGTTTTTACTAAGCCTACTACATCCTGTTCTATGTATGACAAGACAGTCAGTAGGGAGGTGGAGGGCTGCTCTTAGGGGCAATATCAGTCATCCAACTGCTGACTCCTTGCATGTGGATTTGAATTCAAAATAATGTAACCTGACGTTATTATTGATTGTGTAGTGGAGTTCTGTGTCCTGGTAAGAGGATAGCTGTCCTGGATTGCACATATTTCATAAAGACTGTCCTCTGTGTAAAGAAATTCTAATCAACACACCTCTAAAGGGAATCACAGTATGCTAACCAAGAGGGAATTGTTCCTTGCCATTATACCACTGATCATGAACCAATTGATCATATATATTCCTATAGATAAGTAATTGCAATTACAATTTTTAGAAAGAGTTAGTCCCAGGTATGAAACTCTGTATCAGACATCAGGTAGAAAGAGTAGAATAGGGGACAGTATTAGAAGGAATGGAGATTGGGGCATTAGAATATTAAAGCAATTCATGACATCAAAGACAACTGTTGGAGGAATAAAAGATTAAAGTCTCTGTAGTCGTTTTCCGAAGCTAAAAGCCCCGCAGAAGGAGCTGGACTCACAGGGAATGGCAAGTGAATAGCTGGTCCAACGAGAGAACCTAGGAAACCACCTTAGCTTGTCTAAGTGCTGTTTGAGCCTGTGAAGATTATACTCAATCTGGGTTCTCAGATGATTGTGGTCAAGAGGTTCCTCTGACTTTGACAGTTCTGGAGGATTCATTTCATTTTCTTTCTTAACCTTGTCCTAAACTGAGAACTTGGGAATCAAATGTTCGAACCCCGGTGACAAAACACCACCACATATTTCTTAACTCCTCTGTATCTTCTAGCCTTTCCTACTTATCTGTCAAACACCCATAAAACACCCTGCCTTTCATTGCTATGGAATCTGCTACAGGAGGAGCGGGTGCCATCTCCAGCTTTCATTTCCCACAATTAAAATTTGGACGTTCAGCCCAGAATGATGTAACTTACAATATTCTGCATGAAGGGAACAAACATTGATGAAATGCAGGAACCAAGCAGGCAGGGGAGAGTCAGGGGTTCACACAGCTTAGACGGCTGCCCCATCCCTGACTGACAACAAGAAATGCCCTTTGATGTCACCTTCCTGCCAGGCCCCTGCCTCACTCACTCCCCAGCTCCCACCCAGGGGTCCTGCTCTCCTCCCTGGGGCAGGTCTCCTAGGCTAGCCCGGTCCCTCTCCCCTGACTCTGCTCTCTACCCATCTTGATGCCAGCTCCTTTCAGGCTTTTTGCTCCTTGAACAAGGGAAGCACAATCCCATCTTTCATAATCCTATCCCCAGCACCCTAATACTAAAACTCTTCTATAGCCAGTGTGGAATGGCTGTCAGAAGGGAATTTGGAAGAGAACACAGCCCAAACTTCTTCTGAAGCCTCCCTGGCAGGCATCACTGACCTGTTCAAACACCAGGTGGTGGAGATTAGAAGCAGAGAATGTCCCTGTGCCATCACTGGAATCGGGGGTCACAAGGACATCACCTGCTGGTGTGTAAATGGAATTAACTCTAGCCATTCATAGTCAAAAAATCTACTCATCCTAGCCGTAGAAATGATGTCAACCTCACCTTCCTTAGTGGGGAGGGGAGACGAGTTACCCACACGTGACAATAAGTAACAAATCAAGAACAAGGGACTGCCCTTTGGGCAGTCCCAATCAATGTAGAGACTGCCATTTGTCCATTTGAATTAGAGGTGGACCCATGGGAAGTGACGAAAGACACTATCTCTTTAAGTAAATGGGTTACTTCCTGTGGAGGAAGTTCCCGCTCTGAACTTGGTGCTGAAGGACCTCTCCTGAGACCACAGAACGCTTACACTCTGTATTGTCACGCTTACACTCTGTATTGTCACGAGGGTAAGTTAGGCTGACTTCCTTGGCCTACCTAGGCCGCTCCTAAACTCTGCCTTAAGTAGGCATTAGCCTATCTGGCTGTTAGGCCTTGTGGCTCGTAGCCTGATTT
Organism: Gracilinanus agilis; assembly: GCF_016433145.1. Taxonomy (NCBI): domain Eukaryota; kingdom Metazoa; phylum Chordata; class Mammalia; order Didelphimorphia; family Didelphidae; genus Gracilinanus; species Gracilinanus agilis. The sequence goes on from NC_058131.1 coordinate 32,979,542, forward strand.
ATTTAGCCCTTTAACCTTCTCTCGTCCAGGCCTAACCAGGCCTGGACTAGCCTCTCCCTTTCTCTTTAATCCTGTACCTTCACCTTCTTAGTTGTAAATAAACTTGCCTTAACCCGATGCTGACTTGGGTCTGATTTAATTACGGAATCAATCTGAATTGTTGATTCCTGGCGGCCACGTTTTAAATATATATCTATAAAATACCTAATTTCCCTCTTACACTGGTGCAGGGGGTCACACTCCAAGGTGGGATGAATAAATGACAGCACTTGTGCCTGTCTGGAACCTGGGCTGGCTCATTCAGGCAGGGGCTATCAAGGCCCTGGAAAACCCCAGAAATACTGTGCATGTGGGGGCAGCCAGGGGTGACCCTTGAGGTAACACTGAGGGAAAACAGTGAAGGTGCCCTTGGAGGCCTGGGAAAGACAGACGTCTTAGTCATGCTGGATTCTAGCTGGGGGTAGCTTAGCCAGGGCTAGAGTCTGACTATACTCACCTGGGATGGGGGCCTCTGGGTCCCAGGGGCCATTCCCTCTGGCTCCAGGGACTCTGCTTAGGCCAGGCTGTGGTCCTTCAGGGAGTGGGAGCCCCAAGGAGGGGAGACTTCCTCTTAGAACATCTATGGGGAATCAGACAGGGTGACGTCTCAGAAGACCTTGGAGGATCCTTCCTAAGGTCTCAGGGAAGCCTCCCCCCAACATGAGGGAACAGGGAGCATCAGACTTGGAAATAACCTGGGACTGGACAGGAAGAGGCTTCCCACCCTCTCTGCCATCTGTGATAATCAGATTAAGGTCCATCTTTAGATTTAATCACCAAAGGTGAGAGCACCTCCAAATTCTGGGAAGTCCTTAACCCAAGTGTGCTAGAGTGGGTGACAAATCAGAATCAACTCACCCACCCCCTAGGCGTTCTATAAGAATCATCTATTGTGATTGGACACGTAGGCTAGGGGAAGGCACAGGAAGTGACACATAAGTGACCCCTTTAAAAAGAGGGAGTGAGAGAGAGGTCTGTGGTTGAAGAGAGCATCTGATGAAGGACCTCTTCTGGTTTGTGGAGGAATATTGGCTGGAACGCTGAGACCTTGGTGAGACTACTTTAAATATCTTCTTTTGAATTCCACATGGTGAGTTTAAAGACTCAATCTTACTGAACTTCTCTTAAGAAACTTCTTTTAATAGACTCTGTGAATGAATTTTTGCTTCATTCACCTCCCGGCCTCTGGCCCTCTGATTATCCGCTGAGGGTTAACTAGATCTACCTGGATTAATTAGAAGATGGTAGTAAATTACCTACTGGGTTAGATTTTTATTTCCATATTTCCTCTCTCTCTTCTCAATTGTAAATAAACTTCCATAAAAGTCAAATTTTGACTTGAGATTATTCTTAATTAAGGATTGATAATAGTTCAAACCACTGGCGACCATCTTTTAATATACTGAACCCAAAAAAACCCTTTTTTTCCCTTACACATCATCTTTGGCTTCATTCAATTCACAAACTGCACTGGGTAAAAAGAATGGATGGTGGGAAAGTCCTAGGAGGAGGGGTTACTGGGCAAAGGGGGAGTGGGGTGCTAGAGGTGGTCACTGGCATCAGGTAGGGTTCGGGGAGAAAGTGTTGGCATCTCTTCATTGCTAAAGATCAGAGCTCCTTCCATGGCATGTGGGCATAGGCATTCCCACCAACTCCCAGGGTCCTGTTGGCCACTGATGCTCCCTTTCTGATCTGAATGCCCCCTTTGGGGCAGGGCTCAGATCAGACCACAACAGCCCCGCCCCATCCTATGACTGCACCCCTCCCCCAGCTGCCTCTAGGCTCAGGTGCTGAGGAGGTCCTTCTCTCCCTTGGGTCAGAGCAAAGCCCGCCTTGGGTCCATGTCCACCGGCACTTCCTCATTTCTCCCTTTTCAGTAGTCTTTTCAAGTGATGGATACAGAGAAACACAACTGAGACACAGAGATAGTCTCATAGGCACAACCCCCTCCCCCGCCTGCACCTCACATCACCTTACCCCACCTCTCTTGTAGTTCATGTGAACAGGACTGCCCACCCCCCCACTCCCCGACACAGTAAACCGGAAGTGGTCCACCAGAGTCTTCCTACTCCCTCAAAGTTAGGGAGGAGAGTGTTTGATTCCTGAGCAGGGAGCCTGGGTGCACCTGCATATTGGCTCCCTCCCCAGCCCCTCTCACTCAGCAAAGATCCAAGTCCCACACAGGGAAGCCCTGCAAGAACTGAGACCACCCACATGAGATTCCCAGCATGCCGTGGGAATTCCCCAGAGGGAGGTGCCAGGACTTGGCAGAAGTCAGGAAACAGGTCTTCTGGGAAATGGAGTTCTCCTGCCTGTGTCCCTGGGTTTAGAGCCCTGAGGGGGAGGGGCTATACACGAGATCTCCCCCTGCCCGGAGGCCCCAGGCTTCTTCCTTCCAGCCCTGCCCAACTGCTGCTTCTTTAGAATGAAGCTGCCTCTGGCTACAGTCTGACACACTAAGCATCTACTGATTATTTGACTGCTCAGTCAATGAATCCAGGCTCCCCACGACCTGGGACTGTAGTGCCAGGATTCCCCCTTCTGACACATTCACTAAAGTGACAGACAGAACTCGCAGAGCAGCCTTTCCGCCCATCTCACCCATTTACACCCGGGTTCACAACCCCGGCCCTTCCTTTCTTGTTGCACATGCGCACTCCCTTTCGCTCAGGGTCACTAATCCAGAACCGGTTTACCCAGGTCTTCCCATTCTCGGGGAGTTAGGGAGCAGAAAGTCTCAGTGGTCACAGCAGGGAGCCCGAGGCCGCCCCTGGCCACTGGCTCCCTCTCCTCCCCTTCTCACCCAGAAAAACGTCCAAGAAGCACAAATGTGCGCCCTCCACGAGTGGAGACTTCCAAAAAAGAATCCCAGCATGCCTCGAGGATGCCATACTCGGAGAGAGCCAGGGAACATGCATTCTGGGAAATGCAGTTCTTGATTGGGGTGGCCCAAGAGCTGCAGGAAGTCAGGACCAAGGCACTGTGGGAAATGGAGTCCTCTTGTCTGGGTCCCAGGGTTTAGAGGCTTGGTGGGGGAGGAGTTATAAAGAATTGGCCCCCAACCTGGGGAGCCTGTGGTCTTCTTCTTCCCACTCCCGTTTCCCCTTCCAGCCCTCCCCTGCTTCTTTAGCCTGGAAGTTACTTCAGGATAGGGCCCGGCACACAACAGGTGCCTAATAAGTGTCTGTTGAGTGCTTGATTGATCAATGCATCTCTCCTCCTCAGGGCTTGGGAAGTTGGTGCTAGGATTCCCCCTTCTGACAGTGAAAGAAACTGAGGCACCTCCCAACAACCAATTAATCACCAACCCACACCACCAGCAACCAACCCCCAATAACCAACTCACCCCAGCAGCCAACTTCCCCCAACTGCCAGCCCTAACTCTCAGCAACTGTGAACCCCCAACTGCCAGCCCCAACAAACTGAGGCTGGCCCAGCAGGGGGGGCTCCCCAGTTCCTACTTCCTGTCACTGTGGGCTTGTTAATCCCTCCCCATCTCTATGGTAAGAGAACTTCCTGGTCCTCCATGAAATTAGAGAAAAGGAAGAAAGAATTCCTTTTTACACTGCTAAAGCCACTCCCTGCAAATTCCTTTCCACATCCTTTACATTCATAAGTGTGAAAGGAAATTCTTGGTTCTCTTTGTCTATTCTGAGGTTACATTGGTGAAAAGGAATCCTTTATTCCCTTTGCCTACTAGGTGTTAACACTTTGGTTAATAATAACTTAAGTACCTTAACTTAGTACCTCACTAGATTGTGAAGACTGGATGAACTCTCCTTGGTCTACTCTTGAATTGAATGGCAAAGGGCTTGAACACACTACTTAGCACTAGGTGGAGGAGCTCTCAGAGAGCTCCACCCTTTCAACTCAATCAGCCAGGAAATGAGAGTTCACATTCATAATTTGTTCAATTAAATGTCAATGATAAAAGCATCTCTCGAAATACCAAACAAGAGACTTTTCTGGGTAGGTATAACACACTACATCAAAAACTTAAAATCTGTATACGGAAGGAAGTTATAGAAGTTTGAAAGACTTTCGTTGACTAAACCCAGCGCCTAAACTCAGGCATCAATCATATCCAATAGAAACCTCACCTCCTCCTTATTTAGTAGAGAATCTGAGATTTCTAATGCCGAAGTGGTACCTAATAATCCACCAGTCTCAGGACCTTGCAATGTCTGTGGGGAGCATCCTGGTATTTGGATTTGAGGGATAATTGTTTGTAAACCATGGAGAACATTCTTTTACAAAGGAAATCCACAAAATTATATTTATACATGTATAATAAACTTGAGGAATGCCCTATTACTCCCAATAATAGGAAATGTCTAGCTCATAGTCTAAAGAAACATATTACATTAGGAATATCCTTGGTTCCTGAGTCTGTGGGACATGTAATTGATAAACAGGACCCAGAAGCAATTTCCAATACTTTAAAAAGTTTGAAAAAAATTAAAAGGCAAAACTCTCTACAAAACACTTGAGTATCAGTCAAAGGCAGCTCAATCATTCTATCAAGTCATGAATCAAAAACAGGCATACAATAGATGCCTAATAAGTGTCTATTGATTGATTCATTGATCAATTAATGGATCCATCCTACCAATAGCCTGGAGATGTGGTGCTAGGATTCCCCCTTATGACAGAGAAGGAAACTGAGGTACAGGGCAGCAGTTGACTGTCCAGGCCCAGGCCCAGGCCCATGGCCTCCATCCTCCAGGGATTTTTCTGACCCTCCTGCTGCTCCTTCTGGCTTGGTGGGAACCCCAGAGCTGCCCAAAGGAGGGCCAACCCTGTCTTCAGCTGTAGGAATTTGATGACTCTGGACCTAAAATCCACAAGATCTGGCCTCAGACATTTCCCAACTGGGAGAACCTGGCCAAGCCCTTTCCCATTGTTTACCTCGGTTTCCTCAGTTGTGAGATCCAGAGAATCAGAGCCTGACCCCAGGGCCTGTGGGGAAGAGGGTCCAAGGTGTGTCTGGGGGAAAACAGAGCTGATTCCTCTGTGTCTCCTGGGGATTCTGTGCCCTAAAACCTGAGGCCTCTTGGCCAGCTGAGGAGGGTCTCATTCAGTACTGCCAACAGCCCAGAATGATCAAAGACAACTCAGAGACCTTAGGGAGGTCCAAGAACTCATCTCCTGCCCTTTCTCAGGTCAGAGAAGGCCAGGACCAGTGGCTGAACCTATGCTCTGAGTCCCTGATAGAGAAAGGAGAGTCTGTGTGTCTGTCTACAGGGCTGCTGTGGGTCAGGCTGTTCAGTCTTGTCTGACTCTTCCTTTGGGGCTTTCTGGGCAGAGATGCTGGCCTGATTTGGCATTTCCTTTTGCTGCTCATTTTACAGGGGAGGAAACTGAGGCAAGCATGATAAAATAACTTGTCCAGGGTCATGCAGGGTGTGAACACTGGTCTTCCTGATTCCAGGCCCTGGCTCTAGTAGGCACCAAGATGCTGAAAGTCCTGGAAGGGCCTCTTTCTCTAAACAATTCTTCCTTTTCTAGCCTCAGGGCCTCAGGTCCTGCTGCTCTAAATGCCTCTCTACTATCCATGGGTCCAAGTGCTCAGGAGGAAAGAATCATCAGGCCTGGTCTGGGGATGGCCTGCATTCACCTGTGACGGGGTATCTGGGGCACCCTGCCCACCCCAGCCATACCCTGGGGATCCATGGATTCTCCAGGTAAATGGAGAATCAGATCTGCCCAAGAAGTCAGAAAGGCTGAGATCTCTCTCTCTCTCTCTCTCTCTCTCTCTCTCTCTCTCTCTCTCTCTCTCTCTCTCTCTCTCTCTCTCTCTCTCCTCTCTCCATCTATGCCCCCTCTCTTTTCTTAGGCATGCTTATCCATCTGGGAATAAGCCTCCAGATTGTTATTGATAACCATCATGGTGGCACAAAACTGGTGACAGGCTCCCTCTTTCCATTTTCTCTTTCATTCTTTCTCCCTCTCTCTCTGAGTTCTTCACAAAAGCAGCTTTCTAGTAAGTAGAATTTTGGTGTCTTTTATTCTGGAATTCCGAGGTTCTACAGACCAGCTAGCACTCTAAGGATGAGTGAGATCTCAATCTTGGGGTCTTTTAAATTGGATTATTTGCTTATGGGATTTAGAAGGTGGAAAAAACTTTTAGCTCCAACTCCAGAGAGACTGAAGAATGAGTGTGTGATTTGAGGGGACAGATGCCATTTTTAAAATTCAAACTAGCCACTCTTAGGGTGATTCCACCATGTGTCCCTTTGAGAAGGGAGTTGAAGATAGACTTTAGATTTTTAGAAATGTATTAAAAGCTGTGTTCAAGTGTGGCCTGTGGTGTGTGACTTCTGCAGTAAACTGAGAAAACCTAATTTTTCTTCGTTATATCTTTCTCCTTTTTAAACTTAGACCACGGAAAATGCCCAGGAACTCTGAATATTCCTAAATGGGTACCAATGTCCAAGATTTTGATTTGCTGGGATGAAAAGAGTGTGCCCATAGGTCTCTGGATGGTGAGAGGAAGGAAGCCGTTTCTGTCTGTCCATCTTGGTCTTGTATTGAGAAGATAATGGCTCATTGGCATCTTTGGAGAGAGTAGGTTTGAAGGGTGAGATCAGAAGCCAGACTGTGGGTAGGGGAGGAGAGAGTGAGGGAGAAATAAGTGTCTATGTATCTTCCTCCCAGTTCTATAAGTTTGTCCATTAACTGTGAGGGATTTTCTCCTATCTCTTGCTTTAGCTTTTCAAATTTTGTCCAAGTACCAGATCTATCTGAACATGCTTTCATTGCATTAAGAACTGCTTCCCTACCTTGACACAATCTTGCATAGTCTCTTTCCTCATTAAAGTCCCAATGAGGGTCAATCCCTGGCCAGTTGACTGCCTAATTGGCCACAATGTTAAGTCTGATAATTTTATCTTTTCCCCTTTTAGTTAGTAACTCATTTAGAAGATATTCAAAATCAATCCAGGTTGGATCAAATTGTCTATATATCATCTTTAGCTTTTATTATCATTGCTATGGGCTCCTCCTCAAAAGAAGGTATGCTGCACTAAAATCCCTCCATATCCTGAAGGGTAAATGGTTTTTGGTGCCTAATAGTTACTAACTCTTTCTTTTTCAGATTAAAAGCTGGTACTTCTCTTAAAGGGAATAGGCTAGGATTTGTATCTACTTTCTTTTGTGTTTTGTGTTTAGCTGCCTTGGTAGGAAGAGTTAGAAAACAGTAGAAGAAGCAGTTGAGTCAAGCGAGAGATAGTTTCATTTTGTTGACTAATAGTTTTAGTCAATTGCGAGATGCAGTCCTCAAGACATACAACTCTAGCCTCCATTAATTTCCCTTTTAGTTGTTTCCTTTTCTTAGTAAGGATTAAACTAAATACTTGATACAGTTGATACCCTTGAAACAATGTGGACAGCAAAAATACTCCCATTAGGGGTACTAACTGGAGACAATCCAAAACTGTGAGATGTAAAATCTCATTGCAGATCTCAGGGAGTGGGAGTTGTCTGAGGTAAACTGGCACCACTTCCTTTACTACCTGTACCATGATATCTAGCACCACAATTATCCTTCTACTTGTTCCTATTATTGATAAGAAACAGAAGATTAATAGATTAATCATACTCCTAGCTGGCATGCCAAGTTCTGAAGGGTTAAAATTTTTGGTAGGAGTTTGAACAAAAGGTCAGGAGAGCAGTTTGGTAAATGCAAAACACCTAGTTTATTCATAGGAAAGTTTGGATAGGAAATAGAAAGAAGGAAAGAGAGTAATCTTGTAATAGCTTATAAGTACACCTAAGACCTCAATCCTAACTAAAAAGTTGTAAAAAACCCTAAATCTGCCTGCCTTCAAGGGCAGCTTCTTCTGTCAGGGACAAGCCAAGGCCTAAACTACTTTGCACAAACTATCTAATAATTTACCCATATCTAACTAACTGCCTAAGCTCATCATGAATCAATAAGAATCAATGAGACTTTTAAGGCCTTAAAATCCATTTCTCTACCTCCAACACTCAGAAAAAACTACCCATCCCAGAGAGAGTGAGCCAGATACTTGTCTTTCCAGGGGACTGAGAAACCAAAGCCCATTTCAACTGTATGCAACTCACCTACCATCAGCCACACCCTCTTAACTGTAATCAACTGACAATCTGTACAGCAGGGGGGCTCTTACTCAGAAATCTTTTTGTTCCCTTGCCTCTTAAAAAGAAAAAAGAAATTAAAAAAACTTTCTTAACAGTATATTCATAAGGTTTCCAGATAGTGGATTGTCTGATGTCTGGCAAGAGAGCCCTCATTGTAAAAGTCTTTCCACATTGTCCACATTCCTAAGGTTTCTCTCCAGTGTGGATTCTCTGATGACCAGCAAGACTGCCCCTCTGTGTGTAAGTCTTTCCACATTGTCCACATTCATAAGGTTACTCTCCAGTGTGGATTCTCTCTTGTTGAGTAAGATTGTGCCTCACTGTTGTAATGCAGGATTTATGCAAGACCTCTTGCATTTGCAAAATTACCCTAGGCAATCCTGGCAGTTAGGAGAATGGAACTTTGGCCCAGCAAGTGCAGGTCCCAAGACCTGACAGTTTGAGCTGGGACTATAAATACCCCTGCAGAACCAACCGGGGGGATTCTGATTTCCTTGACCTCACCCAGACACCCAGCTACTCCTGGATTTCCTTGGGGACCCCAGGTTGAGGGAGGTGGATCATGGGTAGGAAATTAGGTTAGGTCAGCCTAGGATTAGGAATACCCCTAAACTAATTCATCAACCTCATCTGTCTAGCTGGTGGATCACTTAACATCAGGGCAGTGGAAATTATCCCTGGCTGAGGGGCTGGTTCCCTCAGCCTGATCTTACCTTCTAGGTTCATTGCCAACACTGGGCAGTCACCCTTAGCAACAGCTTCACATCCCTGGCTGACTCAAATTATCAATTACACTAGTTGTAGGCTCCCTGGCCCAGGTGACTCAGTTATACCACCAGCTCCCCTGTTTTCAGTCACATTACCCCCTTATTACACTGTTAATGTTGTTCCGCATTGTTTACATTCACAAGGGTTCTCTCTAGTCTAGATGATCTGATGTGCAATAAGATGGCCTCTCTGTGTGAACGCCTTTCCACATTATTTACATTCATAAGGTTTCCCTCCTGTGTGGATTCTCTGATGTTTAGCAGGTCCCATGTCTCTGTGTGAAAGTCTTTCTACATTGTCAACATTCATAAGGCTTCTCTCCAATGTGGATTCTCTGATGATCAGAAAGAAGGCCCAATCATCTGAAAGACTTTCCACACTGTTCACATTCATAAATTTCTCTCCAGAGTGGATTCTCTGATGTTTATCAAGACTTCCACTCTGTGTGAAAGCCTTTCCACTTTGTTTACATTCCCAAGGCTTCTCTACAGTGTGGATTCTCTGATATACAGAAAGAAGGCCCCACCATCTGAAAGACTTTCCACATTGTTCACATTCATAAAGTTTCTCTCCAGAGTGGATTCTCTGATGTATAACAAAACTCCTGCTCTATGTAAGTCTTTCCACATTCTTCACATTCATTAGGTTTCTCTCCAGTGTGGATTATCTGATGTCTAGCAAGACTGCCCCACAATGTGAAAGCCTTTCCACAGTGTTTACATTCATAAGATTTCTCTCCTATGTGGATTCTCTGATGATTAGCAAGACCGTGCCTCACTTTGAATGCCTTTCCATACTGTTTACATTCATAAGGTTTCTCTCCTGTGTGGACTGTCTGATGTCTGGCAAGAGAGCCACTCACTCAAAAGCCTTTCCATACTGTTTACATTCATAAGGTTTCTCTCCAGTGCGGAATCTCTGATGTATAGCAAGTCCACGCTTCAATGCAAATGTCTTTCCACATTGTTTACATTCATGAGGTTTTTTTCCAGAGTGAATTTTTTGATGTCCAGCAAGACTTTGTCTTAATGCAAATGCCTTTCAACATTGCTTACATTCATAAGGCTTCTCTCCAGTGTGAATTTTCTGATGTATGGTAAAATAGAACTTCAGTGTAAAGGCCTTTCCACACTGTTTACATTCATAAGGTTTTTATCCAGAGTGGACTATTCGATGTCTGGCAAGACCACTCCTCTCTGTGAAAGCCTTTCCAAACTCTTTACATTTATAAGGTTACTCTCCACAGTGGATTCTTTGATGTGAATCAAGCTCAGACTTCTGACTGAAAGGTCTTCCATCTTTATTACTCACAGAAAGCATCTCTACATGTTTACTTTTTGGATGTCTAATTAAGTCTAAACTTGAACCAAATGCCATTTTCCCTAGGTTACCATGATACATGGGTATTTCAGGAGGTTTCTGATGTGACTTAACAAGTCCGACTTCTCCAGGAAAGTATTTGCTGTGTTCATTATCCTGAAAACAGTTATTTCCTCAGGTTAATTTTATACGCTGATATAGGACTGATACTGTCTGAATTTCTCTGCAGTTTCATCAAATTCACAGTGACTCTGGATTTTTATTTACCTTGATATTAGAGTCACAGATTTCTCTCAAAATCAAATCATAGGAGCCCTTATTCATGCACCTTTGAGGGTCACATCCTTGCATAAAAAGGCTCAGCTTTGTAGATATCTTCTTCACTTCAAAATTGGTCTTGGTCTCTGAAGAAAACAAATAATGATATAAACATAGAATGAAGGAGGACAGACACATACATGTATGCACACAAATAAATGTTAGTTCTTTCCTCTAATGGGAGAAAGTAAACTGATTTTTATTCTATTTCCCTACCAAAAAGGACTTTTCAAACTTATACAAGTAAAGGGAGAAAATTGGTAAGGTCTAGGCATTGGGGGTTAAGTGACTTGTCCAGGGTCAAACAGCTAGGAAGTGTCCAAGGTCAGATTGGAACCTAGGATCTCCAATCTCTTGGCCTCGCTGGCCTAGAGCCTCTAGGCTCAATCCACTGAGCAACCCAGCTACTCTCTCACATGGTCATTCTTGATAAATTTGATATGTGCAACTGAGAAACAACTTCACTCTTTTTAACACTCATTCAGTAATTTTCAGTGTGGAATATAATTTTTCTTTTCACTACAGATACAAAGATATTATGTAATTTAGTGCTGATATACTAAATATTCATCCTATTTTAAAATCTATCATATGTTATGTCACTATACCAGAGTTGGAAAAACTTTTAGAGACTGAGCACAAAAACTGTAATTCTCATGCTGCATGTAAGCCAACCCCTTACCACAGACATGGCAGGGAGGAAGCACTCCCACTGGGCTGCCGGACAGAGGAGTGGGTGAAGTAAGAAATGTCCTCAGGTGAGGGAAGAGAGGAAGGAGAGCAGTTCTCTCTGGCACATATGCCAGAGGTTCTCTAACACGGCTCTAACGTGAGTCCATCATCCATCTTTCAGGAAATGAATAGCAGGATTCAACACTGGTCTGCCAACAGCAAAGTCTACCACTCCCTTCACTACAATAGATAAGTCTTTTGGGATAACAACCCTCATACACCTGCTTTCACCTCACTCCCCTGGACAGAAGCTCCTTGGGCCTTTTTGCTCTAGTAGCCAGTGTGCTTCCCCTTGCTGAAAACAGGAAAGAAAATCTTCTCTAGGAATGGTAACTCCTGGGCATAAGGAAGAAGAAAGGGATCAGGAAAGAAGGATAAAAAAAATTAGTCCTCAATGAAAAAAGGATATGTAAGCAAGTCTTACAGAATGGTTCTGTGGTATTCATTGTAAGGACATTTGCAGGAGGGCAGAGATCATGGAAACCATTTACAATCTGAAAATTCCATCTTTATTTTCTATGTTTAATAGAATAATAGGCACATTCTACAACCTCTATTATCTAGAAATCAAAGGCAGCTAGTAGTGAAGAGGTAAGAGGTCAGAATGTGGAGTGAGAAAAACAAATTCAGTCCAGCCTTAGAGAGATGGCAAGTGGGTGCCCCTGGCAAGTTATTTAACCAGTTTGCCTAACTTGCCTCAACTATCAACTGAGGGCAATAAGAGTATCAAACTCACAAGGCTGTTGTGAAATTAATGTAAGTATGAATCCCCTTACCCAGTTGAGGACATAGAGCAGTTATTTTTATTTATTATTATTTTTTAACTTTTTAAAAACCCTTACCTTCTGTCTTGGAGCCAATGCAGAAGAGCAATAAGGGCTAGGCAGTGGAGTTTAAGTGACTTGCCCAGGGTCACAGAGCTGGGAAGTGTCTGAGGTCAGATTTGAACCTAGGACCTCCCATCTCTAGGCCTGGCTCTCAATCCACTGAGCTACCCAGCTGCCCCCTTGACTTGGATTCTTATCAATTTAGTTCTTTATATATTTGAGAAATGAGACCAGAGAAATCTGTTATAAAACAAGCTTTAGGTATTACCTTTCACCACCTTCAATTCTCATTTCTAAAGAATGATTTTCTTCCATGACCTTTTGATACTCTTTTACCATTTGGTCCATTCTATTTTTCATGGAACTATTTTCTCCATTGGATTTTTTTCCCCTGTTTTTCCAGTTTGTCAATTCTACTTTTTAAAAAACTATTACCTTCATTTGATTTTTGTACTTCTTTCGCCACTTGACCAATTTTGCTTTTACAAGTGTTATTTTCTTTTTGCATTACTTTCCTTCCTTTTTCCATTTTTCTTCAATTTCTCTCATTTTATTTTTAATCCCTTTTTAAATGCTTCCAGCACCTGAGACCAATTCCTATTACTATTTCAAGTATTGCATGTGACTGCTTTGATATCCTATTTTAGTATATGTGCTGCCGAAGCAAGCACTGCTTTGATATCTTAACCCCTTCCTTACTCTCTGCCTTGCTCTTGTCTCTGTAGACATTTTATATGGTTAGATATTTTTTTGCTGTTTTCTCATTTTCCCAAACTTTTCTTTTCTTTTCTTTTCTTTTCTTTTCTTTTTTTTGATTTTTACTTCTATCTCAAAGTTTGACACTGTTCTCAGGGTACAGGAGACACTCTCTTAAATTTCAGTTTTTCTTACTGCTCTCCTGGGCTATAGTTCTGGTTTTCTGCAAGTTTCATTTCTTCCAAGATGGTATCACAGCCAGAAGTCAGGGGGCTATTTAAGCTGATGATTTTGTTTTCTCTAGGGAATGCTGATGCTTTGCAAGGCTCAGGGAACTTAGAGCTACTTTCTCTTTGGGCTAGAGGCCTCACCACAGGCTTGACCAGGCCAAGTGGCTTCGGGGCCTCACTACACCCTTTGGATTTCAAGGGTTGGGTGTGGGTTGCACTAAGGTAGTCTTAAGAAGCATGCTTTGGTCATGAACTCGGCTTGGTCCCAGGTTCAGAAACTGGTGCAGTAGGTGTGTGTGTGGGTGGATTGTTAGCACTCCTCTGTGTGCAGTTTTACTTCCGGCTCCCCTTTGTCCCCAGAAATAGACTGTTTCTGCCTACCTTTCAAGTTGTTTTCCTCAGGAGAATCACCTCACTCTTACCCAAGTTTGTTTTGTGATGTAGGTCATTTGAAAGCACTGTTTTAAGGCTGGGTTTGAGATTTGTAATCGTTAAAATTAATGGTTGGACAAAATATATGAGTGTGGTTGCTGAAATTAATATACCTCACATCAAAATGACTTTTATAGCAGTTTATTTACAAATTAGAGGGAAAGAGTAAGGTAGAGAGAAGAGAAAGAGTGTAGAGAAGATATCTGTCCTATCACACTAGATAATTATTTGGGTCAGTTTGAATTAGTCAGGGCTCTTTGACTCTCCACTGGAGGACCATAAGTCGGAGGGTCCAGTGGTGAATAAAGCAAGGATTCCAGCCGTGAGGCCTCCTCCTAGACAGGGGGCCTCTCCAGAAGCTAGTCCCTCCAGGGGCCAGGAAAGGAGTCAGCCTTTTCACTCACTCACGTGGTAGTCCACGGAGAAGATCCTTCACCAGTCTTCAGATCCTTGAAAAGATCTCAAACCACTGAAAAAAACTCTAAAAACTTGACTCACAGGAAGTTGTAGCTACTTTTAAAGACAGTCCTGTTTCCACTTATAAAACCTTGCTCCCTATTAAGAATAAGTATAATAAATAAGCCTACTTCATAGAGGAGGAAACTGAGGCAGACAGAGGTGAAACGACCCGCTCAACATTTGGGGGTTGGGGGTCACACAGTTGTGTCTAAGGAAGAATTTCGACTCAGGTATTTTTGACTTCAAGTCCACCACTCTATCAACTGAGCCACTTAGCAACCCCATCCAATCTTTGCTTCAAAATTTCCATTGAGGGAGAACTTGTTACTCCTCCCCAAGATAGTCCATTCCACTGCTGGACAACACTAATTCTTAGATTGTTTTTCTATATGTGCCTGGATCTTCCATATTAAACTGGTTCTGCCATTGTAGAACAAGGATAACAAAATGAATCCTCCTGAATGCTAGCCCTTCTTATAGTTCAAGAGACCTATCTTGTGTGTGTATCCACCCCCAACCCTCGAATGTTGTCAATATTAAACACCTCTTGGTCCTTCAACAGATCGTAGTATCACGGGACGCCTTCCTCTAAACCCCATTGGGGGCATTCTCAATCACCACTTCTGGCAAGCTTGGAGAGGCCAACTTTAGGCCATATATGACTTGTTGCTGCTGCTGTCAATGGGAGATTATGAAAAGTTCCTTAATTGTCTGCTGAAATGGAGAAGCTTATGATTAAATCTATGATGTTATGGTCCAGTTTCTTAGCAGATAACAAAAGGGATCAGTCTATCTCTCCATCTCTCCTGCTTTCTGATTGCCCTCTTGCTGCAATTGTCCAGGTGTCATACTAGTAGTGGGTGGGGAAGGACATGTCATTCTCTATCAATCATGGTATTATTATGACATTGCTGCTCACATGGAGCTTGAGGCAGACTTGAGCTGGGACACTTGGCTGTCTCTGCCTCTTTAGTGTTTAGTCCTCCTTGACTTTTAACAAATGAGCACCCTGAGATGGACCTGTTCAAGCTTGGAAATGACTTTATAAGTTTGAAAGGAATGAAGATCAGGAAGGATCCAGATGGGAGCAGCTGGGTAGCTCAGTGGATTGAGAGCCAGACCTAGAGACAGGAGGTCCTGGGTTCAAATCTGGCCTCAGACACTTCCCAGCTGTGTGACTCTGGGCAAGTCACTTAACCCTCATTGCCTACCCTTACCACTCTTCTGCCCTGGAGCCAATACACAGTATTGACTCTAAGACAGAAGGTAAGGGTTTAAAAAAAAAAAAAAAAGAATGAAGATCAGGAAGGATCCAGAAAAGAATTGGAAGATCCAATTTTTGGTTCTTCCAAGGTGGTATGATATGAAAAAAGGCATGATCGCTGCTATCCTGGTCTGTGTTCTGGTTCTTGTCCAGGAAGAGTCCTTGATCCTTTGCAGCTCCAAGTGCTATGGTTTCTCATGTACCTATTTTCACCTTACCTTGATATATGACATGAGATGCTATCTGTGCCTAGTTTTGGGCAAATTGCCTTCCAGTTCCCCCAGTAATTTGTGTCGAATTGTGAGTTCTTACTCCCCAAAGCTCGGATCTTTGGATTTATCAAACACTAAATTACTATGGTCATTTATTACTGCATATTATGTACCTAATCTCAAAGACCCATTGACAGAAGTAGGGCTCACAACACCTCTCCCCAAGCCCAGCTAGCAGAGCTTCAGGGAATGGCCTAAAATTAAACACACACACACACCGTTCACTTTGAGGTATGCACTAGAAGTCGAAACAATTGCTGTTAAAATGATTGTTTATTGAGTGGCTACTCCTTTCCACAAGGCACAAGTACATAGTAGACATTGGGTTATATTGCAGGTTATGTAAATCATGGGTCCTGGGATCTTCCCAACTCTCTCAGGCTTGCCATATTGGATCCTCTTGAATTGTGCTAATTCAGCTTCTTGGGCCTGGCAGCTAAGACCTGAGATCGGAGCCGCCCAAGGTCCTGATACAAGTTCCGCTGCAGGATGGTGCTACTGCACAACATAGCCCCATGGAGGGCTCCAAAAAACCCACAAGTGAGCACATCCTGCCCTGGAAGACAAAAGCAAAGGCAGGGTCACAGGCACTGTGTCAGACAAGACTTCCTAAGGATGAGAGCTCTCCAGCGGGGAGTCCAGCTCTGCCCGGACCAGGCTGCCCCTCCCAAGCTAGGCTGCTAAGCACAGCGGCTACCTTAACGTCTTCTTCCTTCTGACTGAAGGGCTTCACCCAATGCCGTCCTTTACACAGAGGGCAGAAACTGGACTCGCAGAGCGCTCCCCTTGCATCTGCTGCCCTACCTGGACTCAATGCATGGAACAAGATGCTCCCACACTGGGTACTCCTTGGTCTCCCCCTTTAAACTGTGGGCAGGGATTGCCTTTCTTTTTATTAATTACACACACACACACACACACACACACACACACACACACACACACACACACAGTGCCTGGCACATAGTAGACACTTAATCAATGTTTACTCGATTTAAAGTCTCCACTCAAAGAATGAACGACCACGTGTTGGACATATTAGAATGGAGATGTGGGTGATGGACAAGATGGCCACTGAAGTCCCTTCCAGCTCTCAAGTTCTATGATTCTGGGAGTCCTGACCCAAGCAGCGAGATAACAGTGCACGGCTCGGCCCAGGCCAAGGCTCTGGGAGACGAAGAGCCTTGGTTCTCATCTAAGCTCTACTCCCATCCCAGCGAGCTACTTTCCTTCTTTTCTCCTAGAGGCAGCAATCGGGTTGGGGCAAAATGGGGACTAACGAGGGCCCACGGGCCGTTTTGCTCAGACCAACACTGGAAATCCAAAGGGACTACGTAAAGGGTCCGCAGATGGCCCGTTCCTTCTGCCTCCCTTCCCTGGGATTCCGCCCGTGCTACTTACTGCGTGTTATTTATAGGAAAGACAAGGCCTGACTAGAGATGAAGGGATGCCCTTAGGGACAGCGTGAGACGCCCTCCTACCTGTAAGGTAGAGGTTGGGGATGGGCGTCTGCGGCCGCATGGTGGCCATGACACGGGGCTGCAGACGGCTCAGGTCGTGGTCAATCCCGTAGAGCTCTCCCCGGGGGGCAGCCAGGAAGAAGCGGTTGCTGAGAGGGGAGCCTGCGGAGACGCTGGTCACCTGAGAAGGGAAGGAAGGGCAGGAAGGCAGCTGAGTTTTACGCCCTCAGGATCCGGCTTCGCTTTCGTTGTCTCTTGCCTAAAGGACTCCAGCGGGAGCCTGCGGGTCTTCCCGCCTCGCCCCCCACTAGGCCATTCCCTCGGGGCCCCCCTGCTGTGCACCGAGCCAAGACCGAGCCGAGGCGGGAGAGGGCACGGGTGGGCCTCCCCCTCGGTCGCCCGTTGCCCTTTCCTCGGCCTCTCCTCCCTCTCCAGTCCAGTACCTTTCCCTCCATCTGAGGGTACAGTTTCATCAAAAAGGGCAGAGAAGCTTCTATGAAGGAGTCTTTCAGGGCCTCGTAGTCGCTCCCCCTCTTGCCCTGGGGCTCGTCCCGCCACTCCTCAAACCAGTCATATTGGGCAGGCAGCAGCATGATCACAGTGGACCGGTCTGAGGACACAGCACTCGGGTCACTATACCTGAGCCAGGCCCGCTCCTACCCCTGCCCTTCCCCTCTGCCCCGGCCTCTGCCCCACCTGGGAATCTGGCCTCCCACGCTGGGTCTTTGGCTGATGGTGACGAGATGAAGAAATAGGGAATGTGGGCCGCAGCTTCGTCCCTCGGTAGGGAGAGGTATCTCTGCACCCTGTGGGGAGGAAAGAAGATCTGCCACATGGCTGCTCCCTCTCCAGCCAGAATCAGTGGAACTCTTAGAATTCTGGGGCAGCGAGGTAGGTCAGTGGATAGAGTGCCAGCCTGGATACAGGAGACACTCTCTGTGTGACCCTGGGCAAGTCACTTAACCCCAACTGCCTAGCTTGTACCATTGTCCTGCCTTGGAACTGCTACTTAGAATTGACAGAAAGAAGGAAGGCAAAAGGAGGGAGGGAGGGAGGGAGGGAAGGAGGCAGGATCCCGTACTCTGAGGTGTTTTTTAAGTCTCTCCCAAGAAGACAGGCGTCATTCTCTCCAAACAGGACAGCTCAGTAGAAGGGGATCTTGACGGAGTCCTTGGATTTGAAAACGCTGCCAGAGACCCAATCAAGCCAGGCTAACAAGTGATCCCAACAAGTGAGGAAAGAGAAAGCTGGCTTAGGAGAAGTCTCCTGCCCATGGAAGGACAAAAAAGATTCAGAAGCTTCCAGGAGGAGGGAACTGTAGTTCCTGGCTGTGGAGACCACGGGCCCAGGAGCCATTTGGGACCCGTTTCCTGCCTGGAGGAGGAGGATCCAGGGCCCCCTCCCGCCCCCCGGCCAGGCCCAACTCTCCTCCTTTCAGTCTTACGCCTTGTCCATGTCTGAGTCAAAGTAGACAAAGTAGTTGTTGGCTTCCAGACCCAGGTCACTCTTGGAGCCCTGGAGGCAGATGAAGATACAGAGCGCAGACGGGCCATGACGCACCATTCCTAACTGGGACTGTATACCTGTGGAAAGGAGCAGAGACTCAGGAGCCCGCGGCAGAGCCGGGTGCCCAGGGAGGGGGCTGGCCAAAACCACTGACCCTGAAGGGCCTGTCTGCCGCCTGAAACTCGGCCCTCTCACCCGTGGGACAGCGTGCCGGATCCCCTCGCTCCCTCTTTTGAGGGGATCCGCATACTATTCCCACTTTCTAAACTCTCGTGGCTGAAAGGTCGAGGGACCCGAGGAAGAATCTGAAGATCCAGAGCGAAACTCTGCCCTGTCTGGAGATGAGAGGGTAGAAGAACGTAACAAGGAGGAGGACACATCAAGCTAAGCAGCAGATGTGATGTTCTCCCCAAAGAGATGGAAGCAGGCACGGGTCCTCTCAGCAACAATGATGTGAAGGGTCTATGCTACCAGGGGCAAATGACATCTCCAAGTCATCTGCGACCAGATATCAGGAATATAAAATTCTGCTCTTTCCCAGGCACGGATCCAATGGATGATGGAGAACCTCCCAAGGCTTGCCCAACCTCACTGCTACAGACTTGTCATGACTACAGTGAGGACAACTGATAACTGGCCAAAAGGGCCTAGAAAGCACTTCAGACTGTCTTATCTGTGACAGATGCCACCGAGGCTACTTTGCTCCCTTGTCTCCTTTCTCTAACCCTCACCCCATCAGGCTGGCCAGGCAGGAAGGGTGGCACGGCTACTCATGCCACCTGGATAAGCTAGCTGTCACCAGCTGTGACCATTCTGGTAAGGCAGACGCCAACTAGGCCTGACTCTGCCACAGCCCCATGGCTGACCACCTGCCCTGCTATGGGTCCTTCCATTCCTACAGGTGCTGTCATCTGACCTTTCTAGAGTCCTAAAACTTTGCTATTTCCCTGCGTGTGAACTCTCATATGTTGTTTCCCCAATTAAACTATGAACTCCTTGAGAGCAGAGAGTTTTTATTTCTATCTGACAGCACTTCATAAAATTTAATAAAATCAAATTTGGTCTCGGCCACTTCCTAGTTGTGTGACCCTGGGCAAGTCATTTATCCCCAGCTGCCTGGCCTTTACTGCTCTCCTGCCTTATAACTGAAACTTAGTATTGATTCTAAGACAGAAGGTAAAAGTTTACAAAAAATACATAATAAAAGTAAAGTAAGTTATAAAAGTAAGTTTCATTCTGTAAAGAAGCTGAAGGCTAAATGGCCCTGCTGCTGATTGTAGAGAAAGATCTCAGAAGAGACAGAGACATTTGGGAAGTAAACAGCTTAAGAAATTGGTGTCTGAAATCTCAATCTGAATATCTAGATCATGGCTGAAAATATGGAAATGATGTACTCCTGGCCAGGGACAGAACACACCTGCCACAAGCTGTGCCAGATCTGGACTCAGACACTTGAAGGAAGAAAAGGTTACTGAGAGGGAGAGCTGGACATGGCAGTGGGGAGCAAGAAGTAATCCACGTTCCCTACTGAGATCAGTGGGTGGGCACTGTGGAAGAAGGGAGAATCTAGCCAAGGTGGGAAAGGGCAGCTACGGAAGCTGGGTCGTCAGGAGGGAGCCAGGATTCGATGAGGACAAGAGGATGGAAGAAGGAGAAGGGGAAGGGGAAGGGGAGAAAATCCAGAGAGCACAGGGGACTGGGCAGATCATTTTTGAGTTGGGGGTCAGGGGGATGAAGAATAGGGTTAGAACAATTCCTGGGCTGGGCTGTGATTAGGACTCATGGAAGAATGCAAATCGCCGAGAAATTCTTTGAAGCAGATTATCCTTGCCCACAGGGGTCCAGCCTCGGGAGGATCTGACTGGCAGTTGTGTATGGCTGGGAAGGGCAAGGGCATGGTGGTGCCTATCCTGTGGAGTTGTGGGGGCTGCAGACAGTGCCTGGAACATCCTGCCCAGAGTCACAGATTCCATCCCAGCCCGGGGCAGTGATGCTCAGGAGGATGCATTTGCTTCCTTTGCTCATGACTAACCTTTGGGCATTGATGTAAAGATGTCTGAGGTCGGGGCTTTTATTGTTGGTTCCTTTCTTGGATATGAATTTCTGGGAATTCCTTCCTCTAATACTCTTCTTTCTATATTATCCCTTCTCTTTCTAGTACTCAGTTTGGTAGATGAACAGCAACTTATTCCTTCTGTCTTCCTTTTTGGTTTAGGGGAATGAGAACAAGCATTTGCTAAGCCCTGGCAGAAGGCATGAGGGAGGCAGTGACGGGTCCCCTGGAGGAGGGGGCTGCAGAGCTGTCCTGGCTAGGCAAGGGCGGAGGCTCAGCTACAAGTGAAGCAGGACGCTCGCTGGCTTGTACCTGACAAACTGCGGGCCCTCTCGGGCAGCAAGCGCTCGTAGGTGTTAAATATTCCCGCACTGGAGATCACAATGGGGGCAAAGACGTTCACCAGATCTCGGCCCTTCTTCACACTGACACCTGCGGAACAGAGGAGCCTGGATGAGGCCTGGACAGCCCAGACAGGAAAGAAGGCGGGTGCTGGCCCCGAGCCCTTTTCATGGACGGGTAAGCTCGGAGAGGGAGGATGATTGCAGCGGTGCCTTGTATTCCTGAGCCTGGCACAGAGCGCACGCTAAAAACTGCTTCTTGATAACGCGACTGCCTTTCTCTGCCCCTGAAGGCAGGCCTGTGCTCTGTTCACCCTGGTAGCCTCCACAGCACTCAGCAGAGGATCTTGGCATACAGGAAACCTTCACTAAACATTTCACCAATGAAGGACTGGGGGAGTCGTGCTCTCTGATGTGGCCCATCATCACCACGCTCCCTACCCCCCATCTCAGCTGTAGATCCCAGCGTTCGGGGCCCACGTGGCAGCCAGCTCTGCACCCCATCACTGCCCCTTGGAGCCTCTGCCCAATTCTCCTTCCTTGCCTCGATTTCCCCCACCCCCCATTCTAATGATGTGCCCCCCAGCTCTCACCACAGGCTCTTCCAGCAGAATCCAGCAGCACACTCTCCACCTTTGCCCTGGTCAGGACTGCGCCCCCAGCCCGCTGAATCACTGGGATAATGTGAAAAGCGATTTCACTGGAGCCTCCACGAGGGTAAAACGCTCCATTCTTGTAGTGGTTCACCAGGATGGCGTGCATAGAGAAACTGGCATTCTTGGGGGTCACGCCTGCGGGAGAGAAGAAAGAGGAGCGTTCTGGCTTGGCATTCACCCCTCACAGGCCAGGACGAGGGTCCCTTCCAAAACCAGCTTCCTCAGTTCACCTCTGGAAGCAGGATCATTTCCTAATCTCTCAGGGAGCCTTGCCAGTAACCAAACCTGGGAACTTCAGCATCTCTGGGGCGATGGGAGAGCCCCCCTCACAACTGCAATGCCGCTGCATCAAAAGGTGGCGGCCACATCTCGTAGGACAGCGAGAGAGCCGGGGCATGGAGGGAACTTCCACAGGGCCGAGGGACAACAGTGAGAGCTAGAATTCAGATGGCAGCTGCCATGTGCCAGGTTTCTCTTGTTTCTCACAATAGCCCTAGGAGGTGGGGGCTATTGTGACTCCCATTTTACAGCTGAGAAAGTTGAGGTTCAGTGGCCTGCTCAGCATCACGGAGCTCATAAATGTGTGAGGCCAGATTGAGACCGAGGTCTTCCTGACTCCATGTCCAGCAGCCTACTAACGACCAGCCCTTTTGTTAAAAAGCTCTTGAGGGCCAACGTATAAACCACTCTTTCCCCTACATCCAGCAAAACACGGAGACCCCAGAGAGCAGCAGCCCGCCTGCACCTGCCACACCCCCCTCACCACCCCAGGGTCCCCCAGAACCCACAGTCCCTACCGTAGGTGGGAAAGATGTAGCTGAGCACGGCTTTGAGGTCTGGGGAGGCAGGCAGCTGGTTGAGCACCTCCTCTAAGCTCTGGGTGGAGGCTCTCAAGAAAGGGGAGAAAAAGGCCAGGACCCCCAACTTGTCCAGCAGCTTCACCACGGGCAAAGGGATGATCTTCAGCAGGATCATGTGAGAGGTTCCTTTTGTCACCTCCTGGGAAAAGAAAGGAAGCCAGGGAGAGAGAAGTCTGGCTGGCCGAGGCCCAGGGACAGAGGCTAAGCTCCAGTCAGCAACAGCCATGGGATGCTCTTGGGAAGACCTCCGGGGCGCAGGAAAGATGGTGTCCAAACAGAACGGATCCTACTGGGCCGCCCAAAACAACCAATAAGAGGAATGCAGGCAAATGGCAAAACCCGTGTGAAGCACAGCAGAGGGAAGGCAAAGGAGCAGGGCAGGATGGTCCAAGGGCCACAACCACCCCCAGGACACAGAAGTCACGAGGACAGACGCAGCCCAGGCTGGGATAGACTCACTGGGCAGAGGAGAGAGAGACAGTGGGAAACCCTGGGAGAGGTGACTGGTACAAAGAGATTCAGAAACTCTGCTGGGGGACACATGCCTGATTCTCCAGACTCTGCCCCCCAACCTTCCTTCTCCCTCTGGAACCCCACTCAGCCACAAAGCCCCTTTTCTCAAGGGTGGGCACCTCCTGGAGGAACTCATCTCCCAGCTGCGCTCCTGACCCCTCCTCTCCCCACCTCCACCTTGGTGCCCTGTAGGTGCCGACTTCTGCCCTCAGGAGGGTGAGCTCTTGGAGCTTGTCTTTGTTTGTGTGGCCTCGCCAGTGCTCAGGAGGGTCTCCGGAGCACTCAGCATTTAGTCAGTGCCGGTTGCCTTGCTTTGCCATTTGGGAAAAATGGCTCCTCAAAACCTCACTGGGCAATGCTCTTTCCAGGTGAACACGGTGGCCTGATCCATGCCCTGCTCCACCCAGTGCTGGAGTTTTGGGAGGGGGTTTCCCTGCACTGCTTTTGGGCTCCTCTCCCCTTACACCACCCCCCTCACATTCCCATCCCACCACAACAATGACCCACAGAAGTCGACTTCTCCAGCCTGTCCTGAGCCTTCCTTCCCTCCTCCTCCTTCTGAGATCCCGTTAGGTGGCCGGAGCTCTTCTGTTAAGCCAGAGCTCACTGAGGTTTTGTTAGAGGCTAACTAACTGCCCACCCTGCCAGGCCAGGCATTTGTATCTTAAAGGAGCGGTCAGTGCTCAGAAGGAGGAACTCCCTGAGGCGAGGAGGGCCCCTGAGGACCAGAGCAGGCCCAGCTCAGCTCAGGAGAAGCAGGAGGCCCAGGACCTCTGTCCCTCCTCAGATCTACTCCCTCCCCCAAAGGTAAATGTGGCTCCTTCCTGGCTCTACACAGGAGGGGATGAAGCCCGTCAGGCAGCCTCAGTCTTACCTTCACCATCTTCATGTACTTGTCAATGGCAGCTTCTTCATGAGGGAACTTTTCCTTGAGGCCCTGAACAAAGGCTTTCTCCCCAGAGTACATGGGGAACTTCCTCCTGCCACTGGGTCCATCCAGCACCATGATGTCAAAGGGAGAGTCCAAGGGAGCCCAGTCCAGCTGCCCCTCCGTGATCTGGTCCAGGAGGAAGCGGCTATAGCTGCCCTCATTCAACTGCCCCACGTAGTGGATTCCTGTCAAACAGTGGTAAGGAATGGGTATGATGCCAAGCAGGTGTACCCAGGGAAGCACAGAAAGGTGGATGGAAGTGCCCAAACTTCCCCTCACATAGATGGATCCCAGGCTCAGTCTTTGATAACAGCAAATCCCAAGACTAGCCATACTTCCTCGGGCAGCTCAATGGTGCAGTGGCTAGAATGTCAGACCTGGAGTCAGGAAGGCTTGAATTCAAACCTTGTCTCAACCACACCTTATTTGTGTGACCCTGGGCAAGTCATTTACCCTCAATTTACCTCACTTTCCTTATCTGTAAAATGGGCATCATAATAGCCCATTTTTGTGAGGATCCCATGAGATAATATCATTGTGAAGCCCTTAGCATAGTGCCTGGCACATAGTGCTTGCTTTTGATTCTTTTTCTGACTCTTCAGATTCTGCCACTATTGTCCAGCTGTCTTCCCCTCACAACCCTGCAGCCTTTTTCTTCCACTGGTGACCTCTTCCCAGAACCTCCACTTTGAAGGAGGCCCCCTGCACTGTGCCCCCAGCCCTTTCCCATTAGAATGTAAGCTCTGTGGGCACGGATTGTCTTTTAGGTCGTATTGGTGTCCCCCACACTTAGCACCAAGCCTGACCCAGAGCTGGAGCTAAAACAGGCTCGCTGACCAGTCACCCAGAAATGGTGACAGCCTCTCCTGCTCTAAGCACATTTCCTCCCTGTGTAGCTTCTCACTCAAACCAAGGACCCCAGAAGGCCTGGGGCTTGCCTAGGGTCAGCGGAGGCTCCCCTCCTTCCTGACCCAAGTCAGCCGGTGCCACAGCAGCAGAAGTGTAATGGGCTCATTGGTCTAGAGCCACCAGTCCAACCTTCCCCACTTTACAGATGAGGACACTGAGGCTCAGGGAGGAGACAGAGCCCAGCTTTGGACACCAAGTTCAGCCTTCTGTCCCCTACCCTGGGCTGCCACCCTCATGCATCCTGAGACTGAGGATGCCAGGTTTTCCCCAGCCTGCTTACCTGTGTCAAATTCCAGACCATCCTGGCCAAAGGTATGGCAGCAACCACCAGCCTTGGTGTGCTGCTCCAGCACCAGGACTTTCTTGCCCACTTTGGCGAGGAGGGCCGCCGTTGCCAGGCCCCCGATGCCACTTCCGATCACTACCGCATCCAGCTGGTCTGGCACGTGGTTGGCAGAGAAAGCTGCAAAACAAGAGGGAGCTCAGGGTCAGCCTCTGAGACAGGACTCGGGACCACCACACCAAGCGATTGTCTGGCCTCGCTCACTGAGAAGAGCCCGATACAAGCAGGGGGTTAACTTCAGTCTCAAAGGATGTCATCTGAATGGGCACAGCCTGCTCCAACGGAAACGTTCCTGCGGCTCGAGGGGACCTCACTTACAGACCAGGGCAGTCCTGAGGAGGTCAGGACCTGGAGCCTGGGCAATGGAGGGTCAGTGGCAGAGCAGAGAAAAGGCAGAGTGCCTGGCACGAGGGAGACAGGGGGAAACGCTTGCTGAACAGAATATCACATGGGATGGGACGGCCTGGACATACACATGGTGGCCAGGCTTCAGAGCATCCTTTCTGCTAGACTAGCCTTGGAGGGGGAGAGGGGTCACAAGGGCCACCTCCTCCACACCTAACAGCAACAAGAATCCACACAAACAAGTGAGGACTCAGCTTGGGGTGCGACAACACTAGTGAAGGAACCCTTCCGGGGCTACACTGGAGAAGGGAATGTCAGGAAGTCTTCCTGACCTCAAACCTCTATTTGCCATTTGGAAATTCTGCCCAGGCTCCTGTTTCTTCCCTCTGAGGCCAGACACAGCAAGTCTGATCCCTCCTCTCAGTGAGAGCCTTTGACATGTCCTGGCTCTCTTTCAGGCTTCTCCTCTCTAGGCTAAATATCTCCCATGTGCTGTTGCTTCAGACTCCATGTGCACTTAATGGTTTCCAAATCCCAATCGCATTCAGCCCACACCTCCACCTCTTCATCTGATCCCCAAGGCCTCCCCGGGAGCCTGGGCCTAAGAAGCCCTCTAGCGAGGCCATGGTTTCTTCAGCCCAACACAGGTGAGGCTTGGAAGCAGTTCATGGACCAATCACAAAGTATCAATTAAGGGCTGCTTTGTGCCAGCTCTTCTGCCAGCCACCAGGGATATAAAGAAACGCCACCCCTACCTTGGAGAAGCTTCTAGTCTAACGGGTGAGACAACTTGTAAGTGCAGGGGTACATCTGGAGCCTGGACTATCACAGCGCAGTAGCCCCCCATTTCCCTGAGTCAGTCCAAGCTCATGTTCACTGTTTCCATGGCACCATCTATCCATCTCATCCTCTGCTGCCCGCCTCTCCTTTTGCCTTCAATCTTCCGCACCAGCAGGGTCTTTTCCAAAGAGGGAGTCAGGAATGTAATGAATGAAATTCTCAGGAGACTGTATTTCTTGATTTTAAGTTAATTTGTTAATTGGCCCTTCAAGACATCCTAAACTATTCAGGCGACTCCCTCTACAATCTGAACAGGTACAAAAGAGAGAGACCCCTCTCCCACGGTTCTGTATACCCCTTGGGAGCTCCCACTCTGGCCCTCCCCTGGATATCCCTTCTCTGATTAGAGAGAGCCACTGAGGAGGTAGACCTCAACTCTTCCCTCATCACAACAGGGGAGTGTCTTTGCTTCAACTCTGAACACACTGGCACATTCAGCCACTGGGAGTCCAACTTGGCTACTAAAGCTTGCTGGCCTTCCTTCCTTAATCTTTTTAAGTGGGTCAGGGTTCACCCTGTCCTAAATCCCTTTATCTTTAACTAACACAAAAAGTCCCAAGTCATTCTGATAGCAGGCAGGGGTGAAACTGGGTATAGCCTCAGTTTAGAATCAGACTTTTAAATCTTGACCCTGGGAAGGCACTAAGGGAAAAAAAAATGATTTCACAATTCAATATTAATTTTTCAGCTGTAGAGTGACCCTGGGCATGTCATATAAACTTCTTTTTGCCTCAGTTTCCTCGTAGGTAAAATGGGCATAATAATAGCACCAACCTCCATAGGTTGCAAGGGTCAGATGAGATGTTTGTAATTTAGCACAGGGTCTACACAGAAAAAGTACCACATAAATCTTAGCTATTGTGATTTTTTTAAAAAATGAGGAATAGCAAGTAATGCAATTGGGCTAGATAGAATATATATAAAGTGTGTGAAGGGGACAAGAAGAATGGAAAGTCAGGAGGGGGCCACGTAATGAAGGGCTTTACAGGCCAAGCAGAAGAGCTAATTGATCCTAGAGGAAATGGGGAGCCACTGGAGTTTACTGAATTGGGGAAGGGGAGAGGGGAATGGAGAAAAGATCATGATCGGACCTAAGCTTTAGGGAAATCACTTTGGTAGCTGAATGAAGATTAATTAGAAGGCTATACTAGTAAAAGAGGTAATAATGACTTGGGTATTGTGCAGAGATGGCAGGGACCCTGTACCCCTTAACTCAGGCAGACTGTGAACAGGGAAATTCCCTTCCCCCTTCCTGTCCTTGTGACTCCGGAGGCAAAGACCATTATCCTTGGACATCCTTTAGGCTGAGTTAGACCAAGAGCTGGCCACACCTTGATAGCCTAAGCCCTGAGGATCTCAGGCAGACCCCCAAACCCACCGAATGCCTGAGTGCAAGAAGTCAGGTCCACACTACTGTAAAAGATACAAACCCCCCAGAACTGGAGCACTCAGGGAGCAACCCAGATAGTTGCTTCACGCATGCTGCCATTCCATGTCTTGGAGGGCAACCCCCCAGGGTTGTTCCACTCATGCTGTCTTGCTGGCCATTAATCCTATCTTACTAATAAATCTTTCTTTTTACTTTTAAGCTAAGTATGGAGTCCTCTCATTCTTGAGAAAGGTTTCCTTCCCGAACCCTGGGGTTCACCATTTGCACCCATTCACAGGGTGAAGGCTAGAGTAGAGAGAAGAGACTTGTCAAGGATTAAACAGATTGCTAACAACTTTGTATGGAATTGCTTGGGGATATTAGCAGTAACCCATGAAACAATGACCCTTGCCCTGGAATCATCTCTGCAATGTTCTTGCACAAGAATAATTCAGACTGTCCAAACAGAACATCCAGGCCCTACAAAAAAACAGAGGCAGATAAAAGCAAGGCTATCTTTTTCCATGATATCAGAGTTACATAAGGCTTTACCTTTCTGTGTCTAGGCAGAAGTTTCTCCCTGGTGGCCCAATCCCAGAGACCCCATTCCCTCTTTCTGGAAACACTCTAAAACCCACCTCCTCTTCCTCCCCTCCACTGGTTCTACCCCAAAGTCCCATGTGTCTCTTTGTTTGTTTGTTTGTTTTTTAAACCCTTAACTTCTGAGTATTGGCTCCTAGGTGGAAGAGTGGTAAGGGTGGGCAATGGGGGTCAAGTGACTTGCCCGGGGTCACACAGCTGGGAAGTGTCTAAGGCAGGATTTGAACCTAAGACTTTCCATCTCTAGGCCTGACTCTCCATCCACTGAGCTACCCAGATGTCGTCCCCTCCCCCCCCCCATATGTCTCTTTTAAAGAAAATAAACAAATCTGCTGATTTGGTTTTCAGGGATTCAGATGTGTAAAGGTTAACAGGCTGGACAACTGATTGAATAAGTATGATGATTAAATCGAGGATGATACTGTGGAGGCAGGCCTGGGTGACTAGGAACTGGGTGGTGACTCTTTCTAAAGAAGTGGGGAAGGGGGCAGCTGGGTAGCTCAGTGGATTGAGAGCCAGGCCTAAAGACAAGAGGTCCTAGGTTCAAATCCGGCCTCAGACACTTCCCAGCTGTGTGACCCTGGGCAAGTCACTTGACCCCCATTGCCTACCCTTACCACTCTTCCACCTATAAGTCAATATACAGAAGTTAAGGGTTTAAAAAAAAAACCATAAAGAAGTGGGGAAGCTCAAAAGAGGGGTGGTGTGGGCAGAAAGAGAATGAGATCCATTTTAGATGTGTTGGAGTCGAGATGCCCATAGGATGTCCTATTTGAAACTTCTAATAGACAGTTGCTGATGTTGGATTAGGGGGCAGGAGACTAGGGCTGGTGGGAGACATCTAGGATTCCTCTTCATAGAAGTGAACATTGAGTCCGAAGCAGAGCAGGTATGTCAGGAATGAAGATCCAGAGGAATAACCAGATAGGTAGGAAGAGAACCAAGATAGCAATGCCACAACAACTGAGAGAAGAGAGTTTCCAGGAGAAGGTAGTCAGTTCCTTCCAGAAGAGGTTGAGAAGGATTAGGCAACAATTAACTTAGATATTAAGGATGGCCAAATCTGGCCTCAGATACTTCGTAGCTATGTGTCCTTGGGTAACTCATTTAACCCCAATTGCCTAGCCCCTGTCACTCTTCTGTACTGAGACAGAAGGAAAAGGTTTAAAAAGAAAGAAAAAAAATGGCATCATAAATAACTTGGAGAAGCAAAGAAGAAATTACTTTTTGGATCTCTAGATAGGGAGGAACTCATAACCAAATATGGGTTAGAAAGGATCATGGTAGATAAAAAAGACAATTTTGATTATGTAAAAATTTAAAGGTTTTGCACAAACAAAACCAGTGCAACACAAATAGGGGAAAATCTTTGCAACAAGTTTTACTGATAAAAATTTCATTTCCAAGATACCTAAGAAATTCAAATCTACAATAAAGAGCCATTTCGAATAGATAAATTGGGGAAATGGGCAGTTTTCTAAAGGAACAAACCCAAATGGTTTCATCTCACCTCCGGCAGATCAGCAAAGCTGACAAAAAAGAAAAATGACCAATGTTGGATTGTCCCAGGCATAGAAATGCCTGGCTGTAAGAGCTGTGAATTGCTCCACTCATTCTGTAAAGCAATTTAGAACTTTGTCCAAAGTGTTCCCTAATTCTCAACATGCCACTAGGCCAAAAAAAAACAAAAAAGGTCAAAGAAAGGGTAAAGGGCTCTCAATGACAAAAAATATTTCTATCAGCTCTTTTTTTGTGGTGATAAAGAAGTGGCAACTTCCATCAAACAAGGAAATGGCTGGAAAAATCCTAGTCTGTAAATGTAACAGAAGCCCAGGAAGTCTTGACTGAAATAAAGCATGGTGCAGAAAGCAGAAGCAGCAAAACCCTTTTATGTAACACCACTGTCAAGACAACTTGGAAAGACTAAGAACTCAGATGAATGCAATGGCCAGGCAGGACTCCAGGAGACTCACCCCCGGGCAGAGAGAACCGTCTCAGGAATAGTTGAGGACCTCTTTTTTTCCGAAATGTGGGTACAAGTTTTTCTTGACTGTGCATATTGGTTACAGGAGGTCTGTTTGTTTGTTTTTAATGGGGAGGAAAGTTAAGTACAGATAGGTGGCACAATGGATAGAGAGACAGACCTGGAGACAGGAGGTCTCCAGTTCAAATTTAGACTCAGACTCTTCCTAGTTGTGTGATCCTGGGCAAGTCACTTAATCTTGGTTGCCTCAGTTTCCTCATCTGTATAACGGGCTGGAAAAGGAAATGGCAAATCTCTCAGGTGTCTCTGACAAGCAAATCCCAAAAGGGGTCAAGAAAAGCCGCCCAGGATAGAGAAAAACCATTAACCAATCACACGGGACACGGGTGGCAGCCCCGCCTCCGGCGCTTCGCAGTGAGGAGCTTCAGGACTTCGCACCTGGAGGTGTCCACGCCCGGGTCCCCGCGGGTGATGCCCAAATACTCAGGGCTGGACCTTGCAGCAGCTCCCCGCGGGGCACGGCCGGGTGAACTTGAGATATCCCCTGTATGTCGGGAGCCCCAGTCTAGGATCCCGAGCGAAGCGCCGCACCCCGACCAGGGTGGATACCGTCGTCCCCACCCACGGAGAGGGAAACCGAGGCCCCCTGAGCCTGCGCACCTTGCTTAAGGACGCCCTTCCGGACCTCCCGCTCAGTGACGAGCGCCTCCGGGGGTCGTCTCACGTCCTTATCGAAGGGACTCGGGCCGCCACCGCCCAGAATGAACCTTCGGCTCCAGGCCACGAGCCGCGCGATCCCTGCAGCCAGCACCAGAGCTAGGGCTATCCATGTCCACACCATGTCGCAGCTTCGGAGAAATGAAGAGAAGAGTCAGTCCATGGACCTTGCCCCGCCCCATTAGGGCGGGCAGCGAGCCGGCGGAGCCCAGCGCCGTGAACTAGAACTTTGCCCCTTGGGACTCCCCTCAGCTGAGAGCCCTAGGAGGGGATCGCACAGCCTTCCGGGAAATGTAGTTCCGGAGAGAGGGCAGTGAGCTTTTGGAGCCCAGCACCAGGAACTAGAACTTTTGTCCCTCGGGGCTGCGCTCGGACCCGCGAGGATTTTACTTAGCCAAGAACCGTATGGCGGACTCCCACAGCTTGCTGGGAAGTGTAGTTCCGACGGGCCGGTGGGCGGGCCTCGCGGGCTACTCAAGGCGCAGGTGCCAACGTGAGGGGAGTTGGAGTGGGGCAGAGGCGGCTGCTGCGGGACTCGGAATGGGAACCCCAGCCAAGGGAGTTGGTGTCGTGGAGCTTAGGCAGGTAGGTGACAGCGGGTCCGGGCTTCGGGCAGGGGGGCGCCCATCTGGGCCTCCGCCGAAGTCCCTCTGGGAGCTTCTCTTTGGGGCGGGAGGGAAGGCGTGACCCTCGGGATGGATACTAAGTAATCTCTCCTCCCGCCTCCAGCTGTGCGTCCTGGGCTTTGACCGCGGGAAAGAATGGGACTGGGGGCTGCAAGTATACGCTCTTCGCTCGTCTTCCCCTACCAGGCTAGCTTGGTACCTTCTCTGCAGCTTGAGGGCTTCACCCCTTGGAGTCCCGGCCCCTTTGGGCAAGCTAGGGGAGCCGGGGGCCCGCTTTCTCACTCCGTTCTCAGATGCATTAGATTAAGTATTAAGTATTATATTCGATTAAGTAGGACTGCGAAGGAAGCCAATTACGGAGAAATGTATTTATAAAACCACTTCTAAAGCCCAGCAAGTTTGCCCAAAGCAGTGGCTCCTCAGCTCCTCCGTTAGACTGTGAGCTCTTTGAGAGCAGGGGTTTGTTTTCCCTTTGCACCCCCAGCCCGCGGAACCTGGCCATCTAATCCAGTAAACTTTTAAGCATCTCCTGTCCACCTGGCACTATGCTAAGCTCTGAGGTGACGCGGGGGAGGAAGCAAGGAGGCTCCTGCCTTCTAGGAACGTCCGTTCTAATGGGAGAAACAAGATTAGAATAGATGAAAGGCAGTCTTAGAGGAGAAGGCATTAACAGCTGGGGCGGCCTGGCAAAAGCTTTCTCCAGAAAGGGGTATTTCGGCTAATTCTCAAAGAAAGGCAGGGAGTGTAGGAAGCCCAGATGCAGAGGGAACAGCCTGGATAAAAGTGTGGAGGTGGGAGATAGAACGCTGTAGATGTGAAATGGTAAATATGCCAATAGAAGACCAAAGAGGGAGTGGAGGGGAGAAATGTATAAAAAGACTGGAAAGATTATTGGGGGAGGGGAGGTCTGTTTGTGAAGAGCTTTATATGTCAAATTGGAGCTTATAGACTGATTGATGACTGCAACTCAACCTCACACAAATCCAATTTATGAGCAGGTGAAGGCATTACCTGTTGATGTCAGTGGCCCTCTTTGCAAACAAAGGACGAACAATAACAACAAGAATAGGGAACTAGTGGGCTCCATCGGGATGGGAGTCCTGGTCGGACTTAGGTTTTAGGAAAATTGTGTTAGTGGAAAATGGATTGGAATAAAGAAAGACTTGAAGCAATAATCCCAGGTATGAGTGGAGAAAGGGAAAAATATAAGCCATGCTGTAGAGGCAGAAAATAATGCATTAAAGATTGGCAATTCTTTATTTTTATTTTTACACATTTTAAAATGATTTATTTATTTTATATGTTTGTATTTACTTTAAGTTATTTGACCCTTACAACAACCTCATGTGGTAGCTACTGTCATCTCCCTTTATGCATCAGGGGCTAGGTTTGAAGGGAGGCCTTCTTGACTCCTAAGTCTGGATGGCCCCTAATTCAGTTTTTGGTTTTGTTTTGTTTTGTTTTTTTCCATTCTGAGAGTGAACTTTTGTAAGATGACACCAGCTAAAATAGTGCCTGGCAGGTAGGAATGGCTGGTATTTGCTTATTTGGAATGACTCTTGCTGGGAAGATCAGAGTGAGGTCCAGAGAGGCCAGGAGAGGTGCCCAGAGGGCACAGGTGAAATGGAGCCCATCATGTTCCTGATGCTTGGGGCCCCTGGGTCTGGGGTCACCCCCTGGCTCTGCCTCCTGCCACCACCTGTGCCTTGGAGAAGTCCTCAAGCCTCTCGTGACTTCTGTTTTCTCAGATGAGTGTTGTTTGTGGGCTCAAGTGTCTGTTGTGTGATGTGGGGAATGAAAGGTCTCAGGAGAGCTAAGTCTGGATCCTCTTGCTCTCCCCAGCCAGAGAACATGGGGAACTCCCCCCAGGCTTGGCCTCAGCAGGGACTGGTGGGAATTTACGATTCTAGCCCTGTGGTTGCTTTGTTTGGTGTTCATGGGAACGGGTACCCTCTGGGGGATTTTGTTTTGCCCTGTGGATGCCTTGGAGATAGCCTGTGACACTGGAATCAGACTTTCCCCCTCCTTAGCCCCAGTACCTTTGACCTTGCCCCCTACAGGGACGTTTCTCCCATCGGAGACAGGTACATGCTCCTCTGGGCAGCTGACATGTTCCCCTCCTAGCATCCTGTCAGGAGTGCTTTGTTTACTGATTTATGGAGCCCCAGATTCTGATAATGGGGAGACCTCCCAGCCATCTAGGCCAGCCCATACCTCAGAGGAATCAGACTGCACTGTGTCTCACAGGTGGCCCTCCACCCCCAGCTTGAAGCCCTCCAATGAGAAGGTCCCCCTGCCCCCCCAGCTCCCATGGCAGCTGTGGGAAGCTTCTCCCAGCATCAGCTCTACTTTCCCTCATTGCCAGGTTGTCCCTGGTTCTACCCCCAGAGGCAAATAGAGCAAGTTCCATGCTTTGTCCCCACCCTGATATTTGAAGGCTGTGACCTTGTCCCCGGCAGGCTTCTCTGCTTCAGGCTCTGCTTCCTCCCTTTCCCCTCCACATCCTGCCTGCCCTCCCCTGGGCTGGGCTCTCCAGTTTGCCAGGGTCATCCTTCCACCGCAGGTCCTGCACCTGAACTCGGTGCTCCTGATAGGATCTGATGAGGGCTGAAATGGAGTAGAAGGCTCCCCTCCTCATTCCTGGGAGCCTGGCCTCTGTAGCCCAGTCCCAGAGAAGCTGCTCCTGGAGTAGACGCTGGCACGCTCTAGCACCACACTTCACACATGTTGTACGTAGCACGTCAGTATGTGGACGAAATCACTTCTCTGACTAAAATTCCCCTTCAGAGAGTCTTACCCTTCCACGGCCCTCGGATCCCATCAGTAAGGGCTCTTCTTTCTCCCCCCTCCCCCCGGGGCCGGTGGCACCCCAACCATACCTTCCCAGCTTGGGAGAGTCTCGGCAGGTGGGCCAGTGGAGACTCGCAGAACCTGGTTCAGATCTCATCTGCCAGGATCACTGCCTGGGAGACCTTGAGCGAGTCCCTCGGCCACCCTGGCCTTCCGTTTTCTTGTCTGTAAAAGGAATCGCTGGAAAGAAATGTCCTCCAAGGTCTCCCCCAGCCCCAGCGTCCTGCCATCCTTCCTTAGATGATGGCCCCACGGGCCCAAGGCTCTCCGGCCAGAGGGTCTCAGACAGTTTTGGGGCTGTGGGCTTGACCTTCTGCCTCCTGTAGGGCTAGTTTGCTTCCTTTCCAGGCAGACAGCCTGGATAATGTCTTCCACAGGACTCACTGCTGCGCTATCATTAGAGGAAGCTACAGCTCGATTAGACCCAATGCTCCTCTTTCCTTTCTGCTTTGGATTGTCCCCGGCTGAGATGAATTTGAGAGTGGGATGTTTGCTGATGTGCAGCCTGGCCAGGAGCATTTTAACATCTAAAAGACATGCTCTAGTGTGACTGATCTTCCAGCCATGGAAACACCGTTTTCCCCATTTATCACACACTAATGTTTAAAAACAGGAGGTCTTAATTGAAGTTCACGGGCAGGTAAACGACAGTTCGGTCTGTCTCTCTGTGATCTCATCTGGGGTTTTCTTGGCAAAGATACTGGAGAGA
This sequence comes from Gracilinanus agilis, assembly GCF_016433145.1. Lineage (NCBI taxonomy): Eukaryota > Metazoa > Chordata > Mammalia > Didelphimorphia > Didelphidae > Gracilinanus > Gracilinanus agilis. The sequence goes on from NC_058131.1 coordinate 33,014,632, forward strand.
TGTGCCATTTCTTCTCCAGGTCATTTGACAGATGAGGAAACAGAGGCCAGCTGAGTCAAATGACTGGCCCAGGGTCACACAGCTAGAAAGTGTCCGAGGCTGGATTTTCTGGTTCTAAACCTGGTGCCAAAGACAACTGAAGTGAACTGGAGAGGAGCCGCTTTGTAAAGCTGGTCTTCTCCCGGAGCTCTGCTGTTTCGTGAAAGCCAAAGCATAGCTGAAGCTGTTTGGGATTGAATAAAGGAGTGGACGGTCAGGCTTGGGCGTTACTCTGTGGATTTTGCAGATCGTGGAGGCTGGATTCCGTTAAGGAGACCTGAGCTCAGGGGGCTGGATGAGAGGCTATGGCAGTTGTTTGGGTGAGGGGCTGGTATCATGAGCCAGCCACAGCCGCCCAAGGAAGGACAATGCACAGAGGTTCTCGGAGCCCTTCGCGTCCACGCTGCTCCTCTTTGTGGCTTGTCTGTCCCAGCAAAAGGAGGGAAGGAGGCAGCCTGGCTCTCCTTCCTGTGGGCACCTGCCTCAGCCATGTGGTAACCTGGGGATGGACCGTGGGCACGCCATGAGGGAGGGCTGGGCAGAGACAGGAGCTTTGTCTGCTTGGCAGCTGCCGTGGGTTATAACTGACCCGAGGAGGCCAGCCACTGGGAAGGAGCAGATACAGGACTGGTTAGCCCCGCCGTCCCGTCCTCTGGCCAGTCACCCCTCGGAGGGATCCCATCGCCTGCTGCGGCTCACGATCCCCCCTGTTCTAGACCATTGTTCCAGAAGGTAACGGGAGTTTGCTTTTTATTGCAGGATAAAACACAGTAGTCCCAGCCACGACCTAAGACTTGGCTTAGTCCATGAGAACCGCCGTGATCACAGCCTGGTTTTGTGGAACCTTTCTCATATGTGGAAGCTCAGTGTGATGTTCGTGCTGGCAGAACTGAATCGACAGGTCATTTGAAGGTCTGAGGTCTGGCTACCTGATCCTGGGAGTGGTTCAGTCCTTGTGATGTAGAAGTTTTAGCAAATCCAAGTCACCCAAATCAGGGCATCAGTTGAAGGTTCCAAGAGCAAACCAACTCCCAGAGCTATGGCTGAATGGGAAGCATGAGGTGACCAGCTTGTGATTTCTTAGGAGTCCCGTTTTTTCAGCCTCAGTGACCCCTGAGAAGACAGGAGCCTTGATTTTCCCACTCTCATCCGTGGCTTCTTCATTTCTGGCCATGTCATACTGAGTTCTCCAGGCTCCCCTAAAGGAATTCTGTTGAGACATGAACAAAGGAGCTTGCCACCCCCAAAATGGGGAAGAGAAAGAAGATGGACAGGTAAGTGCTCTTCCCTGGGGGCCAGAGTATTCGAGAATATGATTTTTTTTGAGAATATGATTTTTGATACAAACGGAAGATAAAACATCTACTGCCTACAGGGAAATTCAAGTCTTCTAACTCTCATTTACATTTACCATTTAAACCCTTCTCCTGCCTAGGAAGCTCTTCCTTTTTGAGGAATTTACTCTAGAGCCAAGTTTAATTCATCAGACTCTTAGTAAGCATCTAATTTGTGTAGATGACTGTGCTAAGTATTGGGGACAAAATAAAATTTAGGCAAGACTTAATCCCTGACATCCTAAAATTTAAAGTCTAGTTTTCTATTCCTACAGCTTCACTCCTACATATTTTTGGGGGGTGAGAAATCTGAAACAGATCCGTTTGTCCCCTGTTGTTTTAGCTGCCATATCTCTATGAAACACCTCTCTGAGTTTGTTTTTTGAAACCTCTTAATTCTCTTGCATCTCTTTGATTGAGACCATCAGCCACTTTCTTGCTCAGTCTTGCTTTAAAATATTCCAGTGTTTCTGGTTACAGTAGCCAGTCCTTGGATGAAGCTGTCTCTGTTGCTCCATTTATTTAGTTAGCTTTTCTGTAGCAGGATAAGTGTTTTGCTCCAAGGATTCCTGGTTAAGTCTTTGCAATATTGGTTGAGTTAAACTAAATAACAGATAAAAATGATTGCTAAAACGAGGCCTAGAAAAATATAGAAACGACAGGGAATTGGTCATAGTGTGTTTCCTCATCCATAAAACAAAGGCATTGAAGCAGATAACCTTGGAAATTCCTTTTGGTTCTGTATCTATGAAGTTATTATTTTCTGCCCAGAAACCAAGAGATAGAAGAAGAACAAAAAACAGCCCCTGCTTGTGAGGGCTTAGGGAAAGCTCACATGGTCTGAACATAGAGGCCAGCTAGATAGCTTAGTAGATTGAGAGCCAGGCCTAGAGATGGGAGGTCCTGGGTTCAAATCTGGCCTTAGACACTTCCTAGGCGTGGGACCCTGGGCAAGTCACTTGACCACCATTGCCTAGCCCTTACTACTCTTCTGCCTTGGAACCAGGACCCAGTATTGATTCTAACATGGAAGGTAAGGGTTTAAATAAATAACTAGGCAGTGACCTGGATGAGGGAAGGAATAGTCATGCTGTACCATGATCTGGTCAGGCTGTGGCCAGAGGATCTTCTAGATGCCAGGTTTTAGGAAACGTTGATGGACTGGAGTGTGTCCAGAGGAGGGTGATCAGGACTGTCATGTAGCCATTGGTCAAAGAAATCAGGGACATTTAATCTACAAAAGAGAAAGCTTAAGAGGCAGGAAGAAGTGGTGAGGGCAGACAGCATAGCAGCTCTCAGAACTTAAAAGGCTGTGAAGACGAAGAGAAACCCACCTCATCTTGCTTGGTCCTGGAAGGCAGAACTCGGGATGGTGGGGGGAAGTTAGAGAGGTAGATTTTCGTCTAAAAGAAGGAAAACTTCCTACCAGAGTTCTCTTAAAGCTGACTGGGGAGCCTCAGAGAGAGTGAGCTTCTCATCCCTGCACAACTTCAGATAGAAACTGGACACTCAGGCAGGCAGGAAACATTAATTCATTGCATGCTATGTGCCAGACCCTGTGCTAAGCTCTAGGAATACAAAAAGAGGTAAAAGAGAGTCTCTGCCCTCAAGGAGCTCCCAGGATAACTGGGGAGACAATGAGCTAAGTAAAAGATAAATAGGAATGACAGAGAGAAGGCCCCGATCAAGAGCACTTGGGGAAGACTTCCTATAGAAGATGGGGTATTAGTTGGGACTTAAAAGAAGCCAGTGGGCAGAGAGGAGAACAAAGAGGATGTGCAGGTGTGGGGGACAGCCAGGGAGCTGAATGTCACCATAGCACAGTGTGCTTGTTGCAGTCGAGACACACTGAGTCACTTGTGGCATTAAACTGGGCATCATTTAAATCAGCACTCAGACAGAGGAGGGGCCCTCGAGCCGAGGAAACCCATTCCTCTCTCCTTTTTCCTTTAGGTGATGAGAGCTTCCAGCGAGTCCTCTCTGCAAATTGATGAGCAAGACAGCTTCCTTCCAGCCATCAGATGTGTTCCTGTGGGTGTCTCTCCCTGGGCTACTTCTGACCTTTTGTAGCACCCAATGAAGTCTTTTATAGCCTTTATCCCTGACCTCTCCCAGCTACCTCTTTCCATCACACAGGCTTTGAAGTTCCCATTGGCCTTCAGACTGGGCCTTATCCATCAGGAAGACTGGCTTCTGTCCCCAAAATCAAGGGGCACTTTGGGAAAAAAAAGTTCTTTTGATTTGTAGCATGCGGCCCTCTGCTGTGTTGCTGACTCTGGAAGTTTTGATAGAGAAGCAGAGTAGCCCCCCCTTCAGATAAGAGCCCTCAGACAGCCTCCTTCCCTGCCATAGCCCTGAGGCCATGATCTTGAAGGCAGTGGGCCTGTGTTCAAACCCTGCCCCTGCCCACTAGCCTTTCTAAGCAGCTGCTTCCTTACCTGTAAAACGAGAATGAGACTTGGCTCCCTGCCTCGTGAGGAAAGCAGCTTGTCTGCCCTCACGTGCCCTCTAAGTAGGAAGGATCATCAAAGGATCCTGATCCCAAGTAAAGGCGCCCCCTTGTCCCAGCAAGAGTTTTCTCAAAGGGCAGCTGGGGCCTCGGTGTGTAGAAAGCCAGGTCCAGAGACAGAGGTCCTGGCTTCAAATGTGGCCTCTGACGCTTCCTAGCTGGGTGACCCTGGGCAAGTCACTTAACCCCCATTGCTTAACTCTTACTGCTCTTCTGCCTTAGAACCAATATACAGTTTCAATTCTAAAACAGAAGGTGAGGGTTTAAAAAAAAAGAATCAGAGAGCAAGAAAGGAGGAAGGGTCAGATCATTTAAATAAGACTTTGGTTAGAAAACCTGGGGTTGGGGTTGTCGCTGCTGTAGTTTAAACTCAGTCCAAAGTGTAAACGACCCTCTGGGGCTCCTCGGAACGAGGGGTCTTCGGGTGATTGCATCGTCCTTCCGAGGGGCCGCGGGAAGCGGGCACTTCCATAAGGAAACTTCAGGCAGACGTCGCTGGGGTGGGAGCCGTGATCCACCCTGACACTAACGCTCTGTGCTCCTGCAGATCTCAGCCCTGAAGTACCAGACCGTCCTCCAGGCTCTGACCATGGAGGACAGTGGATTGGAGCCGGCCGGTAGGTCTTCATGCCAGCGCCAGGCAGACGTCATGGTCTCTTTCAGGATGAGGGCGGCCTGAGTCGGGCTCCAAAGATCTGTTCCCAGCAAATTGTGCTCCCTTCCGGGTATTTTATAGGCTTTACTTTGTTCACTGAAAATGATAATGACCCCTGGGCTAGTGAGTCAATACTGGGCTCTGCCCCTGCTTTCTTAGATTATTTTGAGCAAATTATCTAATTTCTGTATCTACTTCTCAATTTCCGAAATAGGAATAATAATGTTTGCCTTCCATAGCATGAAGACTGTTGAGTGGAGCAGATATAATGTCTCCAAAAGCCCTTTGGAAAAAAGGTTTAGGGAGCAGCTAGGTGGCTTGCCAGGCCTGGAGATGGGAGGTCCTGGAGTCAGATCTGGCCTCACAGAGACTTCCTAGCTGTGTGACTCTAGGCAAGTCACTTAACCCGCATTGTCTAACCCTTACCCATACCCCTCTTTTGCCTTGGAACCAATACACAGTAAGATAAAAAAAAAAATAGCAAGTTAGTCTGACACATGAAGCCAGGCTACTCTTTGTAAGTGTTGCTTCCTTTCCCAGATGTTCCCTGACCCGCCCTTTTTTTTTTTTTAAACCCTTAACTTCGGTGTATTGTCTCATAGGTGGAAGAGCGGTAAGGGTGGGCAATGGGGGGGTCAAGTGACTTGCCCAGGGTCACACAGCTGGGAAGTGTCTGAGGCCAGATTTGAACCTAGGACCTCCTGTCTCTAGGCCTGGCTCTCAACCCACTGAGCTACCCAGCTGCCCCCCTGACCTGCCCTTTTAATAGCATATTCTAGCATTTTTTAAAGAATTAAAAATAAGGCTCATTGGTCCATAGTTGATAGACTCCATTCTCTTTTTAAAAAACAATTAGGGATGTGAGCCTTCTCTAGGCCTATTTTCTTTCCTCCACAACCTTTCTTTTTAAAAATATTTTTGCTGCTTTTTGCTCCCCCACCCCTCCCATGTCATGATCATTTTCTGGTAACCATATCTCTACTATAGAATCCTCCTTTGTGACAAAGAGAAGCCTTTAAGAGGAGAAAAGGATATTTCATCATTAGGTCTCTGGATGCAAGATTTTCATTATATTTAACTGATGATGTTTTTCCTTTACGTTATTTTTTTTTTAATTTTTTTAAACCCTTAACTTCTCTGTATTGACTCCTAGGTGGAAGAGTAGTAAGGGTGGGCAATGGGGGTCAAGTGACTTGCCCAGGGTCACACAGCTGGGAAGTGTCTGAGGCCAGACTTGAACCCAGGACCTCCCATCTCTAGGGCTGACTCTCAATCCACTGAGCTACCCAGCTGCTCCCTACATTATTTTTTTAAAACCCAGATTTGAACCTAGGACCTCCTGCTTCTAGGCCCAGCTCTCAATCCACTGAGCCACCTGGTTGCCCCCTTTTCTTTACATTATTGCTCTGTGATATTTCAGAGAAGACTGATAATGGTTCAGCACCATCCCTTTGAAATTATTTCTTTACAATCTCAATCTTGAGATATTTCTGGCTTTCTTTGTAAAATTTTGCCTTTGAGACCCTTCCTATCCTTTTCTTGGACCCTGTAAAATCCTTTTTAGCCTCCAAGGATGTAGTTCCTCTGAACCAAGAAACACAGGTTCATGGGGGGCACCTAGGCGCTCTTTTACAATCTCCTTCTTTATTTGGAGAATCACTTCTGTTAGCTCTCTTTGGCCCTTTCCCTTTCCGTCCAAAGATCATTCTTTTTGCCAAAGAAAGAAAAACCAAAACAGCAATTAAATCTTTGCCTTCTCTGTTATGGTGCTCATGGCCCAGTGTGACCTGATTGGTGAGCCTCCTTCTGCTTTGCCTCTCCTTTCTTCATTTTCCCGAGGCTTTCGAGGGCCAGGCCACATTTTGGAATCCATCCTTTGCTCTCTGCCCTTGCTCCCAAGTTCTGTGCACGTCATCTTAATGAGCAGGCATTTAATAATTGCCTTCTGTGTGTTAGCCCCTGTTCAAGGTCTTGGGGACTTAAAAGACAAAATGGGATGTCCTTCTCCTCAGAAAACGTGCGGGAGGGAGACTGGGGATGGGTTCTTATTCTTGGCAGTGATGGAGATCACACCTGGAGAAGTGGATTGTTGCCTCCATTCTAGTCACAACTTGGGAAACCTGGGGGTGCATCAAGAGAAAGGAGGCTTCTCCTGTGTGAATGCTGCCGCCCTGAAAGACAGGAGGATAGGAGGGGGTTCGCTGATCATTTTTTACTCTCCCGAACGGTCTGCTCAGCACCAATTTAGTTTCTTAAAATCTAAATGTAGGTTAGTAAATCCTGTGTGCTTCGCTTTTGGTCTTTTCAGACACCATCCCCTTGTTCTTGAGATATTCTTGATGTTCCCTGCAGAATCTTAGTCTGGGAGACCCTAACTGGCCTTTCCCCGAACCCCTTAAATTCCTTGTTGCTCGTCAGGCTTGCCTGCTTTCCTTTCCTTCCTGTTCCCTCCAAAGCTCCCCTTTCCATCCCATCAGCCATGTTCTCCCTTGAGTGGGAGTGAATGCAGCATAAGTTTCCCACTCACTGGTTCTTTCTTCACCTGTTCAGGGATGAAGTTATCATTAAGGTAACTGAGGAAGCAGGAGGCCTGTCCGTCCCTCGTGGCAGAGAGGGCGCTCTAGGAGACGCCCGAGCAGGCGAGGCCTCCAGCACTCGGGTACTGTGCGTCTGCCAGGGTTCTCTTGCCTTCCTCCGACCAGGTGGTCCGCAGTGCGTCCTCGCCTGCATCTGCTCCTTTTCTGCCTCTCTTGATGTGCTGTGGTTTTTCTTCCCCCCTGAAATGCTGGGGGCTCACAGGCGGCTCGAAGGTGCCCAAAGGTTCGCCAACGCTGGTCTATACCTAGTTTCTGCCATATTGTTTTCCTGTTTTTTCCCGCCGGGTTACACAAGTCTTGGCAGGCAAAACATGTTTCCATAGTGTTCATTTTTGTAAGAGAATAATCCTATAAAACCCAAATCCCCAAATAAAAACCCAAAAACCAAAGTGAAAAATAATTTGCTTTCCTCCATATTCCAATTCCAGTAGTTCTTTCTCTGGAGGTAGATGGTATTCTTTGTCCCAAGTCCCTCAGAATTGTTCTGGATTGTTGTGTTGCTGAGAGTAGCTAAATCTTCCACAATATTCCTGTTCCTGTAAACAGTGTTTTTCCTGGTTCTGTTTATTTCCCTCTGACTCAGTCCATGAAAGTCTGTCCAGCTCTTCCTGTTCCCCAATCCTTAGAGCCCAAGAGTATTCCATCACCTTCATAGACCGCAGTTTGTTCAGCCATTCTTGTGGATCCGGCCCTGAGGCTCTCCCCAGACAAGGCACATGCTTCCTTCCAGGCCCTGTCTTGAGCCCTCTCCCCCCTCCCCTCTCCCCCTGTCCCCCTGTCCCCCT
>NC_058131.1:33022867-33061795 GCF_016433145.1 Gracilinanus agilis
CCCCCCCCCCGCCGGCACCCCTCCCCCCAGGCCTCGGATCCTCTTCCCTGACAGGGTCGAACCCTGGCACAGACCTCCGCGGGGCGGGCTTCCTCGCCCTCCTGCACCTGCTCTACCTGGTGATGGACTCAAAGACCCTCCTGCTGGCTCACGAGATCTTCCGGCTCTCCCAGCACCACACGCAGGTGAGGGCCGCTGTGGCTGCTGTGGCCGCTGTGGCCGGCCGGGGGCGCTGCCATAGCCCGACTGGCCCCAGGGCTGGTCCTGGGCCGGAGATGGGCAGGAGGGCTGTGCAGCGCCTCTGGCCATCGGGACAGGCGCCTCCTGGATCCCCAGTCGGGGCTCTCTGAAGAGCCTCCCAGATCTAGTCTGGCCCTGGTCGTGCCGGGGTCCCCCTCCCTGGCTCGGGCCTGCCCTGCTCCTCGCACTCTCACCTCGCAGCGCCCCTGAGGGATGTCCAAGGTGGCGTAAAGCGCACGGAGGCGCCCCGATTCCCTCCTGCCCCCCAAATCACTGGGCTTGGTTGGTGTTTGTGCGCTCCGGCCTGTTGGGGGTGGCAGCGGGGTCAGAGGCAGCAGGAAGGTCTGTGTGTCTGTCCAGAAGGCAGGTCCGCCCGGTGCTGAGCTACTTTATATCAGCCCCATCTCGATTTCCCCGGAACATTCTAGAAGGGGAGCCCCTGAGAGCCACTTCAGCCAGCTCCACTTTGGGGACTTTTTTCTTTTATCATTTCTGTCTGAGGCTTCTGGGGAAGCGGGCGGGGTTCTGCTCCCTCTGCCGTTCCCTGCTTTTATTTTCTTACCCTTTGGGGGATCTCGCTCGTCCTCCCTCTGCGGGCTTCGGTTTCTTCATCTAACAGGAAGGGCCGGGAGAGGTCCTCGTCCAGCCTCGCGCCCCACGACCCTGCGCCCCCCGCGTGCTCCGTTAGCTCCGGCGTCCCAAGGAAGGCACCAGGCTGGCCGCCCAAGCTCGGGCTGCCCCCGCTGGCCCGGGGGCCATTCATGGGTGCCATTTGTGGGTGCGGGCAGGCCTGGCGGGTCTTCACTGATCCTGGCCTCCCCCCGCACTTCCTAGCGGGGTGACCCCGGGCAGGTCCCTTCGCCCCGCTGCCTCGGCGCCCATATGCACAGTGGGGAGTCGGGGCAGAAGGTGAGGGTTTAGCCACGACAAGCCTTTGGGGAATACCTCGAGTGGGAAGACAACCTTCAACCTCAGACGCCGCTGCACGCTCGGCCAGTCCTCCCGGCACCCCCGGGAGTGAGCTGGGTCTGCTCAGTGGAGACCGGGGCGTTGGGGGGGTAACAGACTCGAGGCCAGACCCAGAGTCCCCCCGGCGTGATTCTCTGCAATCCCTTTTGTGGGGCTGAAACGTAGGCTTGGGACACACAGGAACGGTCAGTGCTGACCAAGAGAAGGGGTTCCTCGTCCCCTTTGGTTCCCTCTGCCGGCCCTCGGGGGGCCAAGGGGGGAGACTGACCGTGGCAGAGTAGCCGAGACCAAGAGGAGAAGAGGGGGTCGGGGGCCTGAGCCTCTCCCTCTGCTCGTAGCTGGGAATCGAGCCTCCGAGCCCCTCATCCCTGCAGGGGAGGCAGCAAGGGCCGGCCTTCGGGCTCCCCGGCCATCGGGCTCCCCGGTCTCCTGCCGAGATGGGCGCGCAGGGATGGGGACAGACCCAGAAAACGCCTGCTGAGCCGCAGCGGCACCCTGACCGGCCGCCCCTTCTGTTCCAGCACTTCCCCTTCTGCGTGATGTCGGTGAACATCACCCGGATAGTGATCCAGGCCCTCCGGGAAGAGTGTCTCTCCAGGTGAGTCCCCGGCCCGCGCCTGCACACGGAGCTCTTCTGGGGCTCCGCACTGGCCCGGCCGTCCCTTCTCCTGCTCCAGCCTGGCCCGTAGCCAGCCTCCGGAGGGTCAAGGCCTCGCTGACCACCCTCTGCCCGGCCCAGACCGCCAGGCCCTTGGGCCCGAGTCCAGCCAGCCCTCTTGGCGGCTGCTCAGACCCACAGACGGACGCAGATGGTCCTTCCCTGTGGGGGGGGGGGAGAAGAAGGCCTCGCCTGGCCTTCCAAGGCAGCTCCTCCCGTCCCCTTCCCTGCCCTGTAGAGAATGCAATCGGCAGCACACGGTCATCCCTGTGGTCAATAGCCTGTACGCAGCCACCTTCCTCCGTCTGGCCCACGTCTGGAGGACGGAGCAGAAAACCATTCTGGACTCCAGCTTTGTGCTTAAAGGTTTGTGCCCGCCCGGTGGAGCCTCCCCCCAAACTCCAGGGGGCCCTTCAGACGCCTCCTAGGCGGGGGGCCTCTGCACGAGCCTCCTTTCTCTGCTTCTCCCCGGCCGGCCCTTCCCTCCCGCTTCCACGCCCCGGTCCTGGCCCTCTGGGCCCTTGGGGGCACCTGGGGAAGACCCCGCCGCGCCTCCGTCCCGGGGCTCACAGGGCCAGGACCGTCCCGAGCGGGCTCCGAGCTGTCCCCTCCTTGTCCGTCTCAGACCTGGAGGTCCTGGCCAAGAAGAACCCGAAGCAGCTGCTCCGGAACCTGGAGACCTACCTGACCCACGGGATGAACGGGCTGGCCCCGCCGGGGCTGCCGGAGGCCCAGGACGAGCTCCCCTTCACCGGAATCTGTGAGCTCCCCCTGGGCACGGCGGAGAGGAGGCCGGCCGTGTGACTGGACACGGCCTGCGAGGAGCTCGCTCAGGCCTAGACGGCCGGCCTCCTCTTCTAGAGGGAGTGACCCGGCCGGAGACAGGAATGCAGCAGGCCCCCGGGCAGTCCGTAGGCCCCGCTGGGCCCCGTACGTGGGCATCCCGGGGTGGAAGTGGCTCCTGTGTGCGGAGCATCCCCAGGGCTCCCGGGCCCAGAGAGCGGGGGGCCGTGGGGCTCGGGAAGAGACGGGGTCCCTGTAAAAGCCCAGGCCGCCGGAGCTTCCCGGGCTCCGCGCAGCGGATGGGGCAGGAGCCGAGGAGAAGTGACGGGAAGAGGAAAGGGAGCAGCGCCAGTCAGTGGCCCGGCCCAGCCAGGCTGTCACCCCTCCGCCGGGCAGGGACAAGTGGCCTCCCGCTTCCTGCCCCCCTTCTGTGCCACAAAACCATCTTCACAGATGGGGGCGGGGCAGGGGAAGGGCCGGCATTCGCACCAGGTTTCAAATAAAGGATCGCCCGGCTCTTAGGAGCTCAGTCTTTATTTTCCTTCAGTTCATGGGGGCAGCATGAAGGGGACGCAGCAATGGTGCCGGCTTTGATGGCCTGCAGGAGCACCCTGGGGGCGTCTTTGGGGGCCTTCCTGCTTGTGCTGGGGGTCTTGGGGGAGGGAAGAGTTTGCCTTCTGCCCTGGCCAAACGTGAGCCACCTGGGACCCAGTCAGCCACCCTCGGGGCCTCACTTGAGTCAGGGGAGCCAGAAACGGTGCAGAGAGCCAAGAGTCCCTCGGAGCTTGGCCCTTCCCCCTCCGTGGGGCCCTTCCCCACTGCCCTTCCTCGGGGTACAGCGGAATAGCCGGCTCCCTTTGGGGAGCGCAGGCCTTCCCTGGCCCTCCTGCTTGGGACATGCAGGAGGCCTTTGCTGTCCAGCCCCAGGCAGGCCTGGCCTTCTCTGCTCCATCTCCGTACGGGGCTGTTTCCTCCACAACACGCTCACCACCCTCTTTGGGTGAGGAAGACCCGTGCAGCCAAACTCCTGCCTCTAAAACTGGCCTCGGGTTCTCTTGGCCTTTCAGACAGGGACTTGGGCAGCCTTGGAATTGGCTCCAGGCTGACGGGATTAGTTTTCTCCTAAGGACTCCTCTCTGGTTTGTCTCTGGGCCAGCAAGAACAACCCGAGAGTTGACTTGGTAGAATAGGGACTGGAGAAATGTGGAGGAAAATGCTGTAGTGTTTTGTTTTGTTTTTTTAACCCTTCCCTTCCTTCTTGGAATCAGTACTATTTATTGGTTCTCAGGCAGAAGAGTGGTAAGGGCCAGGCAATGAGGGTTAAGTGACTTGCCCAGGGTCACACAGCTGGGAAGTGTCTGAGGTCAGATTGGAACCCAGGACTGTCTCCAAGCCTGGCTTTCAATCCACTGAGCCACCCAGCTACGCCCCCCCCCCCCATTATACTTCATTTTTTAAGAACTGGTGGGGTTTTTACTTTGCCTCTGAAAAGCCAGAGACCCTGATCTACTTCCAGATGGCCTCGCCATTCCTGCATGTTCTGAATCAAAGGGCCATTCCCTGTCCACACCCCCTCCTGGAAACCACTTCTCCCCTTAGAGTATTGGCTCCTGGCCGGCAGCCCTGCCCCTGCTCGCCCCGTTGGGAGCCAAACGCTTTATCTTTCATTCACTTTGATGGTAACTCGGGAGTCATGGTGAAGAGTCGCCTCCTCTCTATACCCCAATCTGGAACAGTTCTCAAGTTCGTAAAGATCCAACTTACCAATGAGAAACTTCCAGATCCCAGACCAGGGATAGACGGAGAAGCCTCCCGCCAAAAAGATCAGCCCTGAGGTTGCAGCTTGGGCTGGGAAACTGGGGTTTCTTTCATGGTTATTATTTATGTGAAAAGGTAGCCCTGTGGAACGGAGCATCTCTCTGTTTGTGCCGTTCCCCAGGCTCTCTTGCTCCCTGTTCGGGGGTCCCATCCTCACCCCCCTCTCTGGGCCATGCTTCATAAAATAGGTCTCTAATCAACACGTCTGGGAGGTGGAATCTTCAAGCCAGAGGGCAAGTCAGAGACCACCAAAAAATGAAGGAAACAGAGGCTGGACCTTGCCTACACTTCCTGAGCTAGTTCAAAGGCCCCGTGCCCTTCTGATGAGCCTTCATCCAGCTTCCTCTTCACTGAAGCCTTCCAGGATGTGACTGTGACCGAGGAGGCACCAGGCCACTGGCTTGTGATGGAGTGGTAGAAAGGACCAATTACCTGCCGAGAGGTGGTCTGTGTTGGACACAGCCTAAACTTAAGGAATCGTGGCCTTTGCTACAAGGTTTTCTCATTTGGGAACGTTAACCAAATGAATTGCTACCTTAAAAATGGTACCACAACCTGGAAAACCGCCACCTCCCATGGGGAGTACTATCGGCCCATTCAGTGGCAGAAACTTCTCTGTCCCTCAGCAATGAATAGTTCCTCTTGTATTCTGAGGGTAGTGCCAGGCCCCCTCCCCAGTCTGCTTGGGTTGTGCCTGGGCTTGGGGCCAGAACCCAGGCTCCCAGGCCTGGGCATCTACGATGCCTCCTTTGCCTAGTTCTCAAACCCATCTGCTCCCCTTGGCATACCGGCTGGAGAAGGAAACAAGGAAGGGGCAGCGTCACGACTGGTCAGGCACTAAAGGAAGAGTGGAAGAGGGAGTCCAGTTCATTTATTTTCATTAATTCCGAGATGACGAAGCACAAGGGGCTAGGAGATGGAAGCAAGAAGGCACTTGTAGAGAAGATGCACAGTGGAACCATTGGCCAGCCATGGTAGGGCAAAGTGGAAAGCAGAGTATCATCGGTGGGGTGAGTAAGGGCTCAGGCAGGAAGAGAGAAGGAGGCGGGGGGACAGGAAGGCTCATTTCCAGTTCTTGAAAAATTGCTTGAAGATGGGGCTCTCCCGACCCTGAGGCAGAATCTCTACCTGTAAAAATGGGAAATGCACAGAGGTGTGTATAGCAGTTCTAGCCTCTCACTAATCCATCCCCTCCACCGATTCCTCCGCAGGGCTGGCTTCTCCAGAGATAATCCCAAAATGTAGGTATCCCGAGGCTGACTTTTGTCCTCTATGCTGGTAGTTTGCTAAGCAGAAAAATACCGTAAATGAGCCTGGGGGAGAGTGTCGTTTAGGGAACCTTCTTCTAAAAGCATGTATTATTGGAATGAAAACAATCCATTGGAAATTTGGAGATGAGGCTTATTCGTTCATCCAAGCCCCTCCTGCTAGGGATGACTTTATTAGGATTTCTCGTTCTTAAATATCAAAATTTTACTTTTGTCAAGATATTCTACCATTTAGATTTCCCCCCATTGAGACCGGGCTTCCAACTCCATTGGTCTAAGTTAGAGGCACTTGGCATACCCAACCGTTCCAAGCCTAAAAGGAAACGTCACAGGAGACCGAGAAAGAAACCCCAGGAGGTGGGCGTGAGAGAGGGGTCGGCGTGAGGCAGAGAGGGATCGGGGTGGGGGGCAGCTCACCTGGGTATTGGGGGCATACTGCATTCGGGAAATGAAGTCTTCAGCCACTTTCAGGGCTGCTTGCCTTTCTTTTTCATTGGCTTTTCTTCCTGGGTCGGGGAAGAAATTAAATAAAGGCTCAGCCCTCACTGCAGGACATTCAGGGGATGGGTCAGATCCGGGGCCGAGGACTAAATGCACTAAGCTGTTAAGTTAATATACCAAAGGCTGTAGTCACAAGCCTCCCCCCAAACTAGACCGTTCCAGGTCTGCAGAACTTCTCTTAGGATGGGTGTTCTTCCAGGGTGGGGTCTAGTCCTAAATATATCAGGCGGCTTCCAGGTTCTTCTGTCTGTCACAGGGATGGATACCAAAGATCATCTCTGAATTGGTTCAATTTAACTAGGATTTATGAAGCGCCCACTTTATATCAGACACTTTGCTAGGTACAAGTCATAGGGGGGAAAAATCATTCCAGGCAATACAAAGGGTGCTAAATAAAGACCAAGGAACAGGAGGGGGGAATATCTGCAAAAGCTCCCCATAGGGGTGGGAGGAGGGGGCAGCCTGAGCTAAAATCCAGGATCCATATAAAAATTAAAAAATTTAAAATTAAAATAAATTAAAATTTTAAAAATATATAAAATTTAAAAATTCTTAATTTTTAAAAATTTTTTGAAATTTAAGAAATTTAAAAAAGAAAAACAAACAAATAAATAAATGAGTGCACGAATGAATGAATGAATGAATGAATAATAAATAAATAAAATCCAGGATCCAAAGGTAGAACATCACATAGGGGGAACATCCATATAGGCCACTTTTCCCAGAACTTAGAATTTGTGAGAGTAAGTCAAAGCCATATCGTGAAAGCCTTGCTTGTCTGTCTGCTAGGGCAGCTGATCATTAAACTCTTCCTCTGGAATTGTCATTTCCCTTTCTAGTATAACCCTTTTTCTCTTCTTGCTTGACTTCTCTAGTTTCTGTTATGTTCTCAAATAGACATTGGCGGGCTGGTCTTCGCCGTCGGGCAGGACATTGTTTCCATGGGCCTGAGCTGAGAGGGCAGAGGGACAGCCTGAGGACAAAGATCAAATACGGGAAATGCTGTGGAGGAATTGGCGATAGATTTTGTTAGTGGCTAGCTAGTCCCCCCGTCCAGCTCTTTAGGGATTGTAAAACACTTTATAAACATTTTATCTGCAAAACAACCCTGGGAGGTAGGTGCCATTATTATTCCCATTTCACAGATGAGGAAAGTGAGATAGAGGGTAAGTGAGCTGCCCAGAGTCACACAGCTAGTCAGTAAAACTAGGGCAAAGGCATGTAGAAGACTTTCCCATTGCACAATTAGTTAATGGCAGAGTGAACCAAAGCCAAGCCAAGGTCTCCATGCCACACTGTCTTCTAGCATAGTATAATGGAAAGATTAAGATATGGTGTGCATAGACAAGGGAGCTGAGGCCAGAGAGTCTAGACAGATGGAGCATTTATTAAGCCAGGCATTGGACCTAGAGAGAAGTAAGGAAGTCTCTGCCCTCAGGGAGCTTATGTTTGAAAGGGGAAGAAAATCTAGAAGAGGAGTGGGAGTACAGGAGGAGGGGGATGCAGAGATGACCGGGATGTGGCATGGAGGCCGAGTTTCAGGCAAAATAAGATGAACACGCACTTAACAGAGCTAGGGGACCTAGAGGCAGAGACCACAGCTGTAGTGGGGTGGACGGGGGAGAGATGAGGATGAAGGATGGAGAGAAGATGGCTGGAAAAGAGTTGAAGTCCCCAAGGGAAGATATAGAGAGGCAGGAGAACAGAAGGCGAATGGTTTGGGGGATTGGGGCCAAAGGAGATAGAAAACCCCAAGGAATCAGAAAGCAGGAATGTACTATCACCTCTGCCAAAGAGAAGATTTCTGGGTCCGTGATGAGAATTGGCCTGTCCAGAGTTCTTACAGATCTGCACAGCCCTTTACCCCCAGCTTCTGTTCATTCCTCACAGCATCCTTGTGAGGGAGACGCAAAGGGTTTTACGTTCTTACGGATGAAGAAACAGAGGCTCTGAGGGGAAAGACTTGCCTATAGTATCAGTGACAGAATTTGAACCCAGGCATTTTTGTCCCTTTCTGGCCTCTCACTGTGCCATGCAACTGCACGAAGGATCAAATCGACTGACGACTAAGAAAAGTCTCTCTGGTTAGGTCATGGTCTCTCCCTGTCACAATTTCAGCAGAACAAGGGGGACAGCAGCCGGATTCCAGGGAACCACAGGGAGACGGGGTGCTGAAGAAGTCAAGGAGGCAGCTTTTGCCCTCTTGTTCAGGAAATCTGGCAAAGAAAGGAAAAAGCAGGAAAGTGGACAGGAGAGGCAGGGGGTTCGCTGGTTTTAAGGTGGACGATGCTGCCACGCCATCACCTGGGCAAAGCTCCATCTTACCATATATCACCTGGGATGGTTTTATTTGTCTTGAATTCACTCTCACTCTATAAGAATCTTTCCTTCTTACATATACATCCTCCCTCTCTCTAATCCAGTTACACTGGCTTTTTTACTATCCTATACACACGGCCCATCTCCTGTCTTCATGCCCCTGGGCTGCCTGTCCCATGCCTGGAATACTCCCTCCCATTCCTTGGACCTCCTAGATTTTCCTTCAAGATAACTCGAGGAGCAGCTAGGTAGCACATCTGAGTTTAAATCTGGTCTCAGATACTTCCTAGCTGGGTGACCCTGGACAAGTCACTTAACCCCCATTACCTAATCATTACCATTCTTCTGCTTTGGAACCAATACTTGATACTAACTCTAAGACAGAAGGTGAGGGTTAAAAAGAAGAAGAAGGAAAAAAAAGAACTGTATCTTACAAAACCCTTTAAGGTTTGGAAAGTACTTCCCAGTACCAACTTCAGGAAGTCTGCGTTCCAGGGCTTGTTCACCCAGACTTGGTGTAGAGAGGTTAAGGGGGTTGTTCATAATCACACAGCTGGGAAGTGGCAGGGGTAGGATTCAAACCCAAGAATCTTATCAGCTCCAGGTCCTGTCCTTCCTCTTCCCCTCCACGCTACCTCTCAGGGCTGAAATATTAGAAGCAATAATGCCCTTGGAAAAAGAAGGACCACAGAATAGCCCTCACACGGACAATTAACACCAGCAAGGACATTAGTATGAACATCCCAAGACCCAGTGAAAGAAGAGTCTGAAGATCATCAGTCACTGGATGAAATCCAGCCCAATTCAAAGGCCAAAGAAGACAGGGAAGAAATACTACAAACGTGTCATTTAGGAAAACTCCTCAAATCCTGAGATATGATGGCAGAAAAGGGAATTTTATACAAAAGAGAGGCTCTAGGATTCCCTTTGCAATTCCCATGAAAGCTCTACATACCCTTCCAGACATAAATCTTGCCACAGAGGCCATTGTCCAACACAAAGCAATCATCGTCAATCAACAGCTCAACTGCAAATGGGCTGGAGTCCGCCATCTTTGACAGGTGCATCTGGCCAGTGGCATCAGAAACCTGGGGATTGGATGAAGGGCAATGGTAAGAGGTGGCCACCATGATTCTTACTCTTATCCTTCCCCCGACATCACCCTCCCTAATTCCTAACCCAAAGATCATTCTCTCTTTAGTTTATTCTTGGTCCATGATAGTAAGAGCCAAAATAGAATCATCTAAGAATTGCAAAGGACATCCTATAGATGATTTCATTTTCCTTATGCTTCTCCATTCCCCCTACTCTCCCACCAGCCCTAGCCTTCAACTCTGAAGCAGACTCTCCGAGGCCCTAATCTTGGGGGAATCATCTAGGCCCAGGGTTCTTAACCCTTTTCAAAACATAGACACTTTTAGCAGACTGGCAAAATCCCTTTTTTTCTAACAAGTGTTTAAAAATAATTATTAAACATGGTTATAAATGGAATTTTGTGTGTTCACTTGTATTCTGTGCAAATAGCTTATATACTGTATAATAGCAGCAAAATAAAAAATGTATTTTGATTTAAAAATCCCTTGTCAAAATATTATTTTTAAATACCTAAAATTAAATGCATTAGCTTACAAGGGAAGGCAAAAGTTAGTGAAAATAAATATGGAATTTTTTTTCACATCAACATTTCTGGATTCCCCTCTCATTAAGAACCTCTGATCTAGGAGGTAGACATGAAAAGGGGGCACCTCGTAGTGGAGATGGAAGAGATCATGTCCAAGGTCTCTTCCAACTCTAAATCCATGATCCTGAATAAGCAAGTCTAGAACCCTTCCCTCCCAAACCACTGGGTGGTCCTGCCCCCGTTCAGCAGGGATACAGCCAGTAGAGAAAAGAATTTCTTCCTGATACCATGGGTTATGGATGCCACTTCTCCTAGGTGGAGAAATGGGGTAAGAGATTAACCCTCTTCCAATCAGGTGGCTCTAAAACTAACTCGCTTCTTTTTTTCCCTTTCCTCTGCACGCACTGGATTAAACCACCCAGTTCCAACTTCTCCAGCAACACCACATATCCTACTTTCTTTTTCTCTCTAATCCAAACATGACTAATAGAAAATTCTTTCATCTAGACCACAGCCTGCTGCATGACAGTGAGTCTCCGTGTCCATCTGCACTCCAGTGCCTCTGACTCTTTATATGGGAAAAAAAAACAAATCTAATAAACAAAGCTCATTCTTAGTTCCTCTGACCATCACACTCATGCCCCCGTCCTCTTCCAGGAACTTGATCCTAGGCACACTTCCATCCCCATAAGCACTGATCCCAAGGGTGCAGGCCTCACCTTATACAGGGCAGCGGCTTGGGCGTTCGTTTGATCAGCTCTGAGGTCTTCTTCTGGATTGCCCTCCTTCAGGGTTGGCTTTGACCCCAAGACCTGAAAAGGCCAAGACCAGCTCTCCAGGACTCTTATCCACTTAATACCTCCCCGACCTATCCTAGCCTAGATATCCCATCGGCTCCCCCAAACTGGATCCTTCTTTTCTTTTCCTGGTCTAATTCACTTTCTCTTTATTTCTTCCCTTTCTCTAATCCACCTTCTCTCCCAGCATTCCCACCAAACCTGAATCATCTCCGATGGCTCCTCCCCGTCGGTGACAATCTCCACTTGGGCCTTTCCTTGCCGTTCACTATCCCTGATGGCCAAAGCTAGGTCCTGGGCTTTGTTTCGTTCCAGAATGTTGGATTTGCCCCCACACCAGACAAAGATGGTCTAAGGAAAGGAGGATGAGTCAGAGTTAGGAGCAAATGCCTCACCTTCTCCTTCCACCCTCCTGAAAATAGATATGATCTGGCACCCACCCTCTACCTCCTGCCACCTAGGCAAGCCAACCAGGGTCAGGCACCAGACCACAATGGTGTGGGGGTCTAGGAACCATATCACCCATCACAAGACCCACTCAAGGAACTAAGAATGCCTGGCCTTAGTGCAGTCACTCATGACATTTTATTTAATTCTTCCTAGAGGTTTTCCAACTGACTGTGAATATGATGGAATTTTATAGGATGTAGAAAGATAGTATTTATCAACAGAATTTGGTTTAGAGAGAAAACATAATTTAGGGGAGAGAGGATAGCTGCTTTCAAGATCAGACAGGCAGTTACAAGAAAGAATGACTCCTGTTGAGCCAGAGGACAAAATCAGTAAGAGATTCATTCAGTTCCATGTAAGGGGGAAAAGTCATAAAAATGGCAGCTGCCCCCAAAATGAACAGGATTTTCTGGTGACGCTTGTTTACGAGCATCTCTTCTAAAACGTGGTGCTCAGAGCCATTCCTCAGCCTTCCAGGTATGGTCTGACAAGCACAGGTCATGGTGGGGTCCTAGGAAGAGCACCAGCTCTAGGGGCAAACCATTGTGTAAACCATTCACTTTCCTGTGCCTCAGTTTATCTCATGTGTAAAAGGTGATTTAATAGCTGACCCTTTGAGGTGATTTACAGATTCGGTCTCAATAGCAATCCTATGAGATACATGGTGGTTCGGGATTGGGTTTTTGCATGAATATTTAATATTGGTTGAGAGAACTTTGAGTCAGGAAACCTCTCCCACCCCTTACACACACACAATTTGATTGATTGACTGATAGATATACATATATATACACATCCCAAATGACTATGCAAAAGTAAGCCCCTACAGTACTCCCTTGTGACCCGCATTGCCCATTCACTTCTATTAATATGCTAAAGACTCAGTTTATCTCTTTAATAGCCATATATGGTGACTCATATTGAGGTTGGAGTCAACTATGAACCCAGGTTTATTTTTCATGAGAGGCAACTAGGCAGCACAATGGATAGAGAGTGTCAAGAAGACTTGAGTTCAAATCCAGCCTCAGATATTTACTTAGCTGTAAGGTCATAGATGTAACCTCTCAGCCTCAGTTTCCCCATATGTAAAATGGGGATAATAAAAGCACTTACCTCCCAGGGTTTTTGTGAGGGTCAAATAAGAGAACAGATGTGAAGGACTTTGCCAACTTTAAAGTGTTCTTAGAATACTGGCTATTGTTGTCAAGCCCAGATTTCCTCCCTAGACTTGCCAGCTTGGTATTTTTTTAACCAACATGTAGGCCATTAGTCTATGGACCATTTTTGGGGAAAATATACTATTGATGGGGGTTCAGTGCCCCCCCAAATATGCTGTCAGTGGAGAATGAGAACATAGTTCACAAGACACATAGAGCACCTTTTTTTTTTTTTTTTGTCACCCCTCACTCCTTCGGGCTCAGCTGCTGAGGGTCTCCCTTTTTTGCTTCCCAAAAAGAAACAACTTGGACATAGAGGAGGCTGACAGTGCCCTGGAAGACAGTTCTTTTCATCCCTACTCCCCTCACAGCCCCAGAGCATAGAGAAAAAAGAGGTTTCCTGTGCTACGGTATTATTGGCTCAGCCCCCTTTATGGACTCCCAAGTCTCACAACCTGTTTCAATTGATTGGAAACGTCCACTTTGGGCAAGAACTGTCCTAGGTGCTGAAGACACCAAGACAAAAACAACAAAACAAGAGATGCCTTGAAGGATTCTCCGGGGAGGAGATATAATATGGACACAGATAAATATAAAAAGTAATACCAATTAATCTCTAGAGGGAAAGAGAGTCATCAGTTATGGAAGTAGAGATGGCCTTTAGGAAAGGTCTTGTGGAGGAGGTAGCCCTTGATCTGTGCTTTTTTTTTTGTTTTTAATTTATTTATTTAGAATACTTTTCCCTATTTACATGATTCATGTTCTCTCCCTCCTGATCTGTGCTTTGTAGGAAATGAAGCACTCTCGTTGGAGTTGCCTCTGGCCAGTTCTGGCCTGGCTCTGGACTGAGCAGGTACCTGTCTTTTCTTATAGAGGGCATTTTTCCAATGGATAATAATAATGATGATGATGATGATGATGACGCTGATGATAAAATTGATGTGATTGATTATATATTAATATTATTAATCCTTATAATGACTACCACCATTTATAGAGCATTTTGAGATCTGCATCCATGCCCTCGAAATACAGCTGTCTCTCGGATGGAGGACAGGAAAGGTAGCTGGGAAAATGTCCATGGCTTTTGCAGCAACCCACCGACTGCTCTTCTGTTTAAAGTCAGGAGCTCTTCCTGCCACCAACAGAGAGTATTCAAGAGTAAAACCCACTACAGAGGCTGACTCTCAAAAGCCCCACAATTGCTCAGTAACATTTGTGGTTGGGTTTCAGTTTAAGTCACTCAAGATCACAGGAAACTTGTGACTTAAAGTTCAACTCGGGACAAGCCAAAACATTTTAGCTTAGTTATTAAAGGATGTTAGTCCAAGGAAATAAGATTCTCTTTGTTGCCTTATCAGGTTCCCAACAATCTCTGGTTCTCTGGTTTGCTTCCTCAGAGTCGGATGCACTTTGGAGAAAAAGAGTTGATGTGCACAGTTTAAAAAAAATTAGACTTCCTCTTACATAGGGGGAGGTAAAGGTGTGTGTTTGTGGGTGTTGATGGTGGGGGACATTGAGGCCATTGACTCCCTGTGGCAAATGAATTCAGAGGAAATACATTCTACTTCCTCAAGTTTTCCATTGATGTGGAAACCACAAAAGTGAACAGTTCTGTCTTGTGACTAATTATAGAGACTTTTTCTTTTTTAAGTGAATATTTTTAGTTGATGCTTCTGTCCAAAAGTTAGTTCAAGGAAGCACCCCAGACATGATTGATGTGAATAAGCCATAAGTGCATCATTAATTATAGACCTGGCAGGGACATACACATACACATACACACACTTTCCAGGGCTGTATTATATATCATTATAGTATTTTTAAAATTATGAATTATGATATAATTGTTATATTGTTAATATTATATTACATATATGTGTTTATTGCATGTGTGTATATATTTTAATAAAAATTTTCCACATGAGTTTTCCAAAGTTATATAATCCAAATTGTCTCTCTCCCTTTTTCCCTCCCCACTCCTGGAGCTGACAAGCAATTCAATCTGGGTTATACGCGTATTATCACACAAAACATATTTCCAAATTATTCATTTTTGTAAGTGAACAGTCTTATAGAACCAAAAACCAAAACACATTATATATATATGTATATATATATATATATATATATATATATAGAGAGAGAGAGAGAGAGAGAGACAGAGACAGAGACAGAGACAGAGACAGAGAGACAAGAGAGACAAGAGAGACAAGAGAGACAGAGACAGAGAATGACTGGATTAGATTTCTATACCTCAGTTGGGTTTCCTTGTACCTGTGAAGTCAAGTACAGGCTGCTTATCAAGCTAAAATTATCTTACCTGGCTAATTCTCATGACTAACTCCAAATCCTATATTTCTTTTATCATGATTATATTCTTCTCCAAAATTTCACCTTTTCCCCATATCTAACCAATTCTTAAATTCCTTATTAGTTCCTGACATTTGCACTCATTTCTCAAAAGAAAAAAAATTGCCTGGTAAATAACTCCATGGTTTGCTGGAAAACTAAGTTCCTATATATATATATTTTTTTAACCCTCACCTTCCATCTTAGAATCAATACTAAGTATCAGTTCCAAGGCAGAAGAGCTCTAAGGACTAGGCAATGGGGGAAAGTGACTTGCCCAGGGTCACAGAGCTAAGAACTATAGGTTATTAATGAGACTTTAGAACCTTACTTTAGAGATGTCTAACCCCACTAAAAATGTTCTTGCAACAATATGGAAATATGTTTTATGTAATAATACATGTATAACCCAGATCGAATTGCTTGCTAGCTCCAGGAAGAGAGAAGGAAGAGAGAGAGGGAGATAATGCAGAACATATAATTTTGGAAAACTTATGTGTTAATTTGTTATTACATGTAATTGGTAATATATGTGTATATATACATATATATATCTTTATAAAGGTGTTCTTGCAATTCATCCCATTCAGTCCCATCTTCTCACCCCAGCTCCTGTCTTATTTCTCTAACTAGCTACTAAATATTTCTACTTAGTTGTCTTCCTATTCTTCAAAATCAATATATTAAAAATCCAGTTTAGGAAAATAGCTCTTTCCATCGCACCACACGCATGCATACAATCTGCCCTTTAGAGTAAACTCTGATGGTCCTTTTAGCCTGATTTCTCATTAAAATGGGAGTGATATGTACCATACTGTGGTCAGCCTGAGACTTTTCATCCTTCTAATGGGAACCTTAGATAGACACCTCCACATCTATTCATGCCCACCATAATCACTAAATGGGTCTGTCAAAAAGACAGACTTGCCCCTGACAGCTTTGCATCGTCCTGTCTAGGTTGACACACAAAAGAGCAAAAACAGCCTTGGGATTGCCTGCCCTCATAGTCTAGCACCTGCAATTCAGAAAAGAAACAGAAGAGGGCAGGAGCAGCTCAGCAGAGCTTGGCTGAAGCCCGTCTCTAGGCTAAGAAAGAACACATCCTAGACTGCTTAAGAGGAGGGTTGGGGTTACTATACTTCACTGGCGTCATGCCCCGATAGCTGACACCAGGGCTATGGAAATTATCCAGGAGTTTCACCCAGCCGCAGAGGTGGGGCAGGATGGCACTGCTGGCTCTCGTCACCTTGGTCTGCCCTTCTTACAATCCATTAAATAAATAATAAATTAATTGAGGGTTAGCAGTCAGTCTCCTGTGGGTAGCCTCACCTGCCTCCATCATAAACACAGCTCTGTTTGTTTTGTTCTTAAAAACCCTTCCTTTCTGTCTTAGAATCAATTCCGTGGATTGGTTCCAAGGCAGAAGAGAGGTAAGGGCTAGGCCATGGGGGTCAAGTGACTAGCTCAGGGTGACACAGCTAGGGCATGTCTGAGGCCAGGTTTGAACCCAGGACTTCCCATCTCCGGGCCTGGCTCTTTATCCACTGAGCCACCTCTCTGCCCCCAGCTCTATACATTTCTCAAGGATCAGCCCTGCTCCTGCCCTCGTGGGTATCCACATTCCTCCCCAGCCCTGGCTGACTCACGTGGCCCAGGTCCAGAATGAAGCAGTCTCCAGTGTTGAAGCTAACCCAGCTCAGGGCCCGCTCAGTGGCGCGAATGTTCTTTTTCCCTTTGACCTGGTAGAGTCTCTGGATGGAGCCTGAAGGAGCTCCAGTTGGAGCTCGGTGAAATGCTGACTCCACACCTCCCTCCTAGAGCACAGAACAGACCATCGAGACTGAATTTCACACAAGGCTTCTCCTCCGGGAGAGACAGAGACTCACTGACTCTGCTTCCCTATGGTTTAAGGAGGACTAGGAATAGACACAAGGAAGAAAAGACCCCAAGGCCCCAGGCACCCGGGCAAAGGGGAACCACTTCCCTCCAGAAAGCCTGGAGGATGAAGGGAAGATGAAAGTAAGCCCAGAGAAGCCCATTCATTTGGTGTGTAGGAGGGATGGAAAGTCCAGTCATCCAGGCCTGGAGAGTCAACTTGGAAGAGATGGACAGACAGGCAGTGAACACGAATGGGGCTCCCAGAGGGGCCCCAGGTCTGGCATTCACCCATGAGTGACCCCCAGATCACAGTCACTGAGAGAGGTGGCAGGCGGACTTGGTTCTGACCTGGTACTGGAGACCTCGGGGGAAATAACTCATGAAGCGGTCCGACTCGTTGCCCTGGACCTCCCGATGCTGCACTGCCCTCTCTCCCAGCAAGGAGTTGAGGTGCACAGATAATACCGCACAGGCTCCTTGCTCATCTCGGGATGATTGCTGCCCTGGGAGAGGAGAAGAACTTCAAGGATGAAGACTTTGAGATTCCCCACCGACATTCCTTCATCCTTCTCTCATCACCCTCAAAGGCTTCCCTGGCTCTACTTCTCGCCTCCAAGCTTCACCCTGAGTCCTATCCTCTTAGCCCCAGCCCGTGTCCATTCTCTGGATTCCACCCCTACTGACCGATCCAGAGGTGCAGGTGGGACAGCTCCTCAGGGCCATTGTGCAGGACAAGATAGGAATCTCCAGAGAAGAAGATGCCACGGCTCTCAGGAGGCACGGCCACAGGCTTCAGCTTTTCCACCCTCCACACATGGAGTCCTGGTTCTTGCACTGTAGAAGACTCAAAAGGGGAGGCACTGCCAGGAAAGAATTGGGAACAAGAGACTTAGCAGAAAGGCAGAGGAGTGGGCAAAGGAGGGAGGGAAAAGGAGAGGGGGAGAGCTAAGGGGGAGGCATCAGGAATGGAGTAGGGATGGAAGAACAATTGGGTAGGAATAAGATGCTTGCTGCCCTGGTATAACTCGTGTGGGGCAACTAGGGGTTTGACCCAGCTTCCAATATCCCTAGGGGAGCTCTGGTCCTTCAGAGGCTAGAGGAGATGGTGCTAAGGAGAGAGATTCAAGGAAGACAGGATGAACTGGGGGTCAAAGGCTGGATGAGAAAGGACCCATTGGATCCAAAATTTAGAACTGGGACTATAAAAGCCATTAAGTCCAACTCCCTAATTTTGCAGATAAGGAAACTGAGGCATGGAAGTTAAATGACTTTACCCAGATCACAGAGCTAGTAAGTGGCTGAGACAAGTCTTTCCTAATTGGAAATTCTTCTCTTTGTCTAAAGAATTTCCCAGAGCCCACAGGCAGTGCAGACCCTTATTGTGTTCCTCTGCCCAACTGAATTTACTCTAGGGGCCAAGATTTTCAGTTAAGACATAGTTAATGTTTAAAATTAAGTTCGTGTTAAGGATAGTTAAGACAGGAGATAAGGAAAGGTACCTCTTTGGAATGGACCCATACATGGCTGCTTGAGTATCTAGAAAGATAAGATAAAAGAGGTCATTGGAATGCTCTCCTCAGGTGAATTCCTAGCATGATTCCTTCCCCAAATGAGCCCGCTGTTCTTGTCTCAGATCTCCCAGTTCTCCCTTCTCTCCTTCACCTACTCCCTTGGCATTTCTTCTCTCTTCTACCCAAGTGATTCCCCAGTTCTCTCCATCCCATTCCATCTGTAAATGCCAAGTGGAGCACCTGGATTTCTTCCTGAAGATAATGGAAGCCATGATAATTTTGTGAACAGTGAGGATGGATAAAACTTCAGGGCTCCCACCTCCCTCCAGGCTCACCTCCTCTACCTCTCTCTACTTGTCCTCTACCCAGGCCCTTCACGCCTATCTGAATCTGGTCTAAAATCTTAGTCGGAGCTATCGGCCCTGAAGCTTCAACACTAGAGACAGTTTCATTTTGGACCTGGGCCACGTGCTTAGCAAGGGTTAGGGAGGAATGTGGGTGCCCATGAGGGCAGGACCAGGGCTGATACTTGTAAAATGTGCAGAGCTGGGTTTATATGGAAGTTGATAAATACAAATGCAGCTAAAAATGAGAAAGTAAGCAAGTAAATAGTAAAAAAAAAAATCTTGGAATTTCTCTGATAAAAGTTTCATTTCTAAGATATATAAAGAAGTGATACAAATTTCGAAGAAGCCACTTCCCAGTTAATACATGGCCAAAGGATATGAACAGGCAGTTTTCAGTCAGAAATAATTATGTAAAGATGCTCTCTAAATCACTAATGATTACAGTAACTAAAAATTAAGACAGCTCCAAGATTCTACCTCACACTCATCAGATTGGCAAAAGTGACTAAAGAGGAAAATGAAGAATGCTAGATAGGCTGTAGGAAAACAGATACACTAATGCATTGTTGGTGGAACTGTGAACCAACCGTTCTAGCCTTTCTGGAAAGCAGTTTGGAGCCATGCCCAGAAAGTGATTAAAGAGTGCATTACTCTTTGACACAGTGATGTCACTATTAGGTCCATACCCTTAAAAAACTCAAAGAAAGAAGAAAGGGACCCACATATTTAGAGCAGCAATTTGTGTGGTATTGAAGTTGTAAGCTTAAACATTATATACAATATCTTCAAGTATTGTATTTAATAAGATTTATTAATAATAACTTGAAGTAAAGGAAAATAAAAAGCTAGAGTAAAGAAGGAGCTAACCTAGCTGCGTTCTCGAGAGAAGAGCAGACAGGGCTACACACACATTTATCTATACAATATAAGCATGCAACTTGGGGGAGAGAGGAAAAGGAATTTTGGGACAAGAAAAAGAATTCTGGGAAATGGGAGTCTAAGGGTTCAAGATTTCTAATTACACAAAGTCTTGGAAGCTGACAAGCTACCCATCAATTGGGGAATGACCGAACAAGTATGAATATCATGGAAAACTACTGGGTGGTAAGAAATAAAGGGGATGGTTTCAGAGAAACCTGGGAAGATCCGCATGAACTGATGCAAAGTAAAGTGAATACATAATAACGACAACCCCTGGGGGCAGCTAGGTGGTTTAGTAGATTAAAAGCCAGGCCTAGAGACCAGAGGTCCTGGGTTCAAATATGGCCACAACATTTCCTAACTGTGTAACCCTGGGCAAGTCATTTAACCCCAGTTGTCTAACCCTGATCACTCTTCTGCTTTGGAATCAA
This sequence comes from Gracilinanus agilis, assembly GCF_016433145.1. NCBI lineage: Eukaryota > Metazoa > Chordata > Mammalia > Didelphimorphia > Didelphidae > Gracilinanus > Gracilinanus agilis. The sequence continues at coordinate 33,042,889 of NC_058131.1, forward strand.
TACACAGTATGGATTCTAAGACTAAGGGTTTTGAAAAAAGGAAAACAACCCTACCCTACAGACAAACAACTCTGAAAGGCTTAGGAATTCTGATCAACACAATGACTAATTATTCCAGAAAACTCATGATGAAAAGTGCTATCTGCCTCCAGATAGGTAGATGATGGACTCAGAATGAGACGTTGTTTTAACATGGCCAAGTCAGGGTTTTGCTTGATTATACATGTTTGTAACAAGGTTTCTAATTCTCTTGCTTCTCAAAGGGGATGGAGGGGAGGATGAGAGAGAGGAAAAAAGTTAACCTTTGTTTAAAAAAAGTTAATTAAACAAGAAAGACAATTGAGAACTGGAGGACAAATGTCCCCATTTAAAACAAAAAGTTAAGAAAATGGAGTTTGCAAACTATAGAACAATGAATGTCTTCTCTTCAATGCCCCACAAAAGTATAGGGTGACTTATTAAGTTAGTGAGTTAAGTGAGCATCTTAAGAAGGAATTGGGGGTCGCGGAGCTAAGGCAGCTGCATGAAGGGATGGGTCATGCCAGACTAACCTCCTTTCCTTTTTTGCACAGGACTACATAGATCAGGGGAACACAGGGGGTCTTAGAGATTTTAGCAAAGCATTCCACGAAGTCCCTCACACTATTCTTGTGGACTAGATGGGATGATGGGGCTAAGACTGGAGTTGGTTGGAGACTCCAGATGAAGGCATGGCCTTTCACAGTTTCTTTCTCTCTTCAAGCAGAAAAGCTTTGCTAGGAGGCTGCTGCCTTTAAACTGGCAAGAAAGTTGGCTCAAAGGTGACTGGGTCCAATCTTCTCCCACTTGGGAGCTCTCCATTCTCTATCATTTAGAGAGAGGAATGGGCTTGATTTGAGGAGCTTCTGCCTGCCTTCCCACTCCCTCCTCCTCTCTCAGCCCTGAGCCTCCCCCCAATACCAGGTTATCTGAGCTCCTTCTCCCTCTTTCCCCGGCCCCACCCAATCTTTCCGGACGGATCCCCATTCTTACCACCCAGCAGGACGTTCCTCCTCTAGCTTTTATTTCCGCTTGGTTTCTTCACCTTCCTCCAGCCCAACCCACCTCCTTGTGTTCCCCCCAGCCTTGCTCCACCCCAGCTTCTGACTCCTCCTCCTGCCACCCCTTCAGATTCCTCCCGGGATGGTTGGGGCCCCGGGATTGCCCCTGCCCTGTGGCCTACGTCACTAAGGAGAAGGGGCTCAGAGGAAACCCTGCCTTAGCTGTTATTTAAGTGGAGCAGAGAGATAGCCACCGCCTGAAGCCCTGTGGGGTTGGGGGGAAGCAAGATGCTGGAGACGTAGGATTTAGGGCACAAGATATGGACACAGAGGCTCCCACCTTCGATACTTACTAGCTGTGAGGCCCTGGGAAGTCCCTTAACTTGCCTATTCCTCAGTTTCCCCATCTGTAAAATGAGGGAAGTGGCTTCTTAAAGTCTCTTGGATCATATATTTAGAGCCAGAAGGGACCTCGGGTCATCTTCTCTGATCTGCTCATTGGACAGAAAAGGGACTCATCCTCGTGAACGTAGACTCCTCTGGGTCAGCAAGGATTTCCTTTTTGTCTCTGTGTGCCCTGAGACTAGCACAGCGCTGGGAGGTGGCTGCCAGCTGGACTAAAAGTCAAGCAGGAGAGGCAGAATTTGAACCCAGCTCGGACTCTCAATCAGTCCTCTTTCTTCTCTCCCAGGTGGTAAAGGAGACTGAAGGGTCCCTCATCCCTGGCCTGAGTAGAATTCTAGGCTTGGCCTCAAGAGGATCTCAGACACGTGGTGATTGTGGTCAAGCTGTTTCACGTCCCTAAACCTCAGTTTCCTCCTCTAGAAAACAGGAAAAATAATAATAACTGCAGCCTGTCTCTCACTACACACATCCAGGAGCCTCGAACAAGGCGGCGTCGGTAAGACTTGGGTCGAGTTGACAATAAGACGGGTTACAAAGCACTTTGCCAATATGCTCTCCTTGGATCTGGGAGGTTTGTGCTATTATTATTCCCATTTTACAGATGAGCAGCCTAAGGCCGAAAAGGATGAAGTGATTGCCCAGCTAGTCAGTGTCTGGGCAGGATTTGATCTCAAGTCTTATCACTACTCTGTTGTGTCTGACTCTTGGTGACCTCGTTGAGGGTCTTCTTGGCAGAGATACCAGAGTGGTTCATCATTCCTTCTCCAGCTCCTCCAGATGAGGAAACTGAGGCAAATGGGGTGCAGTGACTTGCCCAGGGTCATGCATCTGGGGACTGATTTGAACTCAGGAAGCTGAGTCTTCCTTATCCCAAAGTCTAGCACTCCTTCCCCTACACAAGAGAGCTACCACTATTACCCGAATTATTTGGAAGTTGGTTAATGGGAACCAAACCCATCTCCAGGCCCTGCATTTTGCTCTGAAGCATCAGGAAGTGGGGTAGTGGGGGGAGAAGAGTGAGTGGCGGGCAGAGCTGGCTGCCCAGGCAGTGGCGGCACTCTCACCCAGCACCTCCAATCCAGTTCAGAAAGTCTGTGGGCTAGACCACAAGGAACCACCCTGCCAGAGGTCTCTGGGGCCCCCCTCGCTCCTGCTCCCCGGAACCTCTCAATGACTGCCTGATAGGCCTGGAACTTGCCGGAGCCTAGTCACGCACCTGGGTGGGGCTGATTCTTTCTTGCCCACATTTTCCACTCCACCCTCCCCTCCCCCCCCAGCCAGATTCTCAATTCTCCCCCACTTGGATACCTGCAGAGAAGGGAGCAGCCAAGGCTAGGGACTAACCCACGGGGGACCCAGGACCCCGGGCCAGCCCCGCCTGGTTCCCTCAGCCTCCTCGGGCACCCTTTCTTTGGCTTTTCATTTAGCCACCTTTTCCTGGCTGAGGAGTTTGTACCTCCTCCCTTATGGGCAAAGGCCACCCCTTCGCAGGCTTGGCCAGTGTCTTGGGTAGTTTGGCTGAAGTGCATCTTTCTCTCTTTGTGTCTCTGTCTCTGTCTCTGTCACTTTCTTTGTCTCCTCTGTCTCTGTCTCTGTCTGTCCCTGTCTCTGTCTCTCCCCTTTTCTCTGTCTTCTCTTTCTCTGTCTCTGTCTCTTCTGTCTCTGTCTGTCCCTGTCTCTGTCTCTCTCCCCTTTTCTCTGTCTTCTCTTTCTCTGTCTTTCTTTATGTCTGCCTCTGTCTTGTCTCTCTCTCCTCTTCTCTGTCTGTCTGTCTGTCTCTCCTTTCCTTCCTCACCCCTCTCTCCCGGAGGTTCTTTCTTCCCCAGAGAGGAAGCAGAGCTCAGTGGATAGAATCCTGCTATTTGACCATCCTGGCTATGAGACCTTGGCCAAGTCTCTTAATTTCTTGGTGCTCTAGTCCGTTACTTTATTTTTATTTTTACTCTTCCCTTCCCTCTTAAAATCAATATTGTACACTCATTCCAAGGCAGAAAATCAGGAAGGGTTAGGCCATTGGGCCTGGGACTTGCCCAGGATTCCAGTCTCTGAGGCCACATTTGAACCCAGAATCTCCTGTTTCTAGATCTGGCTCTAATCCCCTGGGCCATCTAGTGGCCCCCAAACTAAGTTTCAAAACTAAAAAGTGCTGACTGGTTTCCGACCCAGGGAGCCTGCAACATTGTGAAATCACCGATGCCTGCCCCATCTTGTCATCCTTCTTTAGAAGTGAGGTGAAAGGGGGGCAGCTGGGTAGCTCAGTGGATTGGGAGTCAGGCCCAGAGATGGGAGGTCCTGGGTTCAAATCTGACCTCAGACACTTCCCAGCTGTGTGACCCTGGGCAAGTCACTGAACCCCCATTTCCTAGGCCTTACCCCTCTTCTGCCTTGGAACCAATACACAGTATTGATTCCAAGACAGAAGGTAAGGGTTTGAAAAAAAAAAAAAAAGAAGTGAAGTAAAAGGAGGGCAGAGAGAGATTCAGAAAGGCTGCTCTAGAACCCAAGACAACAGAAATAGAGAGCGCCTTCTCCCAGCAATGTTTCCCAGAGTTTAGAGCACATCATGACAATGTCAGGGCCGAGAACCAAATGGAATCAAGAAATTAATTTCTCTGTGCCTCAGTTTCCCCATCTTTAAAACGAGGGTGTTGGATTAGGTCAGCAGTTCCCAACCTGGACGTCACAGACTCCTGGGAGTCCTCGGAGAAATTCCAAGGGGTCTCTCTTGTTCAGTGACTCAGTAACAACATGGATCCCGCAGACTATTAATAATTAATAACTATAGTTGCTTCTTTGATGCCGAAGGCTAATTTTTCCCCTACAGACTAAACAAATCCCGTGTCTCCCACAGGGCTGTTTCGCAAAGGCAGGTAGATGCTGCTGGGCTTCATAAAATATAAGCTCACTGACAGGCAATAATGAACTCGTAGCAGCTTTTTGCCTTAGATTTTTTTTACTCTGTGTTTTACGTGACTTCACATATGTGATGGATGGGGAGGAGCAGGAGAGAGGAAGAGAATTTGGAACTCAACATGTTTTAAAAATGTTATAAAATGTTTCTTTTTTCTAGTAGGCTTTCCTTATTCTGTAGATGGGGGATCTGTAGAAGTGACACAGATGGCCCGTGGTCACTCCCAAAGCCAGTTAGTGGCCAAGGCTGCACTAGAACCCGTTACCCGGTTTCCAGTCTGATTCCCACTGCATACCCATTTCTCAGATCATAGTCCAAGAAATCAAGAATGTTCATGTTAGAAGGATTCTTAGAGATCACTTAATCTGAGCCCCTCGTTTCCCACCCCTAATACATCTTAGTACTCTCTACTTCTTGAAACGATTTCCTATTATTTCTGTCAGCATTTATCTGTGTTCCCTGATGTGTCGAAGCCCTGACTTTCTAGTGGAATACAAGCTCCTCGAGGTAGGAATTGTTTCCTGTTTTATCTTTGTATCCCCAGCATCTGAGACAATGCCTTTCACTCACAATCTGGGTGACTTTGGATAAGTCCCTCAACATCCTGGGAGCCTCAGTTTCCTAGTCTGTAAAATAAAGAGTCAAGAGTTGAGCTTGATGGTCCTTAAAGGCTCTTATAGCTAGAGAGACCTCCTGCTAGGATACATGGCAAGTACTCATGCTTGGAGAACTGAATCGAAGAGAAGAGAAGAGAAGAGAAGAGAAGAGAAGAGAAGAGAAGAGAAGAGAAGAGAAGAGAAGAGAAGAGAAGAGAAGAGAAGAGAAGAGAAGAGAAGAGAAGAGAAGAGAAGAAGCCATCCTTGCTGGTCAGTGCCCGACTCCCAGGCCAACCTACTTTCTCTTTCCCATATGCTCAACTTCATGGAGTTTGCAGAAGGAGGCTTATTTGGGAAGGAAAGTTTCCTAGAAGGAAGGTGGCCTAAAGAGTCTGGGCTCTGTCATTCCCAAGAGTTCCTGGGTCCTAATGCCAATTCTTGGACAAGAGAAAGCCAAAATATAGCAGGAAGAAATTCAGATAGACTTGCTTCCAGAGCTGTAGCAAGCTCTTCTGGACCTGGGGCCAGGAATGAGAAGCTATAAACCCTTCCTCAAATCACCCTTGTAATTTGTTGTGTGAATACAATGAAAGAAGTAATTTAGAAGAATTCAATTAAGCAGGAGGAGTAATTAATAACTATAGTTGCTTCTTGGATGCTGAAGGTTAATTTTTTCCCCTACAAGTCATTTATAGGGAACTGAGACTTCAGTTTCCTAATCTGTTTCTATAAAGCCATTTGAGTGAATACTATTATTTTCTTTTGGTTATATAAATAGAGATAGATAGATAGATAGATAGATAGATAGATAGACAGACAGACAGACAGACAGACAGACAGATAGATAGATAGATAGATAGATAGATAGATAGATAGACCAAACACACTGCCCAAGAAAAAAAATTGACATAAATTTCAGTGCCATGGAGCATGGCTCCTCCCTTGGCCTCACCCTTGTTACAATTCTACATTTTTTTTAAACCCTAACTTTCTGACTCAGAATCAATACTATGTATTAGTTTCAAAGCAGAAGAGCAGTCCAGGCAAGGCAATGGTTATATGACTTGCCCAAGGTCACATAACTAGGAGGTATCAGAGATCAGACTTGAACCAGAACCTCTTGTCTCTAGGCCTGGCTCTCAATCCACCAAGTCACCTAGCTGCCCCCTCTATATGCTTTTCATAGCGCACACTACCGTTATATTCTGAATAATACAATTACTACCAACTAGTAGCCTCTGACTTTTTTTTTAATGTTAAAAGAGCTCCTCAGACTCAAAGGTTGGGAACCACTGCACAAACTGAGTGTCCACCTCTCAATCCCATGGTAACCTATATGATGGCCAAACCAGCCTGAACCTTACTTGTTTGCCAAAGTCATAATGGAAATTGAGCAATCTTGCTGTTCCACCCCAAAATTGAAGATAAACAACTACCATATACATAGGAAGTCACTGAAATTGAGCCAAGGTGACTTTTTTGGGGAATGGCCTGTTAAAGTGGAATCTGAGCAGAATAAATCCTTTTGGCCAGAGACCCTGAGCAGTAGGATTCTTTGATCTATTGGAGCACAGAGCTGGGCATCTGGGAGAATGGTCCTGGTACAGGCCTAGATGCTCTGATCACCCCTGCCATACTTCCATGGCCTTCTTCATTCTCAAATAATACTTCACCGTGTGTCTCCTGAGTGCCTAGTGAGGCACTGTGAGGAAGAGAAATGACATGATCTCATGGTCTCGCTGGGAAGGCAAACTGTTTTAACTTGAAACAGTTAAATGCCAGAGCCTTCCCTCATTAATTCAGATTCTTGTGATTCAGAATTTGTCATCTCAGATTTCTTGGCCTGAATTTGCCTTTTTCACTGGAAACTAAAGGGAGTGGAATGGAAATGAGCAGAAGCCCAAGGATTTCCAAGTGGGATAGCTTGGAATTTCCACCCTAAATAGGCTCCATTCTAATATTTGTAGTCTATTTGTTAATGCCTTTATAGAATTCTCTAAAATTTATTTTTTCCTCTTTTCCTGTGGCTCCTTGCATGTTCTAGACAGGAGATTTTTCTCCAGATTTTCCCCAGCTAAGTCAAACCAAAGAATTCCCTTTCCCCACCTTCGCCTTAGGGGAAAAATAACCACATCTAGAGAGCACTGGTTGATGGGGCTGGTGCACATTCCTCTCTCCCCACACCCTGGCAAGCAGGAAAAAGGAAGAACTTCCCCTTACTGTGGGATCCTGACTTGCCAGAGGGCTCCCTCCATCCCTACTCCCCACCTCCAGGGGAGCTCCACTCCTATTTCTCAGTCCTCTACCCTTTAGTACCAGTGGGCTCTCTCCCGTCCCCAGTCACTGCCCAACTTTCTACTTGCCTGAGAGCTCGCTGCTGGTAGCTGCCTCTGACTTCCAGTGGGTAACTGGCCGGACGACTTTTGGGTAAAGTTGCTTTCGTTTGAGTCAGAGGGGAGGGGCCTTAGTGTGGTTGACAGGGCAGGAGCTCCAATGTGGCTCTGAAGAGGAAGGGCACAGGACCCAAGCCCTAGCTCTCAGCCCTCTCCCCTGAGTGACCAGGAACCTCCTAAATCCTTAGCATCCTGCAAGATCACCTCCCTTCCTACCAAAGTCCCAGAGGTGTTTCTTAGCACTTTCCTGCCTCAAATTAGACTGGATAGATTTCTCTGTGCAAATGACACATCTCCCCAGTCCAGTGGAAACTCCTGGGGGCAGAGACTGTCATGTCCTCTTGTGGCTCCAGCACCCAACAGAGTGCCTTGCATGTTTACTACTAATAATAAATGTTTATTGAATTGAAGTGGGCTTGAGTTCTCTTATCTGTAAAATGGGGCTAATCAGGGGGCAGTTAGGTGGCTCAGTGGATAGACAGCCAGGTCAGGAGATGGGAAGGAGGAACCAGGTTCAAATGTGGCCTCAGACACTGGGGGTCTCCTAGCTGGGTGACCCTGGGCAAGTCACTAAACCCCCACGGCCTAGCCTGTATCACTCTTCTGCCTTGGAACTAATACACAGTACTGATTCTAAGATGAAAGGTAAGGGTTTTGAAAAAATAAAATAAAATGGAGCTAATGATGCCTGCCTTCTCAGCCTCATAGAGCCATTGCCAAAATGAGAGGATGCTCATTAATTAGAAATAATTACAAATTAAGAAAGGTGACTATTATGCCAGGCTTTACCCCTCATTGTCTCTCTCTCGCTCTTTTTTTTTTTAAACCCTTACCTTCAGTCTTGCAGTCAATACTGTGTATTGGCTCCAAGGCAGAAGAGTGGTAAGGGTAGACAATGGGGGTCAAGTGACTTGCCCAGGGTCACACAGCTAGGAAGTGTCTGAGGCCTGATTTGAACCCAGGACTTCCCATCTCTAGGCCTGGCTCTCCATCCACTGAGCTACCCAGCTGCCCCCTCTCATTGTCTCTTGACCTCATTACTTCACTTTCTTTGTTGATGATGGGAGTAAAGCCATTATTCTATAATTATGAGATTAGAGCTGGAAATAGCTTTAGAGATCATATTTAGCACAGTACCTGGCACATAGTAAATACTTAATAAATGTTTGTTGACTGACCAATGCAGCCTCTTCATTTTGCAGTATATCAAACACTTCTCTCCAGTTAAGGAATTAAGGCAGTGAGAGAATAGAATTGGGAAGATCTGTGTTCAAATCCTCTTACTTGTACTTAGTTGTGTGATTCTGGGCAAGTCACATAACCTCCAACAGCTCCCTTGGACTTATTTCCTAAGCCCTGGGGATGGGTTGAGATCTGCCTTGTGTGCCTTGATGGAGAGTGTTCCTTTACTGAAAAAATCCTAGTTCCTTGCTGCATCTACATCCAGAACCAAAGACTGGCATTTAGTCTCTTACATGCAAAGGTTCTAGATCCCTAATTTCTCTGGGGTAATGATTGTTCTGACTGCTGAGACTGAGCGCTGATCCTCTCCTCCCCCCTCACTTTGAGGTCTTCTAACCATCACTAGATTGTTGGCACAAATTCAAGAGATTTTAGTAGGGTCCTGTCAAATGTTTGTGTTTTTATACAACACAGCCACTGGCTCGGAATCAGGAAGACATCTTCCCGAGTTCAAATCTGGCCTCAGAGACTTCTTAGTTGTGGGACCCTGAGCGAATCACTTCATTCTGTTTATCTCAGTTTCCTCATCTACGAAATGAGCTGGAGAAGGAATGGCAAACCAACCCAGTATCTTTATCAAGAAAAACTCAAATGGAATCACAAAGAATCTGACACAATTGAAAAATGACTGAACCACTGAAGGAACTAGGAGAAGGAGAACCAGGAGATTCTTTAACAGATGTGGGAGAAAAAAAAATCCAGATCAAAATCCCTTTGCTCTCTTCTCCTTTGGCTACCACTGCTTTCATTTCATGAATTCATTTATTCATTTTTTTCTTTCACTAATTCATTCAACATTTGTTAAACACTGGTGTCTGGATCTATAACTAGCAATTTTCATGCCATGGGCAAACTTCAAGGAATAGGCTCTTTAATTGGCGCTTCAAGATTAATTTCCTTGCTGGAAGAGAGGAAAACAGGATAAAGCTGGTGCTGAAGGAGTTAATCTACAGTGTGGGAAATTAGGAGAGGAAGAAAGCCATCTGCCAACATCCTGCTTTAACTAATGATTCTGCTAATTAGAGAGGCATTTGGGGTATAGGACAGGGAGCTCGCTTGGCACTAAGCTCAGTTATTGTTATTTCCTGAAGGAAGGACTGGCCATTAGGACTAAAGATGTTGATGCCAGGCTGCCATGTTCTAGTTACCACTCTGCAAGGAAAATCTGAAGAGGTCCATGGGGCATCCATCTAACTCATGTCCTAATCTGGACCATTTCCATTTTAACAACGGAAAGATAATTAGATTTGAAGGAAGAAAACTTGGTTTCAAGATTCGATATACTTACTTAGAAGCTTCACGACTCTAGGTCACGCCATTTAACCCTTGGAGCCCCTCAAATAATCAAATTCTCCCATTGTTTTTCCATCGGATGGTAACCTGGCCATGCCTGCCCAGTCCATGTGACTCTTGGTCCTATCTGCCCCCGTGTTTCCCACAAGGGGTTTACCCAGCCTGCCAGGAATCCTTCCTTAATTTCTCTGAACACTGAAGAGCAGAGCACACACACGGTCTGCCTACTGGTCTCACCACATGACTAGCCCATCTCTTTGTGATGATACATTTCTCTGATGACATCCTTTATTTTAGTTCTTTTTCACAGTTCCTTATTTGTTAAACAGCACAGCCTTTTCACACCCACCAGCCACGGGAAACAGATAATTCTTAATTCTTTAAAGACTGGAATCTTCCCTGACCTGCAGTCACACCATCTACAACAACCTGGGTGTTCAAAAGATGTGCCTTTTGGGGCAGCTGGGTAGCTCAGTGGATGGAGAGTCAGGCCTAGAGACAGGAGGTTCTGGGTTCAAATCTGACCTCAGACACTTCTCAGCTGTGTGACCCTGGGCAAGTCCCTTGACCGCCATTGCCCACCCTTACCGCTCTTCCACCTAGGAGCCAATACACAGAAGTTAGGGGTTAAAAAGAAAGAAAAAAAAATGTGCCTTTGTTTCCAGTAAAGGAGTTCTGTAATGTCCCAAAGGCAATCCAACCTGCTCTCGTCTTCCTGTTTAATTTTGGACCCTACTGGTTGTCAATCAGTCAGTCAACAAATATTTATTAAGGGCCTACTATGTGCCAAGCACCGTGCTAAGCACTGTTGCCCATTAATTGTCTGTCCAAGAAGAAAATGATAGATGAGGTCCAGGGAGTATCCATCCAACTCATGCCACAGTTTGGACAATGGTGGGCATTCTTCAACATCTTGGCTTTTCCTGTGACTTTGCAGGCCACACTCCTTTGACGTATTACAGATCTGTTCCGGGGATGTCCACAGTGGATATGCAGAAGGACGCAACGATCGATTGTTACCCACAAATAGTAAGCTCTGGAGCGGAGCATTTCACCATCCTTTTGCCTCTTCGGTGTGGTTCTACTGTAAATCTGCTCCATCACAGGGTCAGCACGCATCTCCCTTTCGATGCATTATCCGACAATTACCAGCCAAAGGTCATCGGACAAGGTTATTTTTGTTGTTTTTTTTTTTTTTCCAAAAAATCTTGATATGCATTAATATGGTCCAAAGCTTTTCCCAGGCCTTTAGACTCTCCTTCTCTTAGCTATCTGTCTGGTGACTCGACCCCTGGATGCACTCACCAACGACCAATCAGCAAGCATTTACTAAGTGTCCACTATATGGTAGGCTCTGGGAATACAAAGACAAAAAAGAAAATAGCTCCTGCTCTCAAGGAGCTTATATATCCGTGACTCCCCTTCTGAGGGAGGTGATAAGACTCAAGATGTAAAATGAAACATACTTTTTTATGTGGACAATAGAGGAATTGACTTGTGAATGAATTGGATTGATTTATTCATTTTTTAAACCCTTACCTTCCATTTTGTAATCAATCCTGCGTATTGGTTCCTAAGCAAAAAGATGGTAAGGGCTAGGCAAAGGGATGTAAGTGACTGGTCCAGGGTCACACAGCTAGGAAGCATCTGAGGCCAGGTCTTCCCTCCCATCTCTAGACCTGACTCAATCCACTGGGTTCTAGCTGCCCTTGAGGGAATTCGATTAAAGTGAGACAGAGTCGCCCCAAATCTCTTCCAGCCCTCCAAGTCTAGCGGCAAGAGGAAAGTCAAGGCGCTGGTGCCAGCCCGGGAGGCAGAGGATGAAGACATCTCCGACGTCTTATCAGCTTCTGCTCCGGCCGCCTTCATGGCTGCTGGAACCAAGTGCTCTCAACCTCCCCTTCCATTGCGGGAAATCCTCCCGTGCTGGGGGCACACATGCCCCTCGTTCCTTTGCGTTTAGAGGAGAGCGAAAGGAGAGGAAGAGCCTTAGGCAAGGCACGAAATGGATGGCTCAGTTCTCTTCTCCTTCCTTCATGTCGAGTGAAGAAAACGAGATCTTTGGGGTTTCCTCCTTCCCATTCGTACGTGATAGACAAACGTGCTCACACATAGGTATGTTTATATGTGTACTCATATATACACTATTTACAAAATATATTCCATTTTCATAAAGCATAAACCAATTACCAGGACAAGGTGACCAAAAGGGTTTTAAAAGCCACAGTCAACCAATGGAGAAGCCCTGGTGTCCCTATGGACCTTCCCCTTCCACTAGAAGGGAGGATCCTTGAAGAAAGGGACGATTTAACCTTGGTCTTTGTATCCCACCCGTGTCATTAGGAAATCTTGAACCCTTGGACCACCTCTCCCAGCATCCTTCTCCTTTCGTCCGCGTAGCGGCCTTACGTATTTGTATATAGTCGTGTGTGACTCCACCGTCTCTCTTTTCCTTTGAGCAGGCCTGGGAAAGCTGGCTTTACTCAGGCTTTTTACTTTTGCCTTTTTATTTCTTTTAATTCAAGTTATTATTAATTAAATACTTAATTAATTTTTAAGCTTACACAACATTTTGTATAGTAAGGGCTTAATCACTGTGTGGTGCCCGATTGACTATGGTTTTTATTTATTTATTTAAACCCTTACCTTCCGTCTTGGAGTCAATACTGTGTATTGGCTCCAAGGCAGAAGAGTGGTAAGGGGTAGGCAATGGGGGTCAAGTGACTTGCCCAGGGTCACACAGCTGGGAAGTGTCTGAGGTCACATTTGAACCTGGGACCTCCTGACTCTCAATCCACTGAGCTACCCAGTTGCCCCCTTTTAAAGGCCTTTTGGTCTCCTTGTTGTGGTAATTGACTTACATCCATTAAAACTTCTTTATGAAATTTTGGTAGTCTTTGCCTATGCCCTTTCTTGCATCTATGCCCCATTTTTCATCATTAATGACTTTTTTGAATAGGGAAGGGGAAAGGAAATGAGCATTTTTTACACACCTACCCTGTGCCAAGCATTCTGCTAAGCCTTTTCCAAATATTATCTCATTTGCTAATTAGCAGTAGGTCAGGATAAAGTGGTTTTAATCACACACTCTAGTTTTTTCTCACTTTTATTTTCTTAGCTTTGTCGTATTTGAATCTCTGCTCTAAGTAGGCGGTGTGACTGTGTACAGCTGGCTGATTCATAGAAAACTCCCACAGTCACAACAAGCTGTTTCCTGTCTGTTAAAATAGAAGCAACTTCATCTTTATGGTGTTAGTTAGGGCTTGTCAGACCCAGCATATACTGATATTTTTTCCTGAAGAAAATACTCATGATCTAGAGGGATGAGGCATCTGTGTAGGCTACCAGTCTGGCCTCTTTCATTCCTTTCTCCTGACCCATATTTTCCAAACTGTTTCTAAATCCATCTTCCCTTGTTTCCACCTTTGCACCAATGTCACTGAATAGTAAAGCTCATTTGGATTCAATGTAGATGGCCTTGCAAAATGTCTCACTGGGTGTCTCAACTTCATCTTCCATCACCATTGTTTGCATACAAGCTACATTTGCTCATGGTTGTGTTTCTGCCAGTACTTAGCATGAGTATTATATTATGGGACGACCAAATGTCCCATGAAAAGACTTAAAAAGTTATTTTAAAATTTCTGTACTTACACACAAATAAAATGAGCATTTCTATAGAAATATCAGGACAAAAAATGAATACAAGACATTTATTTGTGAATCTATCACATATGATTATGTTCATGATGCTATATATTTTTTTAAAGTTCTATTCTTTCTCTGAGTCACAAGCTCCAGAGCATGTATGGCAAGGTAAGGGGAAGTGTAAAGTCATTTTTATGATTGCAGAGGCTTCTAATCCTATTCTTGTTCCTATTATGACTTATTTAAGTGACACAGTTACAACTTATTAGTGTATAGGAGTCCTTATAAGTAATTAGAAGCTACTTAATTAAATTTCTTCTTAAAAATTATGTATCTATAGGGAAAAAGACTTGCACAAAAATATTTATAGCAGTGTGGTGGAAAAAAATTGGAAAATGAGGGGATGCCCTTCAACTGGGGAATGGCTGAACAAGTTGTGGTATATGCTGGTGATGGAATATTATTGTGCTAAAAGGAATAATGAACTGGAGGAATTCCATGTGAACTGGAAAGACCTCCAGGAATTGATGCAGAGTGAAAGGAGCAGAGCCAGGAGAACATTGTACACAGAGAAGGATATACTGTGGCACAAATGAATGTAATGGACTTCTCTACTAGTAGAATGCAATGATCAAAGACAAAAAATACTATCCACATCCAGAGAAAGAACTGTGGGAGCAGAAACGCAGAAGAAAAACAACTGCTTGATCACATGGGTCGATGGGGACATGATCCAGGATGTAGACTCTAAATGATCACCCTAATGCAAATATTAATAATATGGAAATAGGTCTTGATCAATAGCACGTGTAAAACCCAGTGGAATTACTCATTGGCTACGGGAGGATGGGGAGAGGGAAAGAACATGAATCATGCAACCATGGAAAAATATTCTAAATAAATTAAATAAAAATTTTCAAAGTAAAAAAAAAATTGTGTATCTTATTCTGCATCTTGGGTGTGATACCTCTCTGTTATGTGGGTTCCCTGGAATCAGAATCTGTACTTGTATGGATCCGAGTCCTATAAATCTTTCAAAGTTGTTCTTTACAAAGCTGTTGAAATTATATAATGTTCTTCTAATTCTGCTCATTTCACTCTGCATCAGTCCAGACAAGTTTTCTCAGGTTCATCTGAAACTCTTGACATTTCTTACAGAGCAATATTTTCATTACATTCACATACCACAGTTATTTGTTGAAACAAGGTGCTAACCCTCTTAGTTTCTGAGTCTTTGCTATCACTAAATGAGTTGCTATAAATCTTTTGGTACATCTAAGTCCTTTTCCTCTTTCTTTGATCTCTTTGGGGCTTAAGCTGAGTTGAGGCATATTGCTGGATCAAAGGATATACACAATTTAGTGAGTTTGGGGGCATGATTCCAAATGGTTTTCCAGAATGGCTGGACCAGTCCACAGCTCCACCAACAGATGGCATTTGTGTGCCTATTTCCCCAAAGCTCCTCCAACAATGCTCATTTTCTGCTTTTGCCATTTTTTTGTCAATTTGAAATGAGAGATAGAACCTCAGAGTTGTTTTAATTTGCATTGCTCTAGTTATTAGTGGTTTGGTGCTTTTTTCATATGCTTGACAGTCTGGCTTTTTTTGCTTTGAGAACCTCCTGTTCCTATTCTTTGTTTAGAAATGGTATTTCTTAAAAAATAAGGGAGATGGAGAGAGAGAGAAAGAGAGAAAGATGAGGCAGCTAGGTGGATTGAGAGCCAGGCTTAGAGAGGGGAAGTCCCAAGTTCAAATCTAGCCTGAGACATTTCCTAGCTATGTGACCCTGGGCAAGTCATTTAACTCCCATTGCCTAGCCCTTACTGCTCTTCTACCTTGGAACCAAAACACAGTATTGATTCTAAGACAGAAGATCTAAGGGTTTAAAAAAAGAGAGAGACAGAGAAAGACAGACAGANAAGGAAGGAAGGGAAAGAAAGAAAAAGAAGGAAGGAAAAAAGAAAGGAAAGAGTGAAGGAGGGAAGGAAGGAGAGAGGAAGGAAAGAAGAAAGGAAGAATGAATTAACATTTCTTGATGCCTGTAGACACATGATAAAACTAATTCTACCAGTTCCTTCTTTTACTCATGTGTTCTGTCTGTTCAGTTGGTTTCAGCTTCCTTCTTTTTTCTGATCTCATTTCTAGGAAGAACATGGAGATGGATAGAATTTATCTCCTCTTAGTGAATGTCTACACTAAGGTCCCTGGATAAGGATCTTTCATCTAAAGTCGAAGTTTTGGATAGTCTAATAAAACCATGACTCTTAGCACCCTCTGTCCCCTTTTTCTGATGCCTTTGGTGCAAAATTGGAAGGGGGCTTCTCAAGCTTGAGGCCATCCTGTATTTTTTCTTTGTTTCACTGGTCACCATGACCAAAGCAATCATCACTAATTAGCCAATCTACTGGTGAAAACCCTCTCCATCCTTAACTCAACTGTTCCTCAGAAAGCTGACTCAGTCTGTTGCCAGGATTACAGCCATTTTCTTACCCTATACGTCATCAGCATCACAGCCACCATTTCTACAGCATTTCCAAAGTAGTTACTGGAAGCATTTATTTTTATTTTTATTTTGAATATTTTCCCATATTTACATGTTTCATGTTCTTTCCCTTGGAAGCATTTTTAATTCCCATTTTACAGCTTAGGAAACTGAGGTTCTAAGAAATCTGCCTGTGGCTATTCAGAGACACAGATATAAGAGTGTCAGAGGAAGGATCTTTCTGGCCACTGGCCCAGCCCTCTGTCCACTACACCACCCTGTGGGGAGACAAAGAGACTGAAATAGACTGAGTCAGAAAGATGGAGAAAATGAGATAATACCCACTTGTGGGGATAACAGGAAGACTGCCTGCTTCATCCGGGCTGCTTTGGAGAAAGTGCCCAGGACGACAAGGAGCTTCCACCGTCCACCTCAGACACCCACTCTGGAAGAGTCATTTAACGCTGAAGTGCTCAATGGGCAAAGGATCCAAGTACCAGGGAAGGTGCCAACCTGCATTGGCTGGGGAGCGTCCTCTAATTATCTCCTATTGATCCTGTATTTGCTCATTTTGCATGTATCAGTTGGCCTGCTGTCTCCTCCATCAGACTGTAAGCTCCTTAGGGCAGGGGCTATCTTGTGCTCCTTTTTATATACCAAAACTTAGCAAAGTGCCTGGCATATACAGAGGAGGGGGTTAATAAATGTTTATTGATTGATTGGGAATTTCCCATATCTATTAAATCATGAGTTCACCAGTAGTAGTAGTAATGAAAGAGGTAGTTGTAGATAGTAGTAGTATATACAAAAACACTTTTATAATACAGAAGTATAATGCTATATATGTAAATATACTACATATAGATTAAAAATATAAAACCATATATAATGAGTGTCTATAACTATAATAACATATATGATAGAAATATAATAATATGGCATTTATATAATATATACTATACTATATATAATTATATTTATATACATGTATAGTATTATATTTATATACACATATATAATATGCTGTATATATTATTATATTTATGCATGCATATAATATATTGTATCATGCAAATATAATAGTATAATGCTAGATATTGTCTATAAGAATATGTAAATATAATACTACATAAATACTATAAATGCAAACGCCAATTCTTTTATACACCTTTGCCTTATTCTACAAACATTAAAGAGCAATAGCAGGACAATCACCTTTCCCATGATGACACCCCATGGAACAGAGTCATCCTAGTGACCGCTATTATTCTCCCATCTTAACCTCACAACAACCCGAGAGGTAGGTGCCTCTACGATCTCCTTTTTACAGATGAGGAAAATCGAGGCAGGCAGAAGTTAAGTGACTTCCCCAGGGTCATACGGCTGGCAACAAGCTGAGACTAGATTTGAACTCAGGTCCTCCTGACTCCATCCACAGCACCAGCTGGTAGAGGAGAATGAAAGGATAAAGATGATAAATGAAGGAGGACGCCTGCTCTGGATTTACAGTCCAGGAGGGTACACAACACCCTAAATTGGAATGAGATGAAAAGTGGTGATGGGTTCAGATGAGAGATCCCCCCCCCTCCCCCCCAAGCCAGGAAGACTTTCTGGAGGAGGCTTTCTGGGTGAGGAAGGGGTTAGAAGCATGAGAGCGACTTCATTTCGACAGTAAGAGAATACAGGACCCACTACACCAATTATCCCCATTACACACTGGGAGCTCCCTTCCAAAATGTTAGGGGTTAACCTCCTTCCCTCTCCACACCTCCGCGGAGCATTTTGGGAATGGTAGTTTTCCGGAAGCCCCTTCTCCACTGCCCTTCAGATGGATACACTACAAATCACAAAATTCAATGGGCTTGTAATGGCGGAGAGTCTGGACCTAGAAGGGTCATCCCGATCTGATCCATCCGCGGGATGGATCCTTCACGGAAGGTGACCTCGGAGGGAAGCCCTTCTCCTTAACCTATTAGGTTAAACCACTTGTGAAACGTTCTGTCCGACTCCGAGAGAAAGAGGTTGACGACCAATCAGGATATAGGAAAGCGAACACCCCACCACCCCGCGCCCTCTTATGTCCCACCCATCTGGCGCAGTGGCCAATAAGAATGGAGACAGCAAACAGCTACTCCCCTTTTGGTAGTAGCAGTCAATCAGCAACTACTTCCAGCTTCCAACCCGGCCCCCTGCTACGTTCTGAGAGACACGCCCCTCCCCCACCCCGCCCCTTCCCGTCAGTTTCAGCTTTTCTTTCTTTCTTTCTTTTCTTTCTTTTTTTTTTTTTTTTTGCTTCTTTTTAACCTCATCACGTCTGTGGTTCTAACCTTGAGGCCATCTCCTCCCCGTGACCTGTCATCCTCTGCCCCAAGCCTCAGGATCCTTCTTCCCAAGGAATAGGAAAGCAATGTGGGAAAGGGAGAAGAGAGCTATTCTTGGAGTCCGGGGACCTGGGATCCAATTCTGCCTCCGCCACTTAAAAGCTGTGTGATACTGGGACAGTCTCTGGGCCTCAGTTTCCTCATTTGGACTAAATAATATTTCAGGTCCAGCACTAAAGCTAAGCGTGGCGAGCTGGAATCAGGAAGACCTGAGCTGGAATCCAGGCTCTTGCTGTTACTAACACTCATGGGGGCACCACCCTCCTCTCGACATCCTGACTCCTCCCTCCATCCGAGCTGCGGTCAATTTCATCTTTGCACCCTCTCTCATCAATTTCACCTTTGCAACTTTCTTTTCTCTTCTCTCCTTTTCTTTTTTCTCTTTTCTTTTCTCTCCTCTCCTCTCCTCTCCTCTCCTCTCCTCTCCTCTCCTCTTTTTCCTTTTCTTTTTTAAACCCTCACCTTCCATCTTAGAATCAATACTGTGTATTGGTTCCAAAGCAGAAGAGCGGTAAGGGCTAGGCAAATGGGGGTTAA
>NC_058131.1:33111647-33122790 GCF_016433145.1 Gracilinanus agilis
CCTCCCTTCCTTCCTTCCTTCCTTCCTTCCTTCCTTCCTTCCTTCCTTCCTTCCTTCCTTCCTTCCTTCCTTCCTTCCTTCCTTCCTTCTTTCCTTTTTCCCTCCCTTTCCCTCCCTTCTCTCCCTCCCTCCTTTCCTCCTTTCCTTCATCCCTCAGAGTCATCAAGGCCTGGGTTCCGTTCCTATCTCTGACACCTCCTGTCAGGGTGACCCTGGGCAGGTCTCTTAACCTCTTGGTGACCCAGGCAACTCTCTAAAACTATTTTTAAAAAACAGGTTTTTATTGATATCTTTGTTTTTACATCTCCCCGATTTCTCTCTGTGCTTCTCCCCTCCTGGAGAATAGTAAGAAAAGATTAAAAGACAGAAAAACAAACAAAAAAAAAGAGAAAACTAATTTGACAAATCAATCAAAATATTTTAAAAATCGGGCATTCTGTGGGCTGTCGCGTGCCGGAGGGCCCTCCACCACTACAGAGGAGAGTGGGAGGAATCTCTAAGAGTACTCATGGCAGGAAGGAGCAGGCCAGCCTTGGTAGAGGGATTTCTTCCCTGGGAGTTCCCCAAACCCAGCTCTGCCCACACACTGCCTTCCCATCTCTGAAGGAAAAGAAAATTCAAGGTTTACGAAATGCTCTCTAGAGACGATCTCATTCCAGCCTCCCAAACCTCCTGGGAAGGTGGTGGTTGTTATTCCCATTTACAAAGGGGTAGACGGAGCCTCAGAAGTTGCCCACAGTCACAGATGACCAGTAAATATCCGAGGCAAGATTCGAATCCAGGTCTCCTACCTCCAAGCCCACTGACTTTAAGGGGGTTATTCAATCCATTAATTAAATAAGTAAATGGGGTGAAGCAGGCTGCGCTGGGCCCGGGCCCTGGACTGTGTGCCTAAGACAGGCCTCAACCCTGTAACGGCTGTTTTTGTGCCGAGGCCACAGCCAAGGCGGAGGGCAGTTCTGCGGGGGTGCCGGGGCTGAGCCCGTCCTTTGGGACGTCCGTCCGTCCCAGCGTCGCCCCAGACGGGGAGCTGAGGCGGATTTTACAGCGAATGGCATTTGCCGCAAACGTTACCGGACCCCTGGTTTGGGGCGGCTGCTCAGAGCCCGGCGGGGGGATGCCAGAATTCCTCCAGACTCCAAGCGTTTGACTTTTGTCTGCAATCAGACCGTCCGTGGCCTTTCTGTGTGCCAAGCGCCGGGGTGGCCAGGAGAGCCTCTGCGCCCCAGGAGAAGGGGGCAGCCCCAGGGCTGGCTCCCCGGCCTCCCCGGCCTCCCCGGCCCCGGCTTCTCCTCTCCCCTCACTGGCTCCGTGTTTTTCCTTACAGATCTGAGCGTGTCTGGAAATGCAGTGAGTAATCCTGGTCCTGGCTCTGCCCCCACAGTTTGGGACTCTAAGGAGAGAACTTAAAGGGGAGAAACCCAGCAGGCCCGGCTGGCAGGCCCCACACGCAGCTCTAGACAGCGGCTGAGGACGGTTATTGCCTTCCTGAAATGAGAAGAGCTCGTGCCCTCGGTGCTCAGCTGCTTCAGTCGTGTCCGGCTCTCCATGGCCCCATTTGGGGTTTTCTTGGCCATGTTCTTCTCCAGCTCATTTTTACAGATGAGAAAACTGAGGCCAACAGGATTTAGGGTTTTCTTGGCAGAGATAACTGCAGTGGTTTGCCTTTCTTCTTCTAGCTCATTTTTACAGATGTGGAAACTGAGGCCAACAGGATTTAGGGTTTTCTTGGTGGAGATATTGCAGTGGTTTTCCATTTTCTGCTCCAGTTCATTTTTACAGATGTGGAAACTGAGGCCAACAGGATTTAGGGTTTTCTTGGCAGAGATAACTGCGGTGGTTTGCCTTTCCTCTTCTAGCTCATTTTTACAGGTGAGGAAACAGAGGCAAACAGGATAGAGTGACTTGTCTAGGGGCACACAAGAAGTGTCTCGGGCTGGATTTGAACTTGAGTCTTCTTGACTTCGGGCCTGGCTCTCTATCTCCTCAGCCACCTAGCTGTGTCCCAGGCCAGGGACTTTGCCTCTCTGTCTTCTGTGAAATAAGAAGCTTCGCCTCAGCAGCCTCTTCAGCCCTTTCCCTCTCTGAATGTCTGCTCCTTTGACCGTAGGCATCCTCCTGCACCCCTGGGTGTCTGAAGGGGGGCGAAGCCTGAGACTAGAGGTTGCTGCCGAGGCCTCGGACCCTCTGGTGGGGAAGGAAGCCCTTGGTTAGCCCCCCAGGACCCCGGCACCCACCTGCCTGTTTCACTTCTCTCTTTAGGATCTGGCTGGAGAAGAGGAAGCGGAGGAGTCCATCTACCTGGAGCCCAGCCTGGGTGAGCCCCGTCTCTGCCTCCCCGTCTCGGACCCTGCTCCGGACCAGCAGTCTCTTCCTCTACTCTCCTGGCCTCTGTTTTCTCCTTCCTCCCAGTTCCCTGGACACCCCCGCAGGCGCCCCGATGCTTTCTTTGAGGGGTGCAGCATCCTGTCTCTCTGCTGGTCAGAAAAGCTCCAGGGCCAGGCAGGAAGCCCTGAGATCAAAGCCGCCTCTTCTCGGGCTGGGGAGTGGGGGGAAGGCATTTTCCAGGTCTAAATCTGGACCATCGAGGGGGAAACGCACCGGCTTGGGGTGGGGGGGTCCCAGGAGCTGAGCCTGAAGATGGGAGCTGCCTCCCTTCTGCATTTGTACCCCAGCAGCCGGCCCCTGGGAAGCCCTTAGTAAAGGCTGTTTCATTCGGTCTCCCCTTTTTCCATTTGAAAATGTGGGCCCTGAGGACCTTTCAGCTCCGATGTCCGGTCCCTCTTTGGCCCGCTGCCGAGGCCCAACGAGGAAGGACAGAGAGCCCCGTCCGGCCCTCTCTGCTCCCAGGGGGCTCCCAAGCCAAGTCCAGTTCTCTGTCTTTTCTCTAGTTTTGCCTGAAAGCCACAATTCTCATCCTCCACCACCCCCAACTGTGTTCCCAAGACCAGTGGTGGCCACCAGGTGAGTTGTCAGATGGCCGGAGGCGAGGGCCAGAGCACAGAAGAATAGCTCAATGGGGCAGCCAGGTGGCTCAGTGGATAGAGAGTCAAGTCTAGAGACGGGAGGATCTGGATTCAAATCTGGCCTCAGACACATCCTAGCTGGGAGACCCTGGGCAAGTCACTTCACTCCCATTTCTTGGCCATTTCTGCTCTTCTGTCTTAGAACCTTCTAAAATGGAAGGTAAAAGTTTTGGGGTATTTTTTTGTTTGTTTGTTTGTTTTTAAAGAAAAAGAGCTGAGGTCCTTGGTCCTCACCATCTTGAAAAAGCACATGAATGAATGAATGAATATTTAAGCTTGGTGAGTGCCAGGCTCTGGGGATTCTGCTAAAGAGGGTTCCTGCCCTCACGGCGCTTCCATTTTAATGATGCAAGACAGGGTAAAAAGTGGGGATCTGGGCCTTCCGGGGCTCAGTTTGGACATAGAGCCCTGGTGCCCTTCGAGGCCAGCTGAAGGCGGCCATTGGTGGCCAGAGGCCAGCTTCTGGGAGGAGGGAGAGAGAGCCTTGGAATAGCCCTTGTCTTCCCAGGGAAGATGGCACTGGGGGCAGAAAGTGGGACTCTCCAAGCTGGGATCTCTCTCCCCCCATTCTTGGCCATAATCCCCCCATTCGCTTCCCATAGCTCTGCCTACTGGCGTCCCTCTGAACCCCAGGAAGCTTGGAGCGTAAGTATGACAAGAGCCACCATGTCTCTGGAGGAGAGGGGAGGGGGTAGGGGGTGGGGGACACATCTGGGAACGTCCTTGCTTTTGTTCCATTGCTTCCCTTGTCACCAAGAAGAGCCAGGGTGTGTGTGTGTGGGGGGAGATTTCATGGAAAAAGTCATTTAAAACATACCAAGAGACTTTTTTTAAGCCCTTCCCTTCTGGCCTAGAGTCAGTCCTGGGTGTGGGTTCCAAAGCAGAAGAGCAGTAAGGGCTAGGGAATGAGGGTTAAGGGACTTGCCCAGGGTCTCTAGGAAGTGTCTGAGGCCAGATTGGAACCCAGGACCTCCCGTCTCTCCATCCACTGAGCCACCTAGCTGTCTCCGTGTATGCTTTTAAATTTTAACCCCTTTGCCAAGAGAGGGAATAAGAGGAATGTGTGGGGCGCTGGGAGGGGGACCTCAGAGTCAGCTGGAATCTGGGGCTTTCCCCATTTCAAGAGGGAAGGGTTTTACCGACAGACTAACCAATGGGACCTCCTGTCTTCCAGGGGACAGCAGACACCGCCTCCAGTGGTAAGCATGGCCGCTCTACTCCTCTAAGACCCCAGGCACAGCCCCTCCCAGTCAGGCAGACCCAAAGTCAGGCTCAGAGTCTTTCCGACCCTCCTTTCTTGAATTCACCAAAGGCTTCATGCTCTTTGCTATTCCCTGGCTGGACTTTGCTCTGGAAATGCCCATGCAGGTGCCCCTTTCTGTATCAGGCCTGGGACTCTCTCCTGCCCCTGCCCCTGCAAGAGGAAAAACAAAAGCACCGAGCAGAGAGAGTGCTGGTCTTAGAGTCCGGAGGGCCTGGATTCTGAGCCCACCTCTCATGTTCCCTGGCCGTGTGCTCTTGAACAAGTCACTCCTCCATCTGGGCCTCAGTGTCCACATCTGAACAGTGGAGTAGCTGGCCTCAGACAACCTCTAAGGCCCCCTTTCTACTCTAACCGCTCCTGGATCAGGCCCAGCCCATTCATTTGGACATTCGATTGCCCCAGTCCCCACCACCCGCCCCACTATGTAACCTCCTTCTTCCAGTTGGGCGGAGAGCATCCTGTGCCCGCAAAGGAACTACCCCTGAGGAAGAGGTGAGTGGGCATGGGCCCCGGGGGGAGGCTTCCTGCTTGCCTTGGCACTGCTGCGCCAATGCCCGTGCCAATGGAGATTCAGGATACTGGCATTTAGTTTTTGTCTCTCTATCACCAGGGCCTTGCAGTCCATCAGTGGGTATTTACTGAACACCTACTATGTGCCATACGGGACATACAAAGATAAAATAATACCTATTAGCCAATTAATTGATAGGCCTTGATTAAGCACCTATTATGGCACTGTGCTAGGTCTCGGGGTGGGGGACAAAGGCAAAAATAAAGCAAAAGCTCCCTGCCCTCAGGGAGCTTATATTTTAAGGGGAGAGAAAACGTGTGTAAGTAAAGTTATATCTAAAATGCATGCAAAGGGAATGCAGGTAATTTGGGAGTAGGAGAAAGGCACCCCCAAATGGGGTGATGGGGGATCAGAAAGGCTCCAGATAGGTGATGTTTGAGTTTCAAAGGAAATCAGGGCTTGGAAAGGACTGGGGTGAAGGTGGAGTGCATTTCAGGCTTTGAAGACAGCAAATACAAAAAAGATGGCGGACCCATTGGGAAGAGGCCATATTGGTCAGAGCATAAGATGGAGCAGCTACAATGAGGTTGAAAAAATAGGCCAAGGCCAGATTGCGAAGGGTTTTAGACATCCAAAGAGGCCTTGTTTGGGCCTAGAAGTAAGAGGGAACCACTGGGCTTTATCAAATGGGGAAGTGATATGGTCAGACACCTACACTCGAGGATAATCACGTTTGTAGCTCCGTGGAGGAAGGTTTGGGTGGGGAGAAGCCCGAGAGACAGGAAGGCTATGGCCATTGTCCAAGGTGAGAAGCGATGAGGGTTTGATGGAGGGTAGCGACCATGTGAGTAGACAGAAGGGAAGGACTAGAGACATCTGTAGGGAAGGAATCAAGATTTAGTGGCTCAGGGGCAGCTGGGTAGCTCAGTGAATTGAGAGCCAGGCCTAGAGACGGGAGGTCCTAGGTTCAAATCTGGCCTCAGACACTTCCCAGCTGTGTGACCCTGGGCAAGTCACTTGACCCCCATGGCTCACCCTTACCACTCTTCCACCAAGCAATTCACAGAAGTTAAGGGTTTGAAAAAAAAAAAAAGAAAAAAAAATATTTAGTGGCTGGAAGCGTGGGGCAAGGGAGAGTCAAAGACAAGACCAAGGTTGTAAATATGGGTGAATGGGAGAACAGGGATGCCCATAATAGAAACAGAGATGTTCAGAAGAGGGGAGGGTTTTGAGGGAAAGCTAACGAGTTCTGTTTTGTATATGTTGGGTCAGTGTCATATGTTATCTAGTTTAAAATGTCTAGTTAGGGGTGGGGGGACAGCAAGGTGGCTAGAGAGCCAGGCTTAGAGATGGGAAGACCTTGGTTCAAATCTAGCCTCAGACACTTCCTAGCTGTGTGACCCTGGGCAAGTCACTTAACTTCCTTTGCCTAGCCCTTACTGTTCTTTTGCCTTGGAACCAAAACACAGCATTGATTCTGAGACATAAGGTAAGGGTTAAAAAAAAATGTCTAGTGGAAAGGAGCAGCTAGGTGGATAGAGAGTCACGTTTGGAGATGGGAGGACCTGGGTTCAATCTGACTTCAGATACTTCCTAGCTGTGTGACCCTGGACAAATCCCTTAACCCCATTGCCTAGCCCCTACTGCTCTTCTATCTTGAAAATGATTCTTCGGATCAATTCTAAAACAGAAGGTAAGGGTTATGAAAAGAAAGTCTAGTAGGAGTTGGTGAAGCAAGATTGGCACTCGGGACTCAATTATAGATCTGGGATTTCTTTTCATAAAGATAATAATTATCTTTATGATAATAATTAAACCCACAGGAGCTGAAGAAGTCCCCAAATGAGAGTGTAGGAAGAGAGGAGAAGAGGACCCAGGACAAACCTGATGGGACACCACGGGGCATGATGAGAACGCAGGTATAGAAAGACACCGAGAAGAAAAGGGGAGGCCAGGTAGGAGAACCAAGAGAGAGTAGAATCATGAAAACTATGATTAAACAATATCCAGGAAGAGAGGGAGTTCTGAACGTGTCCAATTTTACAGAGAAAAATGAGAATTCAGGGGCAGCTCAGTGGATAGAGAGCCAGGTCCAGAAATGGGAGGTCCTGGGTTCAACTGTGTCCTCATTCGTGACCTGTGTGACCTTGGGCAAGTCACTTAACCCCAAAGCTCTAACCTTGACTCCTCTTCTGCCTTGGAATGGATTCTAAGACAGAAAGTAAAGATTCAAAAAAAAAAAAAGTGATGCTTGAGATGCCATCAGATGGGGCCACCAAAACCTCCTTAGTGACTTTGGAGAAGGGAGTTTTCCAGTGAAAAATGAGATCAGAAGCCAGACTACGAAGAGCTGGGAAGTGATCAAGAGGAGAAGAAGAAGGTCCTGGAAGCTTTAAAAAAATGGAAGAATGCAGAAAGAGAGTTTATTGGGGTAGAAGGGTTGGAAGACTCTAGTTGGAGTTTTCTAGTGACAAAGACATGAGCATGTTTGTAGGAAGGAGAGACAGTAGGTGGGGAGAAATTGAAGATTCCTGAAACAGAAGGGATGGCCGTGGGGGCAAACCACTGGAGGGGATGGAACCAAGACTACACAGAGAGGGGTTGGCCTTGGGGAGGAGAAGAGAAGGGCCGCCTCTCCTCACCACGGACTGTGTCTAGGAGGAAGGGTCACCTCGTCATTAGAAGTTGGAGGGAAGGGAGAGAGAATGGGGGATCCTGTCAAAGGGTTCTGAGATGTAGAAGAAAGTGTGGCACCCACCAGGCCCCTATGCTTTTTCAATTGAATTTGGATTCTTTCTGAACTCCTGCTTTTAGAGCTGACCCTTCCCACCACCCACCTGGCTTCAGTCTGATCCTCCATGCTGTGTGTGTGTGTGTGTGTGTGTGTGTGTGTGTGTGTGTGTGTGTGTGTGTGTGTGTTGGGTGTACATTTCTGTGTATTCAGGAATCCAACATGGTGGGTCAGCCTTGGTATTCGGCACACTGTGACCGCCAGACTGTTGAGAACACTCTTCTCCATCTCCAAAAGGTGACTCTCTAGAGGGCCCTGCCTTCCCAGCTCTCTCTTGGCTTTCCTGAGAAGTCCTCAGCAAAGGGCCCTGGGAAATGCCCTTGGACCCCGGGGTTCCCCCAAAGATCTCTGGGGTGGCCAGGATTGGCTGAGGGGTGGGAAGAAGAGGGCGGGAGTTGGTCTGGAGCCTTCAGGCTGGTCTTCCCTACAGGATGGCGCCTACACCGTTCGACCCAGCTCAGATCCTCAGGGACTGAAGCCTTTCACCCTGGCCGTGTTCCTCCATGGCCATGTTTACAATATCCCCATCCGGTGGCTGGACGCCAGGAGACAATACACTCTAGGTCGAGAGGGCAAGAGTGATGGAAAGGTGGGTGCTGGGAAGTGTAGAGGTTGGCCACAGGCTTAGAGAAGACCATCTCCAGGAAGCAAAGAAGGAGCAGATCCCTGGCTTCAGAGCAAGACTGTCCCAGTCAGAGGGCATAAATCTGGAGCTAGAAGGGGCTTTGAGAGCCATCTCGTCCAACCCTCTCATTTTATAGAGGAGAGATGAATGAAACAACTTGCCCAAGGTCACGCAGGCAGGAAATGGCATCCCCTCTTTCCACTGGGTCTCGGGGCAATAAGGATGTCATCCAATGGTCTGGGGACACAGACCCTAATACTGCAGTGATATTCTGATCTGGGTTATGGAAGCCAGGACGACATGGCTTCTGGGCAAGTCACAGCCTCTCAGAGACTCAGTTTCCTCCTCTGTAAAAGAATAATTCTGGGTTAATAATAGCACCCACCCTCCTAGATAAACATGTGTTTCTATTAGTCTCCTTGTGGGCATCCCCTCCTGCTATATGGATTACCGTCAGGCTACTTCTGCCCATCCTGTGTGAATCCCATCTACATCCTCCCATAAGTTGGGGTAGGAGGAGTGGCACATACCTGCAAGCTTGTCTTTTTATGGAGAGATGGGAGTAGGGGTGGCCAGAATCCCTGGAGCCTTGCTCAGGAGCCTGGTAGCATGGAGCTTTGCCCCGATGGCTCTAGAGAGGGAGCCTGGGTCCTGGTGACCACCATCGATCAAATCTCCATTCAGGGAGCTCTGATTCTGAGCTCCTCAGTGTTCAGTCATTTACAGCTTTGTGATCTCATTTAGAGTTTTCTTGGCACAGATACCAGAGTTGGTTTGCCATCTCCTTTTCCAGCTCCTTTTGCACATGAGGAAACTGAGGCAAACAGAGTGAAATAACTTGCCCAGGGTCACACAGCCAGTAAGTTTCTGAGGCTGGATTTGAACTCAGAAATATGAGTCTTTCTGACTTGAAGCTGGGGACTCTATCCATTGCATCACCTAACTGCCTCTGACCTTCTCAGTCCTGAAGTAATTCCTGAGTACAACATAGCACATAAGAGATCTTTGATAATTGTTGAATGAAGGAATCACTGCTCAGGAGAAGGAAAGACAAAGTGAATGGAATTGGACTGGAAAACAGATGGAATGTGGTCTGGAAGGAAAGCTTGGACCAACTAAGAAAGAGAGTCAAAGGATCTGGGTTCAAATCCTACCTCTACTGCTTGCAACCTGTGTGACATACCTCTCTGGGCCTCAGCATCCTTGTCTGTAAAATGAAGGGGTTAAACCAGATGGCCCTAGATCTAGGTCTTGGATGGAGTTTAGGAGGAAGAAAGGGAGAGATTGGCCAGAACAGAAAGAAGGAAAGCTTGGACCAGCCAAGTCAAAGAATAGAATGGTAGAAAGGATGGAGTCAAAGGACCTGAGTTCAAATCCTACCTCTACCCATTTGTGTGACATACCTCTCTGGGCCTCAGTATCCTCATCTGTAAAATGAAAAGGTTAAACCAGATGGCTCTAGATCTAGGTCTTGGATGGAGTTTAGGAGGAAAGGGAGAGATTGGCCAGAACAGAAAGAAGGGGCAGATAGACTCAAGGGTGGAATCCTCCCACGTCTGAATCCTCTGGGAGACAGCTCTCCTAATCAGACTTTTCTGGATCTGAGCCTCTCCCGTTTTCCTGTGGGAATTGTGTTTCCTTTCATAGCTCTTCCCCACCGTGGCCGCCATGGTCCAGCATTTCTCCCAGCACCCACTGCTCCTTGTGAACAGACACACCGGTGATCGGCAGCACACCTGTCTCCTCTTCCCCACCAAAACCTGACTTCCCCCAGTAGAATGTGAGCTCCTGAAGGGCAGGGACTGTTTCCCTTTTGTCTAGGTACCTAGCAGAGTGTCTGGCACGTGGCAGGAACTTAATAAATGCCTGAGATAAAAGAAAATTCATAAATAATGTTCTTGAATGTAAATGTCATTTACCCCGTATGCCTAGTATAGTATGTAGGCTATTCACAAATAGGTGGCTTGCTGGCCTAATGTCCAAAGGAAAGCCAGCTGGAGGGCTGGTCCTCATCTGGCTTAGCTATCTCAAGATGTTCCCAAGGTGGCTCAGTGGATAGAGAGCCAACCCTGGACACAAGAGGTCCTGAGTTCAAATTTGGCCTCAGATACCTCTTAGCTGTGTGACTCTGGGCAAGTCACTTAACTACAATTGCCCAGCCCTTATTGCTCTTCTATCTTGAAACTGATACTTAGATGATAAGACAGAAAATAAAGATTTTTAAAAATGTTCTCAGGGTAAGGATTGCTGTCTAGCCTTCGGCTCCCTTGAATATCTTCTCTCCAGGAGGTGATTAAAATATCTTGGGGGGGGGAGTCTGATTCTGGAGAGGGTGGTGGACACCTCTCAAATTCTTTCTCAGTGGTTTAGGGGAATAGAAGAGTTGCCGCCAATTAAGGTCCAGAGTGAATGAATGAATGAATGAATTAAAAACCATTTATTAAATTGCACAGTGTGCCAAATACTAAGTGACTAAGACGAAAAACAAAGAAACCAAAAACACTCCCTTCATTTTAAAAGAGAAGGCAACATACCCAGGGATGATGAACTGATGGCTGGGGAGGAGCACTTTCTTATTTTAAAATGTAAAAATAGAGAGGCAGACAGACAGATGGATGGATGAAGAGAGAGAAATAAGGAAATAACCAGCAAGAGATAGATAAAGAGTCTGAGATGAAGAGAAACAGAAAGAGATAGCAAACAATATTGTTAAAGAGATAGCAAGAGATAAAGATAGACAGATGATTGATAGATAAGATAGATAGATACAAGGATGGATGGATGGATAGATAGATAGATAGATAGATAGATAGATAGATAGATAGATAGATAGATAGATGGATGGATAGATAGATAGATAGATAAATAGATGGATGGATGGATAGATGGATGGATAGATAGATAGATAGATAGATAGATAGATAGA
>NC_058131.1:33132670-33147433 GCF_016433145.1 Gracilinanus agilis
TATTATGTTGTTAAATATATTTATTGTATTATGTTATATATTTATTATATCACGTTATACTATGCTATAGTATATTATATTTGTTATATATGTTATGTTATAC
Source organism: Gracilinanus agilis (assembly GCF_016433145.1). Lineage (NCBI taxonomy): Eukaryota > Metazoa > Chordata > Mammalia > Didelphimorphia > Didelphidae > Gracilinanus > Gracilinanus agilis. Next base: position 33,132,774 of record NC_058131.1, read on the forward strand.
TATTGTGTTATGTTATATTATATTATCACATTGTTACTCATTATATATTATATAATATGTTATATATTATATTTGTGTTATATTTGTTATATACGTTATGTTATGTTATGTTATGCTATGTTATGCTGTGTTATAATGATGGTGCTACCACCACTCTGGTGGAAGCCCTCACCGCTCCACACCTGGACTACTGCAATAGCTAGGGGAGGGTCTGCCTGCCTCAAGTCTCTTCCTCACTCCAACCCATCCTTCATTCTGACACCAAAGTGATTTTCCTAGAGCCCAGGGCTAATCCTCTCCAGTGCCTCCCTATCAACTCCACGATCAAATACAAAGTGTTCTGTGTGCCATTCAAAGCCCCTCCTTCTTACACCTTGTTTCCCAAAATGTACGCTGTGATCCAGTGACAATGGCCTCCAGGTGGTTCCAAGAACAAGATAGTCCCTCTCTGGGCTCCAATGGGGCGCCATTTCTGGCTTCCATGCCTGGGACACTCTCCCTCTCCACTCCCATCTACTGGCTTCCTTCAGGTCCCAGCTAAAATGCCACCTCCTACAGGAAGTCTTCCCCAAGACCTCTTCATTCTGGTGCCTTCCCTTTGTTAATTATCTCCAACTTATCCTGCATGCAATTTGTTTACAGATACAGGTTTGTCTTCTTGTCTCTCTCATTAGATTGTGAGTTCTTGAGGGCAAGGACTGACTTGTTTCTTTTTGTGTCCTCATGGCTCAGCACATAATAGGCCATTAATAAATGTTTATTGATTATACATAGATAGATATATAAAAGTACAATATAATATAACCCTTCATAATCCTATGTACTTCATGAATTTTATTTTTTAATCTATTCCCAGGTATCTCCCTCCTCTCCTTGCTAGAGAAGACATCCTTTGATAAATATATATACATATTTTTATACAGAACTATGTCATATGTTTCTTTTTGTTAGACCCTTTTAAAAAATTTATTTTCCTCCATTTCATGTAAAAACAATTTTTAACCTATTTTTTAAGCTTCAAGTTTCAAATTCTCTTCCTTCTTCTGACCTTCCTTCCATCGCTACCTCCCTGTCTGAGGTGTAAACAATCTGACATGAATTTTACATGTATAATCATGCAAAAGGCATTTTGTGGAAGAACTGCCAAATGAAAAAGAAGAAAGCAAATGAAATCTGGAATGTTTCAGGCTGCCTTCGGAGTCCATCAGTTCCTTCTCAGAGGGCAGACGGCATTTTTCATCACGAGCCTCTGGATTGTCTTGGATCCCTGCATTGCTAAGAATGGCGCTGTTTGTCCAAAAATATTGTTGTCTCGGTGTCGTTGTTCTCTTGGTTCTGCTCACTTCCCTTTGCATCAGTTCATGCAAGTCTTTCCAGATGTTTCTGAAACTGCCCTGCTTGTCATTAATAGTATTCCCAAACTAGCATATAGCACAGCAGCAATTCTTTCTCTGAAGGTGGGTGTTCACTGCTATTTTTCCAACAATATTTCTGGTGCTGCATATAATGTTCTCTTGGTTCTATACATTTTGCTCTTTATAATTTCATATGAGATTTTCCAATTTTTTAAAAAATTAACACCGCTTGTCACTTTTTACTGCTACTTTAGGCTTTTTAAAACATTTTTTTAAACCTTTAACTTCTGTGTATTGGCTCCTAGGTGGAAGAGTGGGAAGGGTGGGCCATGGGGGTCAAGTGACTTGCCCAGGGTCACACAGCTGGGAAGTGTCCGAGGCCGGATTTGAACCCAGGCCCTCCCGTCTCTAGGCCTGACTCTCACTCCATTGAGCTACCCAGCTGCCCCTTTTTAAAACATCATTCTGCAAAGGGACCCACAGGCTTTGCTAGGACTGCCAGAGGGTGCAGGAGCCTTGCTTTATGGGATCGCAAATCTGGGGGTCCTCAGAGCCCATCGGGTCCAGCTCTCTCACCATGCGTGTGTGTGAGGTGGCGGAGGAGGATTGGAATGAGTTTCATGGATGCTCAACACACTTTTGGGGCAACAGCTCATAGCCGAAGGACTTGGGTTGAACCGGTGCAGATTGGGGAACTGAATGGAAGTGTCTCGTCCGAGGTCACACATTTATGAATGTTGGAGGTGAGCCTCGACCCCGAGCACTCAGACTCCAAAGCCAACGCTCTTTCCAATGAGTTGTGCCAAAGGGTAGAATTATCCACCCCCCCTTGAGCCCCCCAAAGAGAACGGGGCAGGGAAGACTTGGGGAGGTAAAGGGCAAAACCCAAACCCCCAAATGGATGGACGTGCAGTGGTAGAACCTGTTTCCTTCCCTGGAAACTGCACTAGATTTAGCGTCTGAAAATCTGGGTTCAAATCCAGACTCTTCTACTTGCTAATTTGGAAGAGTGATATTGGCTCTCGGCAGTGAGGTTGTGGGTAAATGACTCACATCTCCGGACCTCAGCGTCCCCGTCTCTGAAATAAAGGGGATGAATGGGCCGATCTCTGAAGCTCCAGCTTTCACTCAAAGGACAGGGACCGAACCGGGCTTTGATTGTATGTCCTGGGGAGGAAACTCCCCTCAGCAAATGCAGCTTGGTCCTTTCTCTGCAGCTTATAGAATTTTGGATCTGAGGCAGAACTTGAATGCAGGGCTGCTCAACTTTGAGCTGAGGCCAGTTTTCTTTCCAATATGCCAAAAAGGTTTTTTTAAATCATAAGATTATATATATATATATGGTGGTACGGTGGATTGAGCACCTTCCTATGTTCAAACCTGGCTTCACGTGCTAGCTATATGACCCTAGACAAGTCATCGCCCTGTTTGTCTCAGTTTCCTGATCTGGAAAATGAGCTAGAGAAGGAAATGGCAAACCACTCCTGGAAACCCCAAAAGGGGACACAAAAAGCCGGACACGGCTGAATAAGAACTATTATAGGCTCAGAGCGAGAATATACATTTGAGTTCACTCTCCTCATTCTGAAGATGAGAAATCTGAGGCATAGTCTAAGTGACTGGCCCAGCATCATACTATATGAAGCTGCCTAGAAATCAGGATTTGAACCCAGGACTGCCTAACTCCTAGTCTGCCCAATGCCCTCTATACTATGCTGTGTAGAATGAGCCAGTCTAAAATTACTGCAACACAGGGCCAGGGAGCCAGAGGGCAGCCTGAGAAGGCCCAATGGGGGCGCCAGGCAAAGCCGGGGGACAGGATTCTGGGGGCGAGAGGGGAAAAGGGGCTGAAGGCAAACTCTGATTTGGCTGCACTGCTCAGCAGAGGTGGATCTTGGACTCTGCAAGGGAGCTGCCTGGTGTGGCAGCCCAAGAACTATCCAGCTGTTGGCAGGCCCCCTGAGAGCCGGGAGCCGGAGGTGCCCGCCTGCCACAGAGCACCGGGCTGCAGGCTGCCCCCTCTCGAAGCAGGTTAACTGATCTGACGACTTCTGGAGATCGGGGCTATTTGGGCTCTATTGTGGGGTTTAGGAGGAGCCAAGAGGGGACAGGCTGGATCCCAGGTAGCTCTGGGCTAAGGCTCAGGACTCCTGGCTTCTTCCTCTAGCTCCCTGGTCTCTTCCAGTCTCTCCCCAGGGTCTCTGCTTTCTTCCCCAGCAGGCTCCAGAGAGCTTCTCTAGGAAAGCAGCCTTCTGCCTCTGACCTACCGATGGTCCTCATGAATGTCAGTCCCTGAGCTGGCTGCTGGAGGTGGGAGAAGGGGATGAGGGTCCATGCATGGAGGATTAATGGCCAGGACCTTGCTCCAGGCATCTAAGACTGAGTGACCATTGTGGAGGGAATATGCACCAAGAGTAAAACTACACAGGGAACAACTAGGTGGCTCAGTGGATTGAGAGCCAAGTCCTGGGTTCAAATCCGACCTCAGATACTTCCTAGCTGTGTGATCCTGGGCAAGTCACTTGACCCCCATTACCTAGCCCTTACTGTTCTTCTGCCTTGGAACCAACACACAAAACTGATTCTAAGAAGGTAAGGGTTAAAAAAAAAAAAAAGAAGTTACATGTGGAAGAAAAAAGGATATAGCTACACAGGCATCACCCCAAATCCCTGACCTCAGGGAGCTGACCTACTTGTCTGCTATTCATCATCTCTGCCTGGTCAGGCTCCTAAAGGACTGACTGAACTCCTCCAAGGAAATGAGCCTTCATGGGGGTCACCATATGGACTGGTGCCTCTCTGCCCAGTCTGGTGCCCCGTCTATCCTCCAATCCCAGCTGCCCCAATCCTAGACTCACATTTTATTTCACCTTAGAAGGCCTTGATCAAAGAGGGAAATGGGCTTTTCTTCTCTTCTCCAGCTCCCCTTTTCCCTTCAGAGAATCCTGTTTTTAAGAAAAACAAAACCCCTACAATCCAGAGGCCTTCACATCTGTTTTTATTCTCAGCTTCTGAATCCTTAAACAGAGGCTGGTTTGGGAGTAAAGTCTCCCTTCCCACTGCTCTTCTTTCTCTCTCTCTCTCTCTCTCTCTCTCTCTCTCTCTCTCTCTCTCTCTCTCTCTCTCTCCCATCTCTCTGTTTCTCTCTCTCTCCTCTCTCTGTCTTTCTTTTTCTCTCTCTCCCTCTTTCTCTCTCTCTCCTCTTTCCCTCCTCTCTCTCTTCCTCTCTCTCTTCTCTCTTTCCCCCCTTTTCTCTTTTCCTCTCTCTCCTCTCTCTCCCTCTCTCTTTTCTCTCTCTCCCTCTCCCCCCCTCTTTCTTTTACCTCTTGATCTTTTCCCTCTCCTTCCTCTTCTGCCCACTCTGACTTCTTCTTGTCCTTCCTTGTCTCACTCCTCCCTTGTGTCTCTCCTGAGATGGGAGAGAGGGAGGCCCAGGGAGCCTGCCCTAGATTTCTCCGAGCCGGAGAGCAGGCTCTTTTTACCAGGGCTCCCCTTGGAAATGGAAGGAAAGCCTAATGTCCTTCCACCTCACCCCACAAAGCTAACTGCCTCCTCCATCAAAACTTCTTTCCCATCTCTCCTGGCTTCTCATCATGCAGCTAAGGAGAGAGGTGCGGGCGCCATATTGGAAAGTGAAAACCTCTGAGAAAACAACTCTTGGCGAAGCTGTAACTAGAAATATTTTCCCCTAGGAAAAGGAAAGAGGGCCAGAGGTTCACCTGAGTTCAGTGGAGGGGAAAAGAGGTTCCTGCCTTAATAAATGTGTAGCCCAGGAGGAAAAGGAACTTGGAATCGGTGTGGTGAGGAGAATCGGGCAGAAGAAGGACAGAAGTGGCTTGTGACGCACCCCCTAAACTCCTCTACGGGAGGCAAAGCCCCAGATGCGTCACCCTAGTTATAGCCTTGACTTTTGGTAAACAAATTCACTTCTCAATGAAATAGCAAGCATGGATGAAATAGTTGCCAGTGTGCCAGGCACGAGGACTGACTGGCCCTGCGGTTTCATCGGTGGACAGAATTCCCAAATGAAGAAGTTCTCTCTCAATGCGGGTCTGCACTTTCTTTGCACTTTCTTACAGAGTTGCCTAGAATGCTGAGACATTTAGGGTCACCTTGAACTCGGGTCTTCTGGACTCCGAGGACAGCTCTCTGTCCACTAACACTGGCTACCTAAGCCAGCTCCAGGCCTGTGGAGATAAAAAGACAAAAAATGAAGCTGGCTGATGCCGTCTCTATCCAAGTAAACATTCCATTCTTCAAGGAGGAAAAGGGCACAAACGACTAGCAGCTCTCTGGCCCTGGCACCTCAGTGGAACTTTGAGATTGGATTCTGAGGGGCAGAAGGGAAGACAGAGCCCTTTCCACAGAATGGTGAGGATCCCCGAGATTCCAAGGCCCTAAAGGGAAGGCCTGGCCAAAAGAATGACCGATCTGGCATCCAAAAAGACTGTAAAATTTTAATTTTTATACTTTATATATTTATTAAAATTTTTTTTCATTAAGTCTCTTTGCTTCCCTGAGGCCTCAGTTTCCTTAGCTGTAAAACTGAGGTGGGCTCTCTTGGGTCCCGATTTCTTGGGTCCCTTCCAGCTCCGATTGACTATGACCTAATACGAAGGTTTGCCAGTCAGATAATAAAATAAGGATCCACAAGGGAATGGGACTTATTTTTAAATTCTTAATCATTATCCTCCAGGGCTGGCTGCAGGCAAAAAAATTCTAAAGTAGAAGAACTTGTCTTGAAAGCCAGGCCTCCGAGGGTTCCAGGCATTTTCCAGGTCAGCGACCTCTTTCAAGTTGTCAGAGTCCTTCCCACTGCAGTATAAGTGACTGAGAACAACTTCCCTAGGCAGGTGGATTTCCCTTAAAATTAGATTTCAAAGCTCTCCCCCCCCTCCGAATTTGAACCCTGGCCAGCAGGTGAGAGACCTTATTTGCGGTGGGGGGAGAGGATTGTGGCTAGAGACAATTTCTCCTGAAATCTTAATTAGGAGTTTTTGGGAAATAAATAGGAAGAAGAAAAACTTTTATTTCTCTAAAGTTCCAACCTATGGAAAAGGCCTAAAACAGGGCTTGACCTCCTCTCCCTGCCCCGCCACCACCGCCATGTTGATTCAGCGACGATCAGCCCAAGCGCCCAACTTCCTCTCCTCTGTGGCTTCCCAAGGACATTCATGAATCAAAGTCATTTCCCCCCAATTGATCGAAAGACTTTAGGGAAACAGGAGCTCTTCCCGCCATTCCTTATTCTTCCCCGACTTCCAGCTGGGATTTTTCTCTCTCTTCAAAGCTTTGTCACCTTCTCCAAAGGTCTCACGCTAGTGGAACGTATTTTCTTTTTCCCCCACCCAACTCGTGACTTCAGAGCTGATTTCAAGTCCTGCCTCAGACACAGTCTGGCTATGTGCCAAGGCCAGGCACCTAACACGGGGGCAAACGTGCCAAGACTGAATTGTACCCACCACCAGGAGGGCCCGATTATACTAAGGAAACCATGAGCCCAGCTCCCATCTCAAAGGAACAAGAGAGAGGAATTCCTTCCCTCTGAGGCAGGCCAACCACTAAGCTGTCATTTATACCCAGAGTAACTTGGGGTCCCTGAGAGACTGAGGACTTGTCCAAGGTGGCACCGCTCAAGGGTGAACCTGGCCATTTCTAACTCCAAGATTCTCCGTCCCTCGGTTAGACATTTCACTTTCCATTCCTTCATTCACTCCAGATATTGCCTCGTCCCTGCTAGTTTCTTCCTCTGTAAAATGGAGAGAGGCTGGACCTGTTGTTTAATGGATAGAGGGAGCTCCCCCACGAGAACACTTAGAGAATTGCCTAGAGATCACTGGAAGTGACTTGGCCAAAGTCACCGAGCCAGAATGGGTCAGAGGCAAGACCTGGACTCAGACCGTCCTGCCTTCTAGTCCAGCTCTCTCCATCTAGGAGGGCTGTTTCTCATTTGTAAAGGGAGGACAAAATCCCTGGCACTGCCTGCCCCGTAGGGTTGTTAGAGGTAGAATAAAGTTCTAGTTACAGATTGGCGATTTCTGGAGGACAGAGTTGTGTTCTTTTTTTTTTAAAACTCTTACCTTCCTTCTTAGAATCAATATTAACTATCGGTCCCAAGGCAGAAGAGAGGTAAGGGCTAGGCCATTGGGGCTAAGCGACTTGCCCAGGGTCATACAACTAGGAAGTGTCTGAGGTCATATTTGAACCCAGGACCTCCCATCTCTAGGCCTGGATCTCTATCCACTGAGCCGCCTCACTGCCTCCAGTCGTATTCATCTTTTTAGATGTCCCTTTTCCTCTCTCTAGCACAAGTGGAAAATCCCTGGTCTCTCGTCCTAGCTCAGATACAGGCAACTCCCTTCCCTTCCCTGGCTTTAGTTTCCTCCTCTGTAAAATAGAGGAGCAGGTAGAAGTCATGAAAAGGTAAATTTAGTCATCAGTCAACAAACATTTATTAAACTCTGACATAACTGGGGGCCTGTTTTCTCCTGATGCCCGTGGCCTGGGGTCTTCCCGGTGGCCACATTTCCGGCAGGCTCGCCCTACGGTACTGCCCATCACCCCTGCTCCGGCTTTTGGACCCTTCTTCCCCCCATGGGACTAGCCCCTTCCCCAATCTATGTCATTTCAAACTGAAAAGGTGGCCAAGGATGGCGTTGTCCAAGGGCGAATCGCCGGAGAACAAACATGGCAGGGAGCCTGGGTCCACGCACGCAGGCTCTTCCTTAACGTCACTCCAGAGTTTCATCTCGTCCCTATGATTTTGCTGTAGGGCGGCTCGGGGGCTGGCAGGTTGGTGGCCAGCAAGGTGTATTTGCCTGTGATTGGAAGGAATTTGGAGCAGAGTCCGAAGAGGAAGAAGAGAACCAGCATTTTAATTCTTGATTTCCCTCGTCTGTCTGGATGGGTTTTAGATGGACCTGGAGGGTCTCGGTAGCCCCCTCTGTCTCTAACAACTGACACGCATTTATTGAGGGCCTGAGTGCCAGGCACCGTGCTAAGCACAGAGTGTACAAAGCATGACTCTGCCACCTAAAGTCACATACGCTCCATTTCTTCCCTCCCTCCCCAGGTTCTCTGATACTTTAAGGGCTTCTGAGGGGAAGGAGCAGTCTCTCTGCCTTAACTGATTCCCCAGTTTTGGGTGTCTGTCATGTCCCAGTTCCATTTAACCATCTAAAAGTCATATTAGTTTTTACAAAGGAGCGTTTATTTCAAAGGTATAATAGGAACAAATATTTTCCCCAGCACATAATCCTACGCCCTGTATCAGTGATGGCAAACCCTTTAGAGACCAAGTGTCCAAAGTGCAACCCTCATGCCTCATATGAGCCCCCTCCTCCCCGCTTTACCCCAGACAGGGGAGGGAGAAAGCACTCCCACTGGGCTGCTGGGCAGAGGGGCAGGTGATGGGACAAATATTCTGGGAGAGCCCCCTCTGGTACATGTGCCATAGGTTTGCCAACATGGCCCCATTCCGTTTCAGTCTGGGGAGGGGATGGGGATAAGTTCACAACTTAATTCAGTTCCTCTATAGCCATGGTCCCACCAACTTGCAGGTCCAAAGCCCCTTGGGTTTATGTCTTGGCACCATAGTATCTAGGACTTCTCTGCCTGGTGGGCTACAACATCCAGCCAGGAATCCTGCCTCCGTGGTCTCTATGGCTCAGGTTCCCAGGGCTGGAGACTCCACCACTTGCACCTTAAAAGGATAAATGAAAGTGACCCAAACCCCAAGGCCCTTTCTTGGGCCATAGACCCCAAAGTCAAGGAAGAGAAAGGTAGCCCTCTCCCACCACAGCTCAGTGAAGACAGTCTGTGCTGTGGGTAAACCAGAACTTCACGCCTCCTCCTCCACTGAACACTTCCAGAAAACAAAATGGTGTCCTATGGCGATAGTCTTAAAAACTCAGCCTGTTCTGGCTTTGCCCCTGATGGAAAAGGCTGTTCTCTTCCGAATAGGAGGCAAACACAGAATGTCTTCTCCCGGGCGCAGGTCCTAGGTGTCTCCCACATGGATGCCCTCCATTCTAGGTGATCTGAGCTTCACCAAAGGGCAAAAGAGAGGGAAAAGATCATGCCTGCTCTCCAGGAGCTCGGACACCCAGAAAGGCCTTTCCATTTGGTAGAACACAGGTCAGCCCCACCAGATTCTGAAATGGTTTGGGTGGGAAAGTAGGTTGACCACCAGATAATGACTGGAGTTCTTGGGACCCTTCCCATACTAAGTTGGAGCTTTGGGGCTGAGTCCTGGATCCTGCTAGCTGGAGAAAGCGAGTTTAAAAAGAGAGATTCAACTCTCTCTGTCTAATGAGCTGGCTGGCAAGTCTGTGTCCCCGAAGAGGCAGCCTCCAGGGGTCAGATTCTGGGAGCAGACAGATCTCTGCTTGTAGAAAGAAAACTGTTTTTTCCTTAATCGAGTGCCTGGGCGTGAGGACCTGCCCTTCTCACTAAAAGAGCTGATGCTGCCCCTCTGGGCTCTGTATTTAAAGCTGCCCACTCTCCTCTTTCTATGAGAAAGCGCTCAGGACCACAGGGGGGGCTTCTAGTGAGGGACAGCCGTGAGAAGGACCAAGGCGACAGATCGGGAAGGAATAAAACACTCCAAGGGACTTCCGGGGCACAGGCCCGATAATCAGGTTGACATACCCAGAAGACCCTGTCGGCCCAGCGTGCTGGATTCATTCATGCACATGTGTGTTCTGGCTCACAGCATTTATTACTTCTGTGCTCCTCCGCCAGCTTGCCCTGCAAACACAGCTCCAATAGGTTTCTTTTTAAAGTTTGTTTACTTTTTATAACCCTTATCTTCTATCTTTTTTTATTTATCTTATCTTCTATCTTGGAGTCAATACTGTGTTTTGGCTCCAAGGCAGAAGGATGGTAAGGGTGGGCAATGAGGGTCAAGTGACTTGCCCAGGGTCACACTGCTAAGAAGTGTCTGAGGTCAAATTTGAACCTAGGACCTCCCATCTCTAGGCCTGACTCTCACTCCACAGAGCTACCCAGCTGCCCCCTCTTACCTTCTATCTTAGTGTTGCTTCTAAGACAGAAGAGCAATAAGAGCAATTGGGGATAAATGACTTGCCCAGGGACACCCAGCTAGGAATTATCTGAGGTCAGATTTGAACCCACATCTTCCCAACTCCAAGTCGGGCACTCTATCCACTATGGTACCTAGCTGCCCCATCCCAATAGGTTTCTACTCTTCTCACTGATGCTATGTGTGCTTGCGAGAAGGTGTGTCCCATATTTATGGGGCTCTCTCAGAAAGCCGTGAGATCAAAGCTGAGGATACACACAAAAGGTACCAATTGGCCAATTCAAGATCTCTTCTTTCTCATGGCAACAGTGGGATGATATGTTGTGAGCCTCAAGATGGGTAGGGAAGCCTTGGGCTCTTATCATTGGCTGCTAGGCATCCCATACATAAATGGCATCTCATGTTGGGGGAACGAAAAAGAAAGTGCGAGATCCCCTTCGTTGGAGGACTTTGGGCCAAGGTTGGATGACTCCCTGGGCGGCGGGCCATAGAAGGGAATCTTGCTTGGATTCAGGCTGGACTCGACAAATCCCTTCCCAGGGTGAGATGCTGTGCCTTGGAAGACTCCTGCCTTTGCCTCTGGCTAGGCCTCCTACCAGAGGGTAGGAGGCGATGATGGATGGATTCTGGGAATATCCTTTGTTCGCCTGAAGGATTGGCAGCACCGGCTAAAGCTGATGCAACTGTCCGGGCCAGTGAGCTCAGCCTGTCTTGGGCACACGAGAATCTTCACACCTGGCTTCCCATCCTCCCCCCCTTATTTGGCTAGGAGGCAGCTCTCCCTCAAACGAGAGCAGGCCCTAACCTCAAAAGAGGCCAAGATCATTAAACTCCCTCTCGCCCTCCCTTCCAAGCAGAGAATTGGCTCATGGAGAATTCTGGCAGCCTGGAACGGCACCGGAGGACGGAGAACGGTCAGGTCAAATCCTGGAACAAGATGGTTACAAGGAGACAGAGAGCTCCTGTAGGGCCTCGCTCTCAACCCTCAGTCTAGCTCATCCATTTTGCCCCCAGGCTCTCTGTGGAGGAGTCAGAAAGAATGGAAAAAATCTTCTAGGTCAGCCTGGCTCAGACTGGATGAGATGTAGGCCCCCTCTCTAGAGATCCCGAATTGGGAGGGGTGTCAGGAATCTGCAGATTGAAATCTTGGAACAGAAGTTTTCTAGATGTGCCACACTCTGACCCCCTCCCCCATTTTATGGACAAGGAAACTGAGGCCAGGGAGGTGCGAGGCCTTGCCTAAGGTATCACATGGAGCAAGTGGCCAAGCTGGGCCTTGAAAACCTGGGATTTTCCTGGAGGACTCACCTGCCTCAGAGACGTGGGTAGGAAACCAGAGGAGGGCCTCGGAATCTTCTCAGCCTTCAGGCATGACCACCCTTTCCTAACCTTTCTCTGGAGGGAGAGACGAGACCGATTTGGGGGACTCCTGTCCTCTCTGGAGATAAAGAGCATTAGGGGCCCATTTCCCCTTTCCTCAGCCTCTCCCCCTTCACAGCAAGGATCCCCCCAAACAGGGACACAGCCAGCCTTTCTCCCCTAGAGTCGTCACTCCAGCATTGGCCATCACAACCCCAGCAGCAGCTCCAGGGAGGCTTGAGGCAATGAACCAGCCATGGCTCTCATTAACTTCCTTTCCCTTCTCTTCCTAGGGGACCCCCTCCCCCCTCCAGTCCCTTCTCCCCGGCTTCTCCAGGCCTTTCTTCCCTGGCCCCACCCCCAACCCGGTCTCCATCTCTCCTGCCTGGGCAGCTGATGCAATCGGAGAGGCCAGTGAGCTCAGCCCAGGCTGTGCTGACAGGTAACCAGCCCAGCACACACACATCCAGACCTCAGTCAGCAATCCTGGGCCCACACACCCCCGAGAAGGAGGGGAGTCATGGGGGGCGGGGAAGGAAGCCAGGAGTTCTCCTCTTTCTCCTTGGGCTGCCCACTAGGGAGAGTAAAGCCCAGCAGGCCTGAGTGGGGCCTGAGCTGCCCACTAGGGAGAGTAAAGCCCAGCAGGCCTGAGCGGGCCTGGCCCCCAGGAGCTCTCCTCTTTCATCCTCAGGGCTCCAGCTAACTCACTGCCCTAGTTCACAGGGGGAGATAAAAGCCTGGTTCATGAGAGTTGAGCTGTTTCCTCATCAGGCTGTGAGGCCATAGTGGGGCTCTTTGCTGTAGTGTTCAGCACTGCGTTCGGAACATGAAGAACATAATGGGGCCAGAGGGCCTGTTTCTGTTTCCTCATACGTTCTTTGTTTTTTTTTTTTAAACTCTTACCTTCTGCCTTAGAATCACTACTGTGTATAGGCTCCAAGGCAGAAGAGTGGTCAGGGTGGGCAATGGGGGTCAAGTGACTTGCCCAGGGTCACACAGCTGGGAAGTGTCTGAGGCCAGATTTGAACCTAGGACCTCCCGTGTCTAGGCCTGGCTCTCAAACCACTGAGCTACCCAGCTGCCCCCTCCCCATACATTCTAAAGAATCACTGGGCAATATTCCTGTGGGGAACAGGGGCTGGATTGCCTCTGGAAAAGGCATTATTCTTTTAGTGACCCAGAGACTATCTCTGAGAAAGAGACATTCTGGGGGCCAACGTTCATGGGGTTCACCTTCCCCCCATGGCAACCAACGTCCAATCCTCTGCCAGCCCATCGGGGATCTCCAGGCTACTGCCATCGAGCGCCCTCTGGAAACCAGCGTCACTGGATCAAAGAAAGTATAGCAGGCGGTGGGAGGGCATAAGAAGGTAAAAAGAAAGTGAGAAGGTTCGAGGGGAAAGAGAAGGAGTTCAGCCTGGAGCATGCTGAGCTGAGGATGTCTCCTGGGCATCCAGCTCAAGATTCTACTTGGCACTGCACGACTGGAGGCTGGCAGGGAGGTTGGGGCTGCCTCAATGGGGTCGGAGCCTTATTAGTGGAGGGACGATAACTCAATCCATGGGGGCTGAGGAGAGGCCAAGCGAGGAAGCAGAGGAGGGGAGGAGAAGAGGGCCACGGACGGGGCCCTGAGGGATGAGCTAACTGAAGATCCAGCAAAAGGGACTGAGCAGGAGCAGACAGAGAGGAAGGAAGAGAACCCGGAGAGAGCGGTGCCCCAAGCCCTGGAGAGAATATCGAGGAAAGAGGGCTCCACAGTGCCAAAGGCTGCGGGGAAGACTGCAGAGAAAAGGCCTTTGGGTTTGGCAGTGAAGACTTAAATAGGGGGCAGTGAGGACACTCAGTGGATTGAAAGCCAGGCCTAGACACGGGAGGTCTTGGGTTCAAATCTAACTGTAGGCACTTCCCAGCTGTATGACCCTGGACAAGTCACTTCACTCCCTTTGCCTAGCCCTTCCTTCTCTTCTGCCTCGACACTACTACACAATACTGATTCTAAGACAGAAAGTCAGAGTTTTTCTTTTTTTTAAGAGTTAAATAGGTCACTTTGGAGAGGGCAGTTTTGGTGGAATGCTGAGGTCGGAAGCCCGCTGGCAGAGGAGATGGTGGAAGGAAGAGAAAATGGAGACACCTGTGGAAGATGGCCTTTTCGGGAACTTTAGTCCCCAGGCAGAGGTGGAAGGGGATGGTGGTTAATGACTATGAAAGGTTCAAGTGAGCGTGTTTCGAGGATGGGGCAGACGTGGGCATGTTTGTGGGCAGCAGAGAAGAGGGAGGGAGTCACTAAGTGAGTGAGAGAGGATGCTGGGGCCCATTTGTGGAAGGAGACAGGATGGAAGGGGGTCACGTGTGCTGCCACAGAAGTTTGCCTTGACCAGAAGAAGGGGCGCTTCTTCAGAGAGCCGGGGGGAGCGTCCCCATCGAGGGGCCTAAATCATGGCAGAGGGCAAAGGGAGAGGCGGGGAGTGGGCAGACTGTACCTACCTTGCAGGGCTGCTGTAAGGATCAAACGAGCTCCTCTTTGGAGAGCCCTTCGCACCGCGCCTGACCCGTCATTCTTTTCTTCCTTCTCTCCTGGCTTGTGCGGAGCCTTCATTAGCTGCTGCCCCTCCTTCGGCCTCTGCGCACATAGCACTGCGCCATTTCTTTTGTGCTCGTCATCTACCACTTGCCTCTGTTTCCCTCCTCCGTGCGTATCCTTTTTATTCGTTAAATCTAAATAGATGGAAACGGGGTCCAGGGAGTCGGGGCTGGTTGGAAGTGAGCCTGGCTGCCAGAAAGAGAGCAGAATCATCAATGAGAGGAGGAGGAGGAGGAGGAGGAAGAGGAGGAGGAGGAGGAGGAGGAAGAGGAGGAGGAGGAGGAGGAGGAGGCAGTGGAGAAGGCCTGCTGATGGACCCACG
>NC_058131.1:33152344-33167904 GCF_016433145.1 Gracilinanus agilis
GAGGAGGAGGAGGAGGAGGAGGCAGTGGAGAAGGCCTGCTGATGGACCCACGTCATAAATAGCAGAGAAAAGGGAGGCTTCTGGCCCCACATCAAGGGTTCTTTCCCACGACATCCATGGAGGCAGAGCCCAACTTTGAGAGATGAGTAGATAACTCTAATCCCAACCGTAATGGTCCTAGCCTTTGCCCAGCCTAGATCCCTTTCTCCCCGGCTATTGGGGCAGCCTCTGCTCTCTCCCCAACCCACTACGTCCCGTTGATGGAGTCCCATCCCTTTCTCTGGACCCGTTTCTTCGTTCATAAGATGGGAAGGCTCGGCTAAAGGTCTCCAGAGATTCCCTGCTGTGCTCCCGAAAGGACGGCTGTCTGGCCAGACCCAGAGCAAAGGACGTCTGGGGCAGCTTCAGGCCCTTCAGCCCCCCCCGTGTTTGTTGAGCTTCCCCGAAGATGACGACGCAGAAGGACCAGCCATTGTCTCTTCCTTCCTCAAGTACGTGGAGAGGAAGCGCGTGAGGCGTCCCCCAGCAGAACGGGCAGAGGAGAACAATTGTTCCAGCGGCCACGAAGGCAGCTGAAGCAGGCACAGAGAAGCGCTTAGAGCTCAGCCAGACGTCAGAGACGCCAAGGTCATTCGCTACATCCCGGGTCATCGATTGTTCCTGATTTTTGTCTTGTCGCTGGACTTGGATGACTCTGGAAGGGAGAAGGAGGCTGACGACTTCTTGCAACTCTGCCTCACCAAAATCCAAATTTCCCCAGCCAGATCCTCAGGATGCCACCCACGGAGCATCGTTGGTCCTCTTCAAAAACAAAGGACATAGAGGGGGCAGCTGGGTAGCTCAGTGGATTGAGAGCCAGTCCTAGAGACGGGAGGTCCTAGGTTCAAATCTGGCCTCAGACACTTCCCAGCTGTGTGACCCTGGGCAAGTCACTTGACCCCATTGCTCATCCTTACCACTCTTCCACCTAGGAGCCAATACACAGAAGTTAAAGGCTTAAAAAAATAAAAAATTTAAAAAAATTTAAAAAAAGGACATAGAACATCAACAACGAAGGAGCAGAAAACTAAGCTCCTGGATAGCGATTGCAAGCCTTCATTTCTTTCCAATTTAGACCTTCCAAGTATGTTTCCCAGAGTTTTATCCTGGCACCATCTATAACAATTCTATGAGCAAAGTGAGACAGATAGTATTATCATTATTTTGTGGGGCTGTCCCACAGTTTGATGGACTGGAGTATATTTCTGAAATCTAGGTGGGAAGGGTCTAGTGACAAGAGCCCTGCATCTGGAGTCAGAGGACCAGTGTTCGAATCCTATCTCTAATGCTTTTTACTTCTGTGACCTGAAGAAATCACTTCACATCCCCGAGACTCAGTTTCCTCGTCTGTAAAAATGAGAGGATGGAATTTGATGGCCTTGGAGGCTCCTTCTAGTATGAAGTAGAAGCAGCGAGTCTGTAAGAGCCAGCCTTTGGATTCCTGGATATTGAATAATTGAGATCTGGCTAAATCTAGATCTCTGAGTCCCAAACCATACTACTTCCAAGAATTTGTTCTTCCTGCCACCATCCCTGGCTGAGATCATTGGGCCAGTTAGTTCTTTTGAATGGTTAGTATGCCCAGCTAATGGGGCCAAGGTCACAGCTTTGCTCGCTGAGGCCAATCAGATTTTCATGGGGAAACGTTCTGTTCCTTGGCCATGAACTGTACACAGTGTCTCGAGTTTAAATTCTGGGCCACAAACAAAAAGGAACGCGTAACTAAGCGTGATGCCAACAGAGCTAGAAGAGAAGGGGACTCTCTTCCTTTGGGACCTCCTCCAGCTGTCCCCCGTACAGAACTGGAATTGTTTCTAGAACCGGCCCTCGTTCTTCTTTCTGTTCTGCCTTTTTCTGGAGGCTCAACCCAACAAGCACGAGTGTACACGCCTGCTGTGTAAAGCACTAACTCAGCTAAAAATGGCCAGCCTCGTTAGAATTAGAATTGCAAAGCACTGGAGGAAGCTGAGTGGCTCAGTGGATTGAGAGCCAGGCCTAGAGATAGGAGGTCCTGGGTTCAAATCTGGCCTCAGACACTTCCCAGCTGTGTGACCCTGGGCAAGTCACTTAACCCCCTTTGCCTAGCCCTTACCACTCTTCTGCCTTGGAGCCAATACACAGTATTGATTCTAAGATGGAAGGTAAGAGTACTCTATCAAGAGTACTACCACTCGGGGGCAGCTGGGTAGCTCAGTGGTTTGAGAGTCAGGCCTAGAGACAGGAGGTCCTAGGTTCAAATCCGGCCTCAGACACTTCCCAGCTGTGTGACCCTGGGCAAGTCACTTGACCCCCATTGCCTACCCTTACCAATCTTCCACCTATAAGTTAATACACAGAAGTTAAGGGTTTAAAAAATAAATTAAAAAAAAGTTTATTAAAAAAAAAAAAAGAGTACTACCACTCTGTCACATGGTGGCCACAGGACATGGCTGGCCAGAAGGGGCCCAGACTAGGAGTCTGATCAAGCAGTGGAGGTCAAGCCAATAGGAGAGACCTAGGCAGGATAGGAGCTGAGGCAAAAGAGGAAATTATTGTTATGGGTCTACTAAGTGAGCAAAGGTTAGCTTTAAGATGATGGTTCAGACTAATAGGAAGAGAGACAGAGTCTAATGTCCATGAGGTTAATAATAATAATATTGATAATGTTTGCTGTTTTTATAGAAGCTAATATTTCTATTGTACTTTAAGGCCTGAAAAACTCTTTCCTCATTTTCTCTAATTTGAGACTCACAATAGCGCTGTGAGGTAAATGCTATTATTGCCACCCTCATTTTACAAAGAGAGAAATTGAGACTCAGAGAGGGTGAGTAACTTGCCTAGAGTCCCTAACTAGTGTGTACCTGAGGTAGGAATAGACTCTAGGTCCTGCTTGGAATCAACTTGATTCCATTGCTTGATTCCAACCTACCATGTTCCAGTGCAAAGGAGCAGAGGGCAGATTTGACCTCTAGCCTTGAAGAAAAAGCTCTTTAAATTGTTTCCTATTCTATATTCTTTAGGCTTGCATCTGGATCAAGGTGAACCTGGGCCCAGAGGTTTCAGGTATAGGCAGAAATTCAAGGATTAGGGGCAGCTAGGTGGTTAAGTGGATAAAGTCAGATAAGATGGGAGGTCCTGGGTTCAAATTTGGCCTCAGATACTTCTTAGCTGTGTGACCCTGAGCAAGTCACTTAGCCCTAATTGCCTAGCCCTTACCACTCTCCTGCCTTGGACCTAGTACTTAGTATTGATTCTAAGACAGAAAGTATGGGTTTATATAAAAAAAAGAAAAAAGAAAGAAATTCAGGGGTACCTAGTGAATCTTGCCTTGATTAGAACACAGTGAGGTATTGGGAGCAGTAGGAAGGTCTGCTGCTACTGCTGCTACCACCATAGAGTGGTTTTTTCTCCTCTGGGGCTCCAGATTATGAGGGCAGTTCTAGAACTTTATGGGTTGGACTTCAGGAAAGAGATGTAGATAGATCTTGAACATACCTGAAGGTAGAGGGTAAATATCCTGGATAATGGAAAAGGGCCATTTATAGTTAGCCTTTAGAGAGTTAAGGCTCATAAAGCATTTTCTATCTGTTACCACAACCCTGTCACATAGTTACTATGATCATCCCCATTTTTCAGATGATGAAACTGAAGCTGAAGAAGATGAAGGGACTTGACCTGGGACCCACAGTTAGTTAGGTCTTCCTGAGGCCAAGTTTAAGCCTCTGCCCACTGCATCAACTCAATTCCTTCAGTGAACAGAGGATGAAATGAAAGCTTAAAGGGTGAAATGACTCATCTGTGGGTCAGGAAATGGGCTTCTGCTTACCTTGGACAATTCCCCATCTCCAGGCCATCCTTTATCATGCTCAGAACATGCTCTTCCCGGAACAGACTAGAAAGAGCTCATAAATAAGGGCAAGGTGGTAAAGCAAGATGAAACCTGATATCCTAAGCAGCCTTGGATTCCTGCTGGAAGGGTGCAGTTGGGGTTTAGGATGGGAATGTGGTACTTCAGAACTCAGACTTCCTTAGACAGTCCTTCTTTGGCCAAGCTGGGCACCAGCAGGGTGCCCCAAGGCCACACATTCCCTGTCCTCTTCTGAGGAACTGATGCTCCCTGAGGCTGAGGAGGATTTCCAGGACTCAAGAATTCCCAAACACTCTCCTAAGAGTGCTTTAAAGTTTCCAAAGCACTTGCTAGGCACACATATTTATATCATTAGGTCTATGCTCTCAGCCTCTCAAACACAGGGGCTCCCTATTACCTCTAGAACCAAATATAATCACCCTGTTTAGCTTTTAAAGCCTTCCACAAATCTTTCCAGCCTCAGTGGATGTGACTCACCTCTCTGAACTGTCAAGCTGGCCTTTTCTCTGTTCCTCACTCATGGAGTACCATCTTCCTTCTCTATGCCCTGCCCAGACTGTCTTAGACAGCACATATATGCCTGTCTGCATACATGCAATACAGCCATGCATATGTTCACAGATAGGATCATACTCAAGGATCAACAATATCCCGATGCCTGACCGTCAACCTAGGAGGGTCTTCCAAGGGAGAGAACCAGAACCAGAAGCTCGAGTCGGAAAACATGGTACTGTGGGAGGAGCACTAGAGAAAGAGTCAAAGGACCTTCTAGCTTCAGACTCAAGTCTTGCCACTTACACAGTCAATAAGCTTTTATTAAGTATATTATCAGGGATTCTGCCAAGTTCTAGGGATATAAAGGCAAAAGCAAGGTAGTCTCTAACCTCAAGGAGCTTCTGCTATTCTATGAGAAGACTTTTAAAGAGCAAAAATAAATTTAATAAATATCTGTGTGTATGTGTGTATATATATGTATACACACATACATATATATACATAAATAGATATAAGCAAATATATATGTATATGTGTGTAATATATATACATATACATATATATATATATAATCCCCAAAGTCTTGGTGCATTTTTTTAACCCCTTACCTTCCATCTTAGAATCAATACTGTGTATTGGGTTCCAAGGCAGAAGAGCAGTAAGGATGAGACAATGGGGGTTATGTGACTTGTTCTGGGTCACACAGCCAAGAAGTATCTGAAGTCTGATTTGAACCCAGGACCTACTATCTCTTGGCCTGGCTTTCTATCCACTTAACTACCTAGTTGCCCCCATTGATGCATTTTTAAGCTTCTTAAAAATGGGCCTGTGGTCTTGATTGACTGCCTTATTGCTTGGTTGGTTTGCCTTAGTCATCTACTAACTACATCTAGGCCAAGCTCCAGTCATACTTCCCTTCACTCCTCCAGCCATCACCACTTCCCATTAGGGTTGTCTCACTCTATCAGAATGTAAGTTCCTGGGGGCAGCTGGGTGACTC
Source organism: Gracilinanus agilis (assembly GCF_016433145.1). Lineage (NCBI taxonomy): Eukaryota > Metazoa > Chordata > Mammalia > Didelphimorphia > Didelphidae > Gracilinanus > Gracilinanus agilis. Next base: position 33,157,726 of record NC_058131.1, read on the forward strand.
AGTGGATCCAGAGCCAGGCCTGAAGACAGGGAGGTCCTAGATTCAAATTTAACCTCAGATACTTCCTAGCTGTGTGTCCCTGGACAAGTCACTTAACCCCCATTATCTAGTCCTTACTTCTCTTCTGCCTTGGAACCGGTACACAGTATTGATTCCAAGATGGAAGGTTAGGATTTAAAAAAAAAAAAAAGAATATATGTTCCTTGAGGACAGGGACTAGCTTTGATCTGGTATCTCTAGCATAGTATTTAGGACACAGTAATACCTAATAAATGATTTTTCATTCATTCAATATGCTTCTATGAACCTTTGAAAGGACGGACTGTGGCAAGCCATAAAAACAAAACTTCCTTCTAAATACAGATTTCATAGAAAATTATGTATTTTTATATATCTTATTATCCCTCTTTCTACCAGGCCCAGCAGGTTAGTTGTAGGTTCTTGCATGGGCTCATTTTCCTATTAAAGCAAAACTACAGGTTTCAGAAGTACAAATGCCTTTCTTTGATATAAAATAGCAGTCCGTGGAGGAAGTAAAGGTCATCTTGTTATAGGTTTCTCTCCCAGAGCACTTTGGCTTTTGAGCCGCTCATGTGTGCTTGGATCAGGATTTATGTGAAAAAAAAATCAATTCCCAGGGCAGCTCAGAGATCATCAAACATCATTTGGGGTCTGGACATTAGGTCATTCTCTCCATTCAGGGACAGGGAATCATTTTTTGTGCCCTGGTGATAGAGCAGGACAAAACCAACTCATGCCCTCTAACAAGGCCCCTGGATCTGGCAGGTATCATAGGTACTTTACAAATTGGAGTTACTCCAAGTTTCAATGGCTCATGATGACGTAGATTGGGTCCTGTGGTCTTCTAACAGGTGTTTCCACCTTTCAAAGTGGCTTTTCCTGCCAAAAACTTCCTGTTTAGGTGTCATAGTTCTGCTTCAAGGTGATCCTTTGACAAGAATAGAAGAATTCTGATGGATTTGCTGGAGGCATTAGTGTCTATGGTAAATAGCTGTGTAGTTTCAGAGCAGGTCAAAAGAGGGTCCAATATGAAAGTAACCTAAGTTGGGTGAAAGCAGTCTGAATCACTAGAGTACCTGAAAACTGGCAACTTTAAGTAGGTCAAAAATGTAAAGAAAAGTTCCATATACATTTATTCCCAATATTTTTTTTTGTGGTAGCAAAATATGGAATCAAAGAGTGTGCCCAAACATTGGAGACTGGCTGAACAAGTTGTGGAACAGAGATATAATGGAATATTATTATTTATAATGTGAAGAGTGAATCAAACTCTCTTTGTCTATCAATAAGCAACTTTTAAGTTAATCAACCAAAAACTTAAGTAAATACCCCTACTTAGTACCTTATCAGTCACTAAGTATGAGAGTTCACGAGTCACTTGCTAGAGTGGGTGACAACTCCAGAGGCTACTACCCCATCCCTGGGCAGTACTAGGCAAATTGAAAGACTGCAATTGGTTCCCATAAAGTAGGAAAGGGACAGGAAGTGACATGGGAAAAGAACTATAAAAAGTCCTGAACTTCCTGTCCAAGGGACTTCTCCTTTGAACTTCTTCTCCTTTGGAGTTCATCTTTGGATTCTTGTGGCATTGATGAGCTGAACTGGAGGAGAAGACCCTTTCCATTGATACTGCATCAGCTTGCTGGGTGAGTAGCTGGCCTTCCTTTCCTAGCTTTTGGAAAGACTGGTTCTGGAGATTCCTGCCTTGGCTTTGGAGGAGGCTACATTGGTAGAACCCTAGATGAAGACACCACCAAAATCCATGTGGAGACAGAGTCCTGGAAAAGCCCTGCTGGGGCTGAGCCTGGCTTCCCAGGAGAAGGACTGGTAGGCTTATTAGAATCTGTCTCTTTATCTACATTCTTCCACTTTCATTCTTTCTACCTCTTTGTAAATAAATCTGCTAAAAATCATTTTGACTTACACTATAATATTTTTAAATTGGTGACCCCAATATTACTTTAGAATTTTCATATTAGCATAAAATCTTAAATTTAAATTCTTACAGTAAGAAAGGACAAATATGAAGAATTATGAGAAGCAGAGAAAACTCTTTATCAACTGATACAGAGAGGAGGGGAGCTAGAACTAGGAAGACAATAAAGACTATAACTGTAATAGTTTAAATAAGCAACAGCAATGGAAGGCAGTTGATCGGTCCATTTTTGGTCCCAGAGATCAAATGACAAAATAGGCTTCTCTCAACTCAGTAGAAAGATAAGGGACTATGGAAGTGGAATATTGTATATATCATCAGGAATGTATACTTGGAGAAGGAAATAGTAGACCACTCCAAAATTACTCCAAATAGGGTCATAACAAGACTGAAATGACTGAACAATAAATAAATAAATGGTAACTAAAATGTTTGGTTTTGTCGGACTATGTTATAAGGGAGAGTCCAATTTGCAAAGAGCTGGTATTTGGGATATTTGTCCAACTATATACCAATAAATATGTCAATCTAAGTAAAATAGATGAATACTTAAAAAATATAAACTACAAAGATTAACAAAAGAGGAAATATAATACTTAAACAACCTCATCACAGAAAAAGAAATAGAACAAACCATCAAAGAATTTGCTAAGAAAAAAGTCCCAGGGTCAAATAGCTTCACAAGTGAATTCTATCAGACATTCAAAGAACAACTAACTTCAATACTACATAAATTAAAAATAGGGGAAGAGAGAATCTTTCCAAACTCTTTTTATTACACAAATATGCTACTGATACCTAAACCAGGAAGAGCTAAAACAGAGAAAGAAAACTATAAACCAATCTTCCTAATGAACATTGATGCAAAAATTTATTAAAATACTAGTAAAGAGATTACTGTCTTGTATCACAAGAATCATACACCATGGTCAGGGGGATTATATACCAAGAATGCAGGAATGGTTCAATATTAGGAAAACTATCAGCATAATTGACCATATCAATAACAAAACTAACAGAAACCATATGATTATTTCAATAGATGCAGGAAAAGTGCTTGACAAATACAAATGTCATTTTAAAAAACAAACATTAGAAAACATTAGAATAAATGGAACTTTCCTTAAAGTGATAAATGGCATCTATCTAAAATTATCAGAAAGCATTCACTCTTAAATCAAAAAAGTTAAACTTAAAATAATTGGAAAAACATTAATTGCTCATGATTAGGCCAAAAAATATAATAAAAATGACAATTCTAACTAAATTAATTTACCCATTCAGTGCCATACCAATCAAACTAGTCAAAAATTATTTTATAGAACTTGAAAAAAAATTCCTCTGGAAGAGCAAAAGGCCAAGAATATCAAGGGAATTAATGAAAAAAAAAAAAAAGAGAGAGAGAAGGCAGGAGGCCTAGCTGTACCAGATCTCAAAATATACTATAAAGTGGTAATCATCAAAATAATCTGGTAGTGGCTAAGAAATAGAATAGTAGATCAATGGAATAGATGAGGTAATCAACACGTGGAAGTTAATGTCCATAGCAACTTTGTGTTCAATAAACCCAAAGATCCAAGCCTTTGGGGAAAGAACTCACTCTTTGACCAAAACTGCTAGGAAAAATGGAAAACAGTTTGGCAGAAACTAGACATAGACCAATATCTCACAGTACACATCAAGATAAAGTCAGAATGGATACTTGATCTAAAAATAAAGGGTGACACCATAAACAAATTAGGGGAACATGGAAAAGGTTGCCTGTCAAACTTATGAATAAGGGAAAAATTTATGGCAAAATAATATCTAAGAGAGCATTACAAAAAATGAAGTGGATTATTTTGGTTACATTAAATTAAAAAGGTTTTGTGCAAACAAAACCAGTGTAACTAAGATTAGAAGGGAAATAAAAAACTTGGAAAAATTTTATAACAAGTGTCTCTGGCAAAAGCCTCATTTTTCAAATGTACAGGGAACTGAGTCAAATGAATAAGAATACAGAGCATTCCCCAGTTTAAAAATAGTCAAAGGAAATAAGACCAGAGGAAGAAATTAAAACTATCCATAGTCATATGAAAAAATGTTCTAAATCACTATTGATTAGAGAAATGCAAACTAAAACAATTCTGAGATAACACCTCACACTTATCAGACTGGCTAACATGACAAAAAAGGAAAATGATAAATTCTGGAGAATATGTAAGAAAAATTCCTCACTAATACACTATTGGTGGAACTGTGAACTAATGCAACTATTCTGGAGAGCAATATGGAACAAGGCTCAAAGGGCCATAAAACTATGCATATCCTTTGACCCAGCAATACCATTACTGGGTCTATATTCCAAGGAGATCAGAGAAAAAGGCCTGACTGTACCAAAATATTTTTAACGGCTCTTTTTGTCGTGACAAAGAATTATAAAGTAAGGTTGTTTGTCACTTGGAGAATGGATGAGCAAGTTATTGTAAATAGTTGTAATGGAATACTACTGTGCCATAAAAAACAACAAACAGGATGAGTTCAAAAAAACCTGGAAAGACTTAAATGAACTGGTGCAAAATGAAGTGAACAGATCCAAGAGAACAATGTATACAGTAATAGAACTGTTACATGATGATTGACTGTGAAGGATTCAACTATTATCAGCAAAGCAAATCTCCAAAATAGCCACAAAAGATTCATGATAAAAATACTATCCACAGCCAAAGAAGGAACTAATGAAGTCTGAGTATAGATCAAAGCATGCCATCTTCCACTTTATTTCCTTCATGAATTTTTTATTGTATGTGCTGTGTATATTCTTTGATGACAAGAGCAATATGGAAATATGTATTGCATGAAAGTATGGGTATAGCCCATATCAGACTATTCACTGCCTCAGGGAGAAGGAAGGAGGGAGAAAATCTGAACTCTAAAATGTCAGAAAAAAATTGCCAAAAATTGTTTCTACTTGTAACTAAAAAAAAAATAAAAATGTTTTAAAAAGAAAAAGAATAAAAAGGACAAAATAAAAGGACCTCGGGAGATAGCAATGAGATTTTTTTTAAAAAATGAGATCTCTACTCCTTTGCTAGATAGTACTTGGGGATCCTGAAAATAGAAGTATTTCTTAATTGAATGCATATTTTCCAAGCCAAGGCATAGCTAATGTCCTTAGAGGAACTGCAGAGTAGCTTATAGAACTGGATGTGCTCCTGTAATCTGGTAGAAAAGATCAAAATGTCATCTAGACGGATCACTGCAAAGCAGTTGAGGAAATTCCATAGTTAATTGCTAACAAAGTACTGAAAATCTGCAAAATATTGCGTAACCCAAATTTGTTGTTGCTGTTAAGTCTGGGGTTTTCTTGGCAAAGATCCTGGAGTGGTTGACCATTTCCTTCATCAGCTCATTTTACAAATGAGGAAACAGAGGCAAACCGTATTAAGTGACATGCTCAGACAGCTAGTAAGTGTCTGAGACTGAATTTGAATCTTCCTGAACTAGGCCCAGTGCTCTATTCACAGTGGTGCCACCTACCTGTCCTTCTCTGACCAATAAGTATTGTTATTACACTTTTGAAGTAAATATTTCTTTGTAAAAACTAATTAGATTATTAAATGGTTAAATGGAACTAGGGTGCAGAAGATCCCTAAAGTTGGGGAACCATTGGTCCCTTACCACTGGTTGGGACTGGAGCCACTGGCAGAGAGATTGGATAATCCTCATATCCTCTTAGGAGTACCAGAGAATCCTAGGGGTGGAGTGAAATGGACCATGTTGACCTTTAGGTAGTGGGGACCAAGGTAGTCACTGTTACATATATAATTCTCCCATGTGTATGTGCATATAAAGATATATCTATCTATCTATCTATATATCTATATATGTATATCTATATATGTATATATATATATCTGTGGGCATGTGTGTATTTACATATATATTCACAAAGGACATCGTCATGTGTGTATATTATTCTAATATTTTATAAAGATGAAAAAGTAAATATGAGAGCTGGTGCAACTGATATCTTTTTGATTACCTTTTTTTTTTCACTAGAAATAAGATCATTGAATTTTTCTAAATATTTGGTATCCTCCCTTATTTTAGATATCTTTAGATAACTGATCTCTCAACACCCAAAAGATTGAGTTATCCCCAATAAGGGGTGGGGGGAATCTCTACATCTGCTTGGTCTGATCCAACTGTTCTTTCCATCATTGTTTCTTTAGTCTAACATTTTACTTCCTCAAACTACCACCTGTGAATCTTAGGTTCCATGCATGGTGACTCCATCAAAAATAATTTGTGGTAGAAATCCTGACAGATCTTTTCTATTTCTTGTTTCTTTTTTCTTCTTCTATCTTTATTCCTAAGTGTCCTTGGGATGACCTAGGTTAGTTAGACCTCATACCAAGCTTTATACAAACTCACTTTTTCCTTCAAAGCTTCTCATATTTTAGTCAGTCACTCAGCCAAAAAACATTTGTTATGGAATACCAAGAAAAGCAAAAGACAACCTCTGTTCTCAAGGAGTTGACAGTCTAATGGGGGAGATAACATGCAAGTATTTTTGTACTGTACAAACAAACTATAGCCAAGATAAAATGGAAATTGTCAAACAAGAAGTTTCTAGAATTTGCAAATGATATATTTTAAACCAATTTTGTTCTTGGTTGCCATATTATAACAAGGAGATGAAGTATTTGCTCTCTGAGCCTATCTTGGACTTCTCAGCATGGTAACTGTTTTACATAAACTTTCCCAGGAAAAGGTAATAGCCTATGATAAAGTCTGTTCCTTTATCCACTTCCCATGGGGGTGAGGGTTGTCAATAGCTTGTTTAAATAGGTCAGATCAGAGCCACGGCTGAAGTGGAACTAGACTCCAAGACTAAAATTTCTAAGACATAAAATTTTAAATAGTCATTTCAAAAGATTTTCCTTTTTTTTTACATTTACATTTGACAGACCTTGACTTCCTTAGTAGCTCAGAAACAACTGAGCTTTGTGTCCTCTTGATGCTATTTGCAGGAAACTCTAGAACACTGCAAAGCCACCCTAAATTAGTTATATAATTGCTCAAAAGAGTTTAGTCTAACCACTCACAAAGGAAAAAAAAACAAGCAGATGAAGGATGTCTACCTGATGTCTTATATGGTCTCTTAACCCTAATTCCAAGCTTAGTTTATCACCAATTAAATAAAATAAGAAACTTCCAAATGGAATAACTTCCTTCTGAATTCCAGTGGCAATCTCTGCAGCTCAGTCCTGCCCTGCTCCCTCCAAACACCAGGTCACAATGACCCAAGAAGCAGCTATGTGGTGTACCAAGTTTCACCCCAACGGGGTCATTATTCCAGAATTCAAGTTTAGCCCAAATTGTCTTATTTCTTATTCCTTTTACCTTATTAATTTTAATGTTGGTTTGGCTGTCCTTTTGTACTGCTTGTTCTTAGATGCCAATGTGGCTTGTTACACTTCTGGATCAGGTTAGAGTTATATTGTACGCCCATATCGTCTCATCTTTAATCTTTTTCCTAATTGAGTATGAATTTTTATTTTTGCTATTACAAGCCAATGGTTTAATTGCTGACAGTCAGATAATTTTGAATAACATGGCTAACCAGTCAATTTCTGTCAAGCCATTGACTTATAGGTGGAAGAGTGGTAAGGGTAGGCAATGGGGGTCAAGTGACTTGCCCAGGGTCACACATCTGAGACCGGATTTGAACCTAGGACCTCCCGTCTCTAGGCCTGGCTCTCAATCCACTGAGCTACCCAGCTGCCCCAGTTTCTAGCACTTTTAAAATCTCTTCTTGAAACAAATCCTTTTGATAAATAAACCTGAGACTTTTGTGTAAAATACAAGCGTTTGCTCTTTTGTTTCTTGGCAAGAAGTTTTTTTTCCCCCAACATATTCTGCCAACCTCCCTAGGTTTCCCTTCATTTTAAAGTGACTACATATTAGGTACAGGCTGATTTCATTTGAAAGGTCTTACCAACTTGTTGGTAGAATTTCCCACCCTTCTTATTCTCTGGAATGAATATTGAACCATGAGTTAAAAAAAAATTTAACCCATACCTGGTGTCTTAGAATTGATACTAACTGATACCAAGGCAGAAGAGTAGTAAGGGCAAGACAATGAGGGTTAAGTGACTTGCTCAGGGTCATTCAGCTGGGGGAAGAGGGGGCATCTGTGGTCACACTTGAACCCAGTACCTTCCACCTCCAAGGCTGGCACTGTATCACTGAGCCACCTCACTGTCTCCACCATGAGTTAAATGTATCTTAATGCTGGTCTTTCTGCTTATGTTCATCATGCAAGCTAAAAAATGAGATAAACAAGTGTCTTGGGAAATTATATTTCTTATTGCCTTGGGACACGGGATAAAACCAATTCCACCAACTCTATCAGCTCTTTATTCGTCTCTAGAAGGGCTTGGGATCCATACATTTGGCTGCAACTTACACATATAGATGGCAGGTTGTCTGGCTCACTCTTGTCTTTGTGCCACCAGTGCCTGGAAAACAGGAGGTAGCCATCAAATAAATGCTTATTGATCGGTTTCTATCAGGAATATCAATATTGAGAAGATTAAGTTTCTCCGGTCAATAGTCAAAATTGTAAATACTTATTAAGTATTTTAAGAATATATTCTAGTCTTAATATATCCCATTAATATATTAATTAATTATTATATTATCATAATTACCATACTGTATTATTATATTATGTTATTTATATCACATATTATATAATTATTATATACTTAAAATTATTTAATATAATAATATAATAAGTAATAAAATTATTTAATGTGATATATTTAATATATTAAAATTATTTAATATGATGTGATATTTAATATACTATTAAAATTATTTAATATAATAATTTAATATAATAATATATTAAGAGTCTACTTTGTGCCAGGCACAATAGTAAGCACTGAGGATACAGAGAAAGTAAAAGGCTGTGGCTGCCCTCAAGGAGCTCCCAGTCTAACGTGTTCACAGTTCCCTCTACCAATAAAATCACAGGTTCTGCCCCTATTCCTGCCCCGCGTAATATTTTATGAAAGGGCCTCTCGTTTCATTTCTACCAATACAGATTGCAGTTTCTTTGCTCTTTAGTGGACAGCCTTGGAGCAGTGACATGTCTGAAAAAATCCATCCCTTGGCAGCCTTATTCCTCTTAATGAGCCTCTCTGAATTTGGGTAGACCCAGAAAACATGGCCAAGCCTGTACTTGAAACCTTTCTAGCCGGGTAGGTCCTGCCGGCTCATGTTCTCCCCTGGCGTGACCTCCAGAACCCAGTTTCGGTCTGTCAGTTTTTATTATTAATTGTTGTTGTTATTATTATTACAATTCCTTCCTGCCTACAGATCTTGGGTCAAAGTTCCCAAAGTAGTGCTTTAAGCCTTTCTGAAAATGGAGTCTCACTAACACCCCCTTCCAGCCTTTTCTCCCGCTCCTCTCCTTTCCCCTCACCCTCTGCGGGGAGGAGGCACCAGGGCCGCTCCTACCTCTTCCACTGTGGCATCATGGCGGCCTGGCAGCCAAGCCAGGAAGGCCTGCGCTCAAGTTCTACCTTGGACGCGTGCCAGCTCTGGAGCCCTGGACCAGGCCCTCCCCTCCCCTCCCCGTGCCCCAGGCAGCTTGCTAAGATTTTCAGCTTGGGGAGAAGGGAAAGAGGTTTCCATATCCCAGAGGCCCCTACTCTGATGGAAGCCCATCCGGATAGCATTGAGTGTCTACACCACCCACCGTAGCCTCTAGTTTTATACACACTGCCTGGGCTTGTTTTCTACCTAAATACATTCATTTGCAGGGGCAGCTGTGACACTGGGGATAGGGCACAGGCCCTGGAGTCAAGAAAACGCAAGTTCAAATCCGGCCTTAGACACTTCCCAGTTGAGTGACCCTGGATATGTCACTTAAACTCTGCTTTAATCTACTGGAGAAGAAAATGGCAAAGTGCCCCAGTAACTTTGCCAAGAAAACCCCAAATAGGGTCACAAAGAGTAGAACACGACTGAAATAAGCCACGGCAGGTCTTTACATTCCTTGAAGGTGACTGCTCTGCCCCATGACCTAGCCATGGCTAGTTACACAGTAGTGAGAATCAGGGCAAAGTTTGAACCTATCTATATGTCTTGACTCAAAGTTCATTGTGCTCTCTCTCCTCTCTCTCTCTCTCTCTCTCTCTCTCTCTCTCTCTCTCTCTCTCTCTCTC
>NC_058131.1:33171368-33181883 GCF_016433145.1 Gracilinanus agilis
GTCTGAATAGAAGGTGTTCTGTTGACTCACCATCACTGAAGAAGCTGTGTGTGTGTGTGTGTGTGTGTGTGTGTGTGTGTGTGTGTGTGTGTGTGTGTTTTAGCTGTTTTTTCTAGGGTGAACAGTAGATTTTGTTCCAGGTCTTGGGCATTCTGTGGTGCTTTGGCTGGGAACAAGTTGCGCCTCTCCTCTTCTGATGCCCCCATATCCTGTGCTGACACATTAAGCTCCTTGCCTTCCTTTTCACTGCCCAACGCTCAAATTTCCTTTTTTGTGATTGAAGAATGGAACCTTCTCTTATCTTCTACCCCTCAAAGGTCGTATTTCTGGAGTGTAAAAAAAGCTACTGTATGCAAAGGTAGGGGCAAATGAGGATACGAATGCCATACAAAGAGGACCTCATCCTTTTCTTTCTGAATGACTGAAACCTCTAGCGCCTCTTTGTCCAACCTTTTCCACCTTTTCCCAGTGCCAGTGGACAAATTCAAGCTGTCCCTGAGCCCCAGATTACCCAAGAGATTTGAGGGAGAAAGTGCTTGCTTTGGGTGCTGGACAGAGGGGTCCTCCAGAGGAGGAATGGAGCAGCTCCCCTGAGTGCCGGCTCTGCACGTGTGCCACATCTTCACCAAGGCTGCCCTAGGGTTTCCCAGACTCCAGACTCTAGCTTTACATCCTGCTCTCCACGCCAGATTAGCCTTCCCCAAAACGACTTTGATCATATTCCTGCTCTTCTCAAAGCCAAGCCCTCTGTCATCTTAGCACCCTCAGCCTTCTGAGGTCCCCTGGGACTCCCCTGCCATAGGAGCCCAGGGCTCCCACCTCATTGCTCCATCCATTGCCCCAGGAGTCCCTCTGCCTCTCTCCTGGCCTCTGAGCTTCTTGGTCCCTGTCCTCCGGGTCCAATAAAGTGATTGCTTTCTGCCTCTCAGGTCATCCCAGGGTCAGCCTGACTATTTGGGAGTGATGGTTGGAGCCCCAATCTAATCACCTAATCATTTAGTCCAGTAGTTCCCAAACTTTTTTGGCCTACCACCCCCTTTCCAGAAAAAATATTACTTAGCCCCCGGAAATTAATTGTTTTTAAATTTTAATAGCAATTAATAGGAAAAATAAATGCACCTGTGGCCATCACCGATCCCCTGGATCGCTGCAGCACCCACCAGGGGGCGGTGGCACCCACTTTGGGAATCACTGATTTAGTCGATGGTTCGGCTTTGTAACAGACACATCAATCCAATAGTAAAAACATTTAATTAAGATATCAAAGAATAAAAACAACAGAAAAGGAATTCAAGTAATAAAAGTGCTCTCTGCCCCCAGAGACCAATGGGTTTAATCTTTTACACCTTTCAGGGAGTTAATGTCTAATTTCAATTTAACCAAGCAGATCCAGCAACACAGCAATTGTGGGTTGGGGAACAAAGTCCCTCTTCAGAGCACATTGTCCCAGAGTAGAGCTTTAGAGTTTGGTTCTGTCCATCTCTTGAGGGCCTTCCCTGGAGTCCCCTCAGGGACGGCCAGTGAACGGAGGGACTCTTGCCTTGATTCCGTGGTAGTCACAGTTCGGGCTGGACACTGACTAATGTTCTGAGACATTTTGACTGCAGCCCCATATACTCATCTCTCTGTCTCTGTCTCTGTCTCCTCCTGTCCCGGAGTACGTCTCCATGTCCTTCCTCTCTTTCTGTAGTAGTAAATTCCCTCCCTGTGTCTGCTCAGCTCAGATTTTTAGACTTTCCCACTTATTAGAACACTCTCTGCCAATCAGAGTTGTCCCCTGGAGCTATCACCATGCTGTGGGTTCCCAATATCTCCCGATGAGCAAGACCTTTCCAGCCTGGTAGAAAATAAATTCCTGGTGACTGACCTCTTGTCATCCTCTCTTGTAAGACCCAACGTGGCCTCCTTTCCTGTGTTCCCTCCATGATCTTGTCCTGTCTTATAGACAAGACCATTGACGTCTTAGAGGTATCCCAGACCATCAGTCACCTGATGAAGTTTTAAGTGCTTCCTATAGCTTGTTTCTGCTGGTGAGGAGGCACCCTAAGCCCTACCCTTGCAGGGCTGACCGTCTCCATTGGGAAGTGTAATAAGGAATAAGTCAAAGTAGATAATTCCCCTATTTCAGAAGTAAGCCACATTTTAGGAGGCCAGAAGTAGAAGAGATCCTTGCTGATTGGCTGGAAGTTTCATCTATGTGTCTATGCACCTGAGGATGTTGTGACTATACAGGAATCTGGAGATGACAATTCCTATGGGGTGGGGTGTCTGGAAAGTCCAGGAGATCAAAGCCAGGGAATGGTCTTGACTGCCAAAAACTCTCTGGATGCTTATGTTTGTAGGGTCCTAGCAGGAACCAAGTGAAGTTCTTGACCCAGGGCAATAGTGACTTTCTGGATCTCCATGGTAGTTCGGGGTACTAGAATTTTGGAAGCAAGAAAACCTGAGTTTGGGTCCTATCTCTGGCACTCAATAGAATTGTGAACCCTTGGGCAAATCCCTTTGACCCCCTTGGCTTTGGGTTCCTCAGCCACAAAATGAGAATACCAATATCCTTGGTGACTATCTCAGAGAGAACAGTTTTTCAAATGAAACAATCTATGTAGAGGGACTTCTAAACTTCAAAGCACTCTATAATATCAGTTCTTATTATTACCCCAGGAGAAAGGGCTTTAAAGAATAAGAGCGGGGCAGCTGGGTAGCTCAGTGGATTGAGAGCCAGGTCTAGAGATGAGAGGTCCTAGGTTCAAATCTGACCTCAGACACTTCCCAGCTGTGTGACCCTGGGCAAGTCACTTGACCCCCATTGCCCACCCTTACCACTCTTCCACCTAGGAGCCAATACACAGAAGTTAAGAGGTGAAAGAAAGAAAGGAAGAAAGGAAAGAAGGAAGGAAGGAAGGAAGGAAGGAAGGAAGGAAGGAAGGAAGGAAGGAAGGAAGGAAGGAAGGAAAAATAAGAGCCAGGTCAAAAACCAAAAACAAAGCCTGGCATTTCCTGGCCAATTCTATAGATGCTGCTGCTGGGGTCTACGCAGGCCTCTTTGAAGACCATCCACAGAACAAAGGCCCTGCCACCAGAAGAAGGCAAAAATGGCATCCAATGGAGTTATCCAGTCCTACCCAACTCCTCCCTTAGGTGAGGGGTAAATGATGAAGTCAGCATATATGGTGAGTGGGAGCTAAGCTACAGGCAAGAGCTTGTCCTAACCCGCCACCCATCCTGATTCCCACTGGCTTCTGGTTGATCAAACAAATGAGGAGTCTTCTCTTCTTTCGACATGGCCCACTGGCAAGAAGCATGGCAGCCTGGAATTTACTAGCCTGGGTTTAACAAAATCTAATTACCTTAATACCATAATTATTTCCTCCGAGATAAAATGCAAAATTCCATTTGGCATTTAAAGCCCTTTACGATCTGGGTCTGATCGACCTTTCTGGCCTGATTGCACATGACTCCCCCTCACATACTTTAAGTTCCATCTTGTTGGCCCTCTAGCTATTCCCCCAGCATGGCAGTCATCTGCTGTCTCCATGCCTTTGCCCAGGTGGTCCCACATGCCTTTTCCTTCTGCCTCTTGGAAGGCTTCACTCCCTTCAAGGCTCAGCTGACGTGCCACCTCCTGGAGGAGGTCTTTAGTGACTCTCACAGCTGTTAGTGACATCCTTCTCTCCAAATTGCCTTGTATTTATTTTGCATGTTTTAAAATTTGATTTGCGTACTTGTTGCTTTCCCCCGGTAGAATGTAAGCTCCTTAAGGGCAGATCATTTCCCTTTAGTCTTATATATCAGGCATACTGCTTACCACATAGTATGTGCTGAACAGATCATTTTTGAATTGAATTGCAGTATTCATCAAGTTCTCTTCTGGATCTCAAGTAGCTTCTCATTCCTCAAGGTGACTATCCCTGAGTCCTTTCCCCTGCCCTTGGTACTGAAGAGAGAGCATCAGTCATGAGGCAGAAAGTCCCTGGAAAGAGTATTGGATGTGGAGCCAAATGTCTAGGTGGGTTCAATAGGTTCAAGTCCCAGGCTTACCCCCGTATAGTCGTGTGACCCACACCATGTCCCTTCACTTCCACCGGCCTGTTTCTTTATCTTCAGAATGCTGGGTAGGACTGGCTGATTGATGTCTTTCCAGTCTAACGATCCATGGAGTTGGGTGTCCAAGGTCCCTTCCAACTCTAAATTCATGATCCCATGATATCCAAGATCTGTGGCAGATCTGATGATCCATGATTCCACAGCAGCCCTCTGATCTAATGTGTAACAGGGCAGGCCTTAAGCACAGATGGAACAGAACTGCCCACACCATGATATTATTTGAGGAACACCCCCGAAAGAATCCAGAAACACCGAACGTTAGAGTTGGGAGGCACCTTGGTGGCTGTCCAGTCCAACTCATACCTAAAAAAGAATCACCACTACAACAAAGGCGACCAGTAGTCATCTTTTGTTTGAAGACCACCAACAAAAGGACACATACTTCATCTCGCTGCCCCCGTCAATCTCTGGCAGTCACACCAAGGTTCCAAAAGGGCTAGGAGAAATTCTAGAGCGTGGAAATATCTCTCGAGTCCCACTTAGCCAACCTAAGGCATTGTCTACTGACCATATGAGTCAGGATCCTAGAAGAAGATAATTAGGGAAACACATGCCAAGATGGCCAGCTTACAGCTATCTGAGCCATCTGGATCTTATGCCAACTCTTCTACGCCTCTGCCAGAGGCTCTGGGTGGTTGGACCATCAGATCTGGATGGTATCCTGCTAGAGCCACATCCGGAGCTGCCCTCCAAAGACCTTCCAAAAGTTTTCTTCAAGTATCTTTCTGGGGTTTTTCCTCTCTGGACATACTTTCCCTTGGAGATCTCACTGCTTCTCGTTGCCTTTTCTATCTCTAAAACACCTCTTAAATCTGACCCTTTGGGTCAGATCTTTGCTAAAACTCTATTTTCAGTATCTCTCAGGACCTCTCATTTTGTAACATCCATGTTCTTAGCAGCCATTTAACTTGGACATCTTGACTTGCAAAACTGAACTCATCATCTTCTGTCCATAATAAACTCTTCATCCTAATTTTCATAGTGATCAAAATACTGGACTTGGAGTCAAAATGACTTGGGTTCAGACCCCGCCTCTGATTCTTCTCAGATGTGAGACCATGGACAAATCACATCACTTAACCTCACTGAGGTTAAGGTTAAAGTTCAATTCCCTCATCTATAAAATGGGGACAACAAAATTTGTAGCATCTACAGGATCATTGCGAGGATCAAAAGAGATAATGTGTAAGGAGCTTTGAAAATCCTAAAGGGCGAGTTATTATTAGAGCCTTTCTGCCAGGGATCCCATATTTCTCCCATTGAGTCCCACGTTCATTCTGACTCCTCTTTCACCCTCCACAGCCAAGAAGTCACCAGCTCCCGTCTGTGTTCTCTAGGGATATCTCTCACATCCCTTCCTTCCTTTCCATGCTCACTGCCACCACTCTCAGTCGTGCTCTTACTCCCTCGTGCCTGAAATACTGGAGAAGCCTCCTGATTGGAGACACTCCATATTCTTTCTTCTAAAATCCATCCACCAATCCATCCACCTTTATTAATTGCCTATAGCATAACTGGCACTGTACTGGGCACTAGGAAGACAAAGACAAATAAGAAATAATCCCTGCCCTCAGAGAGCTTACATTCTATTGGGGAAGACATTTGTAACAGAGACAGAATGAACTTATGCAGAATAAATATAAGGGAGTTAAAAAATAAGATGGTGAGAGAGTGAGAGCATAGCAGTTAGAAAGATTAGGAAAGGCATTATGGAGGAGAAGGTGCTGGAGCCATGCCTTTTTTTTAACCCTTCCCTTCCATCTTAAAATTGGTTCCAAGGCAGAAGGTCAGGAAGGGCTAGGCAAAGGGGGTTCAGTGACTTGGCCAGAGTCACATAGCTAAGAAGTGTCTGAGGGTAGATTTGAACACGGGACTTTCTAACTCTAGGCTTGGCTCTCAATTTGAGTTGTGTCTTAAAAGTATTCAATGAGGGGGCAGCTTGGTAGCTCAGTGGATTGAGAGTCAGGCCTAGAGACGGGAGGTGCTAGGTTCAAATCCGGCCTCAGACACTTCCCAGCTGTGTGACCCTGGGCAAGTCACTTGACCCCCATTGCCCACCCTTACCATTCTTCCACCTAGGAGCCAATACACAGGAGTTAAGGGCTTAAAAAAAGTATTCAGTGAGGTGTATGTGAAGAGGGACTATATTCCAGTTATTTGGGGGGATCAGGATCCAGTTATGCAGGAGGAACTGAGAGAAGCCAAAACTTAAAATGCAGAAAGAGGAGGAGAAAGTTTGTAAAGCCAAACAGAGGAGCTTGTATTTGATACTAGAGGCAAGTGGGAGCTATTGAAGGTTATTGGGTTGGGGAGTGAGATGTTCAGTCCTGTATCTAAATCAGGGAGACCACTTATAACAGTCTGGATGAGAGGTGTGCCTGAACGGTGGTTGGGTGAATAGTGAGAAAGGGTCAGATTTCAGAGGCATTTTGTGGTAGAAAAACCAGAGAAAGGCCAAGATTTGGCAACTAAGTGGCTATGTTATGTAAGAAAAAGAGAGAAGTTGAGGATAATCATTGCAAAATTAATTTTCCAAAACACTCCTTTCATCAGATCATGTGCTTGAAAGACATCTAGGGTTTCCTGTTTTGTTTTGTTTTGTTTTGTTTTGGTGCCATCTACGTCTTTCTGCCTCGCTTTTGAGTTCCTGTTGGGTCTCCCCCTGCCCACTCTTCCATGGGTCCCTCCCTTAATGGGACCACAGATCTGGAGGGGCCCAGAGAGGCCGCAGATGGAATTCCCTCATTTTACATGTCACAGGGGTTGGACTTGGGCATATCCCACAGAGCTCGAGCTAAGAGACTTCCAGAATTGGGGATGGCTTGACATGGAACAACTTGACCCTTTGGAATAATTTCTCGTGGTTCCCCAACCCTCTGACAGTGAAGGGGGTAGAGGGAGGCTGCATCAAAGCTGCATTATAAGGGGCAGCCGGGTAGTACAATGGTTAGATCACCAAGCCTGAAGCCAGGAGGATCTGTTTTCAAATCCGGCCTCAGATACTATCCTTCCTAACTCTGTGACCCTGGGAAAGTCACTTACATCTGATTGCCTAGTTCTTGCTGCTGTTCTGTTTTAGAATTAATACTAAGAAAAGAGGTAAAAGTTAAAAAAAAAGGCTACATTATAGAGAATTGACCACTAAACCAGGAGAGAGAACCCACTCAGCGGATCTTAAAGGGGGTAACTTTACTATAAGACCCAGAGAGGCAGATGACTTGTCCAGGGACACACAGTATGTTAGGGATGGAGACGGGATTCCCAATCCAGGTTGCCTGTCCCTCAGCCTTCTTCGAGATCTTTTTCTCTGAACTCCCAACTCACTTATCCAGTGTATCTCCACAACTGAGCAGTTGAGATCATTGAGCTAAACAATCTCATTTTGTTTTATGACTCAGAATACTCTCCTGACCTGGACCATAAACTCCTTCAAGACAAGGACCACGCCACATACTTCAGTGTACTAGAGCCCTGCACACAGGGGACACTAAAGAAATTTCTGTTTTCTGAAGAGCAGGGTCCAGAGGCAGGTAGGTGGCTCAGTGGATAGAGAGCCAGACCTAGAGATGGGAGGTTCTGGGTTCAAATCTGGCCTCAGACACTTCCCAGCTGTGTGACCCTGGGCAAGTCACTTGACCACCATTGCCTACCCTTACCACTCTTCTGCCTTAGAACCCACACACAGTATTGATTCTAAAAAGGAACATTTGGGTTTAAAAAAAAAAAAAGAATAGTTGTCTGGCCCCCTCGTTATTGAGGGGAAAGCTCAGACCCAAGGGTGCCCTCCTACCTAGCGGCTGAGCTGGGCTTAGAAACCAGGTTTTTTCACTCTTGGGTTGGCTCTTCTCTCACAGCACACTATGGTGTCATCCCAACATATGGGAGGAACCTAGAAGTGTAGACATAGTTTTGGTGAATTTATTGAATTAGAACCTTTAAAAGAATGTTATTTAAGAAAGAAAATACATTCACGACTTCTTTAGGTCAGTGAAATGTTTTGCTTCTGAATAGACATTCATTAGGTCTCTAAGGCAGTAAGCAAGAAGGATAGAGAGAAGAGGCAAAGGTCTTCTGCAGATTTAACTCACGTCATATTTGTACACAAATAGTTCTAAAAAGGAAAAGAAAAAAAAATGTAAAGTTCAAACTTTGCCTGCAAACATTAATCCCCCCGAGGATCAAGCAAAAAGAAGGAGGTTAAAAAACAACAAGACAAAGCCCCAGGAAACGGTGGCGAGTCTTTTCCCAATGTCATCTGTTTATCGAGTTTGCAGAGGACAGAAAGCTGGCATGGATCCCCAGATAAGAGTCCTGATTCCCCCAAAAATCTTGATGTTCAGCCAGAGCTAATAAGACAAAATGTAATAAGCATAAATGTAAAGGCTTATATTTGGGGACAATTGTCTTGATAGAGATTTGTGTAAAAAAGATCTGGGAGATCTGAGTGGACCAGAGTCATGAGATATATCGTGTTCAAGAAATAGCAAGGAAGCTGGTGATACGTAAGAGTCCTTGGAGGAAAGGGAGAGATGAGCCTGGAAAAGTGACTGTGGTCGGGGTACGAAGGACTTTCAAAGTCAGAGGATTTTGTCTTTGATCCTGGAGATGATGTATGAGATATTATTCTGGTCTCTGCATTTTATTTTATTTTTTTTGCCAATTACATGTAATAAATTTCCACATAAGTTTTCTGAAGTTATCTAATCCAAATTGTCTCCCTCCCTCCTCCTGGAGCTAGCAGGCAATTCTATTGGGTTATACGTGTATTATATCACACAAAGCATATTTCCATGTTGTTTATTTTTGTGAGTAATCTTTTAAAACCAAAACCCCAAAACATAAACCCAAACAAACATGTGAAATATTGTACGCTTTCATCTGCATTCCTACTCCAACAGTTCTTTGTCTGGAGGTGGCGAGCATCCTTTGTCCTAAGTCCCTCAGAATTGTCCTGGATCATTATGTAGCTGAGAGTAGCTCAGTCTTTCACATGGTCTCCATATTTTAAAACTAGAACTCACCCAGACAGCCCTCTTTCAGATTGCTGCAATGAGTGACCCAGATTTACCAGGTGACAAGCCACACAATGGTTAGAATGCTAATTTGGAATCTGGAAGAGCTGAGTTCAAATCCAGCTGTGTGATGATGGGGAAGTCACTTAATTCTTTAGCCTCAGTTTTACTGGAATTGTAATTCATCATTGGTTTGGTCAGTTACTAAGTCTTTCAAAGTTGATCGTCTTTACAATATTGTAGTTATTGTATAATTTGTTCTGTTATTGTAGAAATTGTTCTCTTGGTTCTGTTCACTTATAGGTCTTCCTAGATTTCTCCAAAACATCCCCTTCATCATTTCCTTCAACACAATAGTATTCCATCATATTCACAAAGCCATAACTTGTCTAGCCCTTTCCCCAATGGATGGGCATTCCCATAATTTCCAATTATTTGCCACCACAAAAAGAGCTACTATAAATATTTTTGTACATCTAGATTCTTTTCCTCCCTCTTTTTTTAAATCTCTTTGTGGGCACAGAACTACCAGTAACATTGCTAGGTAAAAAGGTATGCAGTTTAATAGTTTTGGGAGAATATTTCTAAATTGCTTTCCAGAATGGCTGGACTAGTTTAGTTTTACCTGTGCCCATGTTGTTTTAATGTCCCTCTTTTCCTAGACCCCATCTAGTATTTGTCATTTTTCTCTTATGTCAAATTTGCCAATTTAATGGATATGAGATGGAACCTCAGAGTTATTTTAAATTGTATTTCTCTAATTATTATTTGTTTAGAGCACTTTTTCATTTACACATTCATTCATATGGCTATTGATAGCTTGGATTTTTTCCTCTGAATACTACCTACTTTTATCCTTTGACCATTTATCAACTGGGAAATAGCTCTTTTTTTTTTAAATAAATCTAGATCAGTTTCCTATCTCAGAATGAACACCTTTGACAGAGAAACTTGCTGCAAAGATTTACCACCCCCTTACTTGCTTCTCTTCTAATTTTAACTATATTAGCTTTGTTTGTGCAAAAACTTATATATCTATTCCTATACCTATTCACTTGATGGTTAATTTCTTCCTTGTTTCTCTAATTTGTTTATGACATCATCTTTTATATCTAAGTCAGGTACACAGTACCCATTTAGGGCTTATCAGTGTAAGTTGTTGATCTATATCTAGTTTCTGCAGACTGCATTCCAGTTTTCCTTTTGTCAGTTTTTTGTTTTTTGTTTTTTTGTCAGCTTTTGTCAGTGGGCTCTTGCCCCAGTTGCAGAGATCTTTGGGTTTCTCAAACACCAGACAACTGGTTTTTTCTCTTCCTTCCTTCCTTCCTTCCTTCCTTCCTTCCTTCCTTCCTTCCTTCCTTCCTTCCTTCCTTCCTTCCTTTCTTCCTTTCTTTTTCTT
>NC_058131.1:33182162-33203082 GCF_016433145.1 Gracilinanus agilis
CTTTCTTTCTTTCTTTCTTTCTTTCTTTCTTTCTTTCTTTCTTTCTTTCTTTCTTTCTTTCTTTCTTTCTTTCTTTCCTTCCTTCCTTCCTTCCTTCCTTCCTTCCTTCCTTCCTTCCTTCCTTCCTTCCTTCCTTCCTTCCTTCCTTTCTTTCTTTCTTTCTTTCTTTCTTTCTTTCTTTCTTTCTTTCTTTCTTTCTTTCTTTCTTTCTTTCTTTCTTTCCTCTAAATAGTGTGTATCTAACCTGTGCCACTGATCAGCCTCTCTATTTCTTACACAGTACAAAATTGTTTTTATGGCTTTGTAACATAGTTTGAAATATGGTACTGCCAGGTCTTTTCCCCCCTTTTTTTCTCCCACAAATTCTCTCGAGATTCTTGACATTTCTTTCCTCAGATGAATTTTGTTATTATTTTTCTAGCTCTATTTGTATGGCATTGAAAAAGTAAATCAATTTAGATAGTATTGTCATTTTTATTATATTGGTTCAGCCTACCCATGAACAGTGAATATTCCTCCAAGTACTTAGATCTATATTTATGTAAAGAATGTTTCATAGTTGTGTTCATATAGTTCTTATATATGTCTTGGCAGGTAGATTTCCAAGTATTTTATATTTTCCATAGTTATTTTTAGTGGAATTTCTCCTTCTCTCTCTTCATGCTGTATTTTGTTGCAATGCACAGAAATATTGATGACTTACATGGATTTATTTCCTACAGTTTTGCTGAAGATGTCATTTCAATTAGTTGACTCTTTAGAGTTCTCTAAATAAACATATCATCTGCAAAAAATAATAATTATGTTTCTTCTTTGCTTATGCTCATTTCCTCAATTTTGTCTTCTGATCTTTTTGCTATAGCTAGTATTTTTAGCACTGTATTCATAGTAATAGTGAAAATTAACATCCTGATTTACTTTTGATTCTCTTAGAAAGGCCTCTAATTTATCCCCTTCCAGAGAACACTGGCTCTTGGTTTTAGGTGGATACTATTTATCACAGTAAGGGAAGACCCATTTACTCTTTTGCTTTCCAGTCTTTAAAAAGAATGACGTTATATCTTGTCAAAAGCCTTTTCTACACCTATTGATATAATCATATGATTTTTATTATATTATTAATAAGGTAATTATGTTTACATATTTCCTAAAATTGAGCTAGCCCTATATTCCTGCTCTAAATCTAGCCTGGTCATAGTATATAATTTTTGTGATTTTTGCTTGCTTATATATTTCTTGATCTGGGCTTTGAAGTTTTTCCTGTTTATCTTGTCCTGGACAATGAGCTCTTGGAATCGTTCTACTTCCTTCCATTCTAACTCAGAGAGTACCCAAAGAATCCACAGTAGACATTCAGTCATGGTTGTTGATTGCATGTTTTCTAGGTAATTCTTCAGTGTTTAAGACAAAAGAAAGAAAAAAAAAGGAAAAGGAAAGAAGAGAAGAGAAGAGAAGAGAAAAAGAAAATTCTAATGTTTGGTCACTAAGTTCCATCATGAAAAATATCTGACTAATGTAATTGGTTAGAATTTTTCCTCATCTGACATTTTTTGGCTTCTTCCACATGTAAGACATTTGGGGAGAAAAATGGACGAGGAAGGCATAAACTCTCTAATCTAGGAGGGGAGAAAATACAAATATTGAAATCACTGAGATTACAAGACAGAGAGTGAAAAATAGCCTAAGAGGACCAGATAGACTGAATGTTCAAAGGAAGGACAATCAAGGAAGTCAAGGAAAGGAACATTTATCTCAGCTGGGCTTTAAAGGATGAGTAGGATTTTCTACCTGTTTAGTAATGAAGCAAAGATCAAGAGGTTACTTCTTAGAGTAAACCAGTTAGCTTTTTTTTAAACCCTTACCTTCCACCTTAGGATCAATACTGCTATTGATTCTAAGGCAAAAGAGTGGTAAGGGCTAGGCATTGCAGGTATAGTGACTTGCTCAGGGTCACACAGCTAGGAAGTGTTTGAGGTCAGATTTGAACCCAGGACCTCCTGTCTCTAGGCCTGGCTCTCAGTGTACTGAGCCATCTAGCTATCCCCAGCTTAATTTTTTTCTTTATCCATAGTGCCAAACCCTGGCCAGACCTGCCACTTGTCCAGAGGAAGATAAGATGAGAGAGTATGAATAAATCAGTATAAAAACATTCCTATTCCTGGAATTAATTCACTATAAAAAGGTATTTATAAAGGACTTACCATACAAACTTAAGACATCCAGGCAGAGCTTACATGCTTATAGGAGACAACATATAAAAAGGAGTAAGAAAAGGGAGGGGAGATTTGTGTTGATTCCATCCCTGCTAACTATCATCCCATCCCTCTTCTGTCCTTTGGAGCTAATCTCCTCAAAAAAGAGTCTACAGCAGGTGCCTCCACTTTCTTTCCTCTCATTGTCTTCTTTTGTTGTGGTCATTTTGTCATTTCAGTCATGTCCACTCTTCATGACTCCATTGTGGGTTTTCTTGGCACCGATATTGGAGTGGGTTGCCATTTCCTTCTTCCACTCATTTTGCAGATGAGGAAACCAAAGCAAACAGGGTTAAGCAACTTGTCCAGGGTCACACAGCTAAAAAGAGCCTGAGATCAAATTTGAACTCCAAGATGGGTCTTCCTGATTCCAAGCCCAGGACTCTATCTATTGAGTCTATCCACTCTCTTCTAATAATCCCTTACAGTTTGGCTTCTGACCTCATCATTTCACCTAAACTGCTTTCTCCAACGCTATCTGTGATCTCTTAGTTGCTAAATCCAATGGACTTTTCTCCATTCTCATTCTCCTCGACCTCTTGGTAGTCTAGGACACTGTTCAGGTCACTCTCCTCCTTGAAACCCTCTTCTCTCTAGGTTTTCAGGACAGCCCTCTCTCCTGTTTCTCCTATTTTTCCGACCACTCTTTCTCTGTCTCCTTTGCTGGATCCTCCTCACCCAGATCTCTCTCTCTCTCTATTGTAGACATCTCGCAGAGTTCTGTCCTGAACCTTTCTCTCTTCTCCCCCTATTCTACTTCTCTATGCTGATGGTTCTCAAATTTGTCTCTCCTGACTCAGCTTCTCTGCTGACCTCCAATCTCACATCTCCTTTCAGACATCTCCAACTGGATGTCCAGTAGACATCTTCTTAAACCCATCCTGTCCAGAACCGAACTCATTATCTTCCCCCTCCTACCTTCCCTATGCCTGTAGAGGGTAACAACATCTTCCCAGTCCTTCAGGCTCACAACCTAGGTGTCATCCTGGATTCCTCATATCTCTTCCACCTTGCCCCAGATCTAAGATCTCACCTCTACAATATCTCCTGAATGTATCCCTTTCTCTCCTCTGATGCTGTCCCCACGCTAGGATAGATCCTCATCATCTCACCCCTGGACTATTATAATAGTCTGCTGAGGGCTAGGGTAGAAGGGTCTGCCAGCCCCCAGGCTCTCCTGGCTTCCTTTAAGTCCCAGCTAAAATCTACCTCCTCCAGGAAGCCTTCCCCAACCTCTCAATTTCAATGCCTTCCCTCTTTTAATTATGTTCTATTTGTCTGATATATAGCTAGTGTTGTTTATATTTGTTGGCTGTCTCTCCCGGAAATACTGTATTTTGTCTTTCTTTGTATCTTCAGCACTTAGCATGGTGCCTGGGCACATAGTAGGTGCTTAATCAGTGTGTATTAAACTGAAAATTGAATAGGTACAGAGGCCTGGGTCTTGGCACGAGAAGACAAAAACTCACTTATCAGAGCCTGCAGTCCCTGTCTCTGAAAAGACAAGCACACTAGCTACCTCTCTGATAAGACCAAATGAGGAATTTTTTTCAAAGCATCTGAGTTCTGGTGGGAGATATGGTGGGAGACAGACTCCAGGTTTCATGGATCAGAAATGGGAGGGAAGTGGCATTAGATGTAAGACCACCATGATTATTGGTACTTTCTCTCTTGAAATACATTTTTTTTTAAAATTGAAACACTTCCTTCCATCCTAGAATCACTACTATGTATTATTGGTGCCAACACAGAAGAGCAGTAAGGGCTGGGCAATGGGGGTTAAATGACCTGCTCGGTTAGATTTGAACCCAGAGCCACCAAAGCTCTTTCTTCTTGAAATACTTCTTTTACTTTGAATTGAATTTCCAGTACATAGATTTTACAAGACCTGGAGTCAGAGGACTCCAGGAATCTCCTTGAGGGCAGGGACTGGTTGTTTCCCCTCTTGTTTCTCCAGTGCCTAACCCGGGATCTTGCATGTGGTAAGCTCTGGACTGAACCCCGTCCACCCCTTGCTGAAGGTCAGTGGTGTTATCTGTAGAAATGAAGTGTACAACTTTTATCAGCTTTTCAGGCATCGCTGCCAGCTAGCAGAAGGCTGGGGGTGGCTAGGGGTGGGTGTCCCGGCCAGTGTAAACATTCAGATCATAAACTCCTTAGGACTCCAGCTGCAGTTATCTTTACACAACCTTGCCAGGGCAGGGACTAAACATTCTTTCCCTGTGACCTCTGTGCGAGTGCAGGTTCTTATGAGAAAGGGAAGCTTGGGCTTTCCCATTACATGGCCTCCTTGGCCTTGCCTTAGCTACCATGTTTAGGGATTTTTATTGTTCTTATAACCGGTTTACTGGTTTTCCTTATAGCCTCGAGGTTGTGCTGAACTGGGAGAAATGGGGATTGAGGACTTACCCTCCAACGCCCTAAGATGACTCCCTACCATAAAAATCAGGGATCTCACACCCAGAGAGTTACATAAGACAAAGCCAGGATAACGGAGGGCAACCGGAATCAGCACAAACATTGCCCTTGGTCTTAGCTTTTCTGGCAAGTTACTGAAAGGGCCGGATGCCAAGCATGGGGGCAGGAATTCCTCTCCAGTTGTGCCCGGGCTAGCAGCACTGAATGCCAGGGTGAGGACACTGGCTCACTCTGCTGGGGCCATTACAATCCACTGTCTCAGGAGTTAGGGGATGCCAGATTATCCTTCTCTTGGCCAGTTCTGCCATCTCACCCTGGCACAGGCCAGTTGCCTGATGCAAACTGATTTCTAGTACTTGTGGGATTATTTCTATCCTATATTGAACAACAAACAAATATACCATCATTCAGCCTTTACCCTGCAGGCAGTGAGAAGGCAGCAGCTGGCATGGGCAGGAGTGTCTTAGGGACATTCATCTGGTGGTGGATGAGGAATGAGGTTAGTCTGGTATGATCTGTTAAGACTTAGTGATGCTTTTTTCTCTGGTATTCCCTTCCACCTCTAAGATGCCCTTTCCTTGAGACAGAGAAAAGTGATTATACAATTTGTTGTTTAGTTAATTAGTTGTGTCCATCTCTTTGTGATCCTATTTGGAGTTTTCTTTGCAAAGATGCTGGTGTGGTTTTGTAAAAAAAATTTGCAAAAAATAAAATTAATATAAAAAAGGATAACTTTAAAATTATTGTGGGTTTTTAAAGATTTATTAGTAGCCACTGAAAATAAAGCCACACGCCATGCTGGCTGAGTCAGTTTAAAAGCCCTGCTGTTCCCAGTTCTCACCATGGTGGATCAGAAGCAAAAGAACAAGAAGAAAGCCAGTCCCTTAATTTTATCCTTCTGTCTACATCATTGTGTAAAGACAGGAAGCCAGTGGGCTCATGGGAAATGTAGTTCAAGGACCCCAAAATTTCCAATAACATAGTTTGCCATTTCCTTCTCCAGCTCATTTTACAGATGAGGAAACTGAGGCCAACAGGATTAAGTGGCTTGCCCAGGGACACACAGCTAGTAAATTTCTGAGGCTGGATTTGAACTCAGGTCTTCTAGTATTCTATCCACTAAGCCACCTAGCTACCCTGTTATTGGTATTGTATAATACCAGTAGATATAGTACAGAGGCTGTGTCTGTCAGCATATGCAACATTTAGCATTTAAAGTCTGCCCAGTCTCCACAGAGAAGAGGGAGGTGCATTTGTCATCTCTCTTCTGGGACCAATTCTGGTCTTTGCATTCAATATGAACTCATCTATCTTTTAACACTTAAATTATTGTACCTGTATAATGGAAACCAAATTGCTCGCCAGGGGCAAGGGGAAGGGAAGGAGGGAGATAATTTGGATCAGAACTTTGGAAAATTTATGTGGAAGTTATTGTATGTAATAGGTAAAAATAAAATATCTTTATAAAAATAAACAAATAAATTACTGTAGCCATTGTTCTGGTTCTGATTTCTTCACTTTATAACCATCTATACAAGTCTTCTCAAGTTTCTCCAAATTTTAATGACTTTTTTTTTGGAAGAGGGAAAGGCTGTCCCTTGAAGTGTATTTTTTTATTTGACTTTCATTTAACAATTGTGCAAGGTTAAATTTACGTACTACATTCAGTGCTGAGTTTGATAAACTACATATTGCAGAATTTTACAACTGGATGTCATTTCCTTAGCAAAAAAAAAAAATAAATAAAGACCAACTTTCAAAACAATATCTAGTCAAATACATTTGACAGGAATGAACATAATTTAGTCTTTGTTTAATGATTCTCAAACTCGTTGGGCTTCTTTAAAAAAAAAAAAGTTTTCTTGATCCCTTTTGTTTTGTATACTAGATACTTCCCGATATATTGTCCCAGCCCAACCAAACCTTTTATTTTAACAAAATAAAAATCGGTGTAGCAAAACCTCATCTGACAGTTTGTATGACTGTCTATATCTGAAAAAGTCTATATCTCTACTGAATGGTAAGATGTTTCATCATCTCTTTCTTGAAATTATACTCCTGGGTTTTATCTCATGTCTTTATGTCCCCAAATCCTAACACAATGCTTTGAACATTAGATACTTTGGTACAGTCACTAGAGCTCTGGATCAGTGTCATGAAGACCTGAGTTCAAAAGCTGCTTCGGATATTTACTAGCTCTGAGATCTTGGCCAAATTCCTTGAGTTCTATCTGCTTCAGTTTCCTCCTCTGTAAAATGAGGATCATCATAGCATGTTTATCCCAGGGATGTTATGAGGCCCAAATGGGATATTTGTAAAGCCTCAAGGTGCTCTGGGAAGGCTAGATTATTGTGCTTAATAAATGTTTATTGAACTGTGAATGGAAAGGCTTTTGAAGAACTACCTTTGGCATGATCTGGACTTAATGAGACCTTGCTGGTTCTTCTGATCACTATCCCTTATCTAGATATTCACCAACCATCTCTTCAGTAACACAATCTAGAGTATTGCTGGGAATCAAAATCTAGCTCCATGGCATGTCATTTGCCAATTCTCATCTCCCCTTTTTTAGAAAATCAGAAAAGGAGCAGCTAGATGGCTCAGTGGATCAAGAGTCAGACCTGGAGAAGGGAGGTCCTGGGTTTGAATCTGGCCTCAGAAACTTCCTAATTGTGAAACCCTAAGCAAGCCACTTAACCCTCTGCCTAGCCCTTACCACTCTTATGCCTTGGAACCAATACACAATATTGATTCTAAGATGGAAGGTAAGGGTTTAAAAAAAATTGTCTGGTAGAAAGGAGCAGCTAGGTGGTTAATGGAGAGAAAGCCAGGTTTAGAGATGGGAGGGCCTGAGTTCAATCTGTTCTCAGAACTTCCTAGCTGTGTGACCCTGGGCAAGTCACTTAATTTCAATTGCCTAGCCCTTACTCTTTCTCTGCCTTGGAACCGACACTTGGGCTTGATTCTAAGGCAGAAGGAAAGGGTTTAAAAAAACAAAACAAAACCCCCAAAAAAACCTGATATTTGTTTTTCTCCAGTTACACAGTACCTCTTCTGTTCACAATGCTCTTTAAAAAATCACTGGTGGGGGCTCGACAATCCCATATCCTTGCTCTTTCAGTACCCCCAAGATGTAATTTATTTGGCTCAGGTGCCTGGAACTCATCAAGGGTAAACTATCTTCCCACTTATCTCAGGCACTGACTTGCTATTTAACATCTTTGCTCTGTCCTTTCCAGCCCAATGATCATTCTCTCTGGCAGAAAAAAAACTAGAAAATGAGGCAAGTTGAGCAGCTCTGCATTTTCTCTGTCTTCAATTAATATTAATCCATCGATGATGAGCATATTTAACACTTGTGTAACAGGGTGAGCAGCTCCCTACTTGCTTCCCTCTGATAAGTTATGTTAACTCAACACTTGGCCATGTGGGAGCTGAAAAAGTTCCTATTTGCTTCCAGCTGGCCATGGGTTCTCAGTGCCTTGAGGATGATGAAGCAATTCATTCATTCATTCTTTCATTGAGTTGGAAGAGATGCTGACACGGGAGATTTTCTAAAGGGAGACATCTGCCCTTGGTAGTTTCTTTTCTTAGCTTCACCTCATGACAGGACTATTTGAGCCTGTCCCACTATGGAGTAGAGAAGAGATCTCCCTTCCCTCACCCTGGCCACGTATCAACTACTCCTACATGACAGCAGCTATCCTTGTAGTAGGACCTACTAAGCTTGGACTTTATGGACACTGGCCGCATTTGGATTTCATTTCCTTAATAAAAGTGACCAAACCACGATAGATTCTATTAATTCTGAGAAGGACAAGTCCAACCAGAGAAATAACCTTGTGAGAAAAAGACAGATTTGTACAAAAATATTTATAGCAGCTCTTTTTGTGGTAGTAAAGAATTGGAAATTGAGGAGATATCCATCAATTGGGGAATGGATGAACAAATTGTGGTATGTGATGGTGACGGAATATTAATGTGCTGTAAGGAATGATGAGCAGGATGATTTCAGAAAGAGCTGGAAAGACCTACATGAACTGATGCAGAGTGAAATGAGCAGAACCAGAAAGACATTGTACACAGTAACAGCAACACTGTGGAATGATTAAGTATTAGACTTAGCTATTATTAGCAATACAATGATCCAAGACAATTCTGAAAGACAAAGAATGCTATCTATCTCCAGAGAAAGAACTGTTAGAGTTGGAATGCAGATGAAAGAGAGCATACAATTTTTCCATTGTTTATTTAGGTTTATGTTTGGGGAGTTTGGTTTTATAAGATTACTCACAAAAATGAACAATATGGAACTAGGTTTTGCATCATAATACATGTCTAACCCAGATAGAATCATCCGCCAGCACCAGGAAGGGAGGGGAGGGAGGTAGATAAGTTAGATCATGTAACTTAGGAAAGCTTCTGTGGAAATTTGTTATAACATGAAATTGGTAATAAATATTTTTCGAAAAGAAAGAACCTTGTAAGTTTGAGATCATGAATCCAATGGGATGAAGCTTAGGGAAAGTAAATTCCTACCGTTGGAGAAGTTAACTGCTAATCAAAGGATGAGCCAAATTCCTGGCTAGGCTTGCTAGAAAACATGAACTTTAAAGGAGGCCATGCAAAATAAGGTGAAATTTTAAAATGTGTAATCAGCAATCTTTCAAATTGATTTGTGTTCTGAGGTTTAAGTCTCAACCTCCAGGGAGATTATAGCAGTGATTATTATTGCTACTTGTTTAAGTTTCTGTCAATGTACATCAAATTTAATAGTAGTTATAAATTAACGAATCCTTTTTTGTCTGTCAATATACACTTGTGAGTTGTGTGTGTTACTCATTTCTTTTGTGTAGAGAAAATAAATGGCTGCTGATACCCGAGTCATTGGGTACATTGAGTATCTTTGGATTCCATTGCCTCTTTGGGGACCTTGGAAATGAGCTAAATCTAATCTTTAAGTAATTTTCCTTGAGTCATCATGTATATGATAATGAATGGGTCAAGAATAGATAGTCTCTCAGTAGAGGAGGAAGAGGGTAGAATATATTCTAGCTTCTTGGGCCCAAGTCAAATCAAGGAACATTTGTTAATCACTCTTTAAGTACTAAGCATAGCACTGAGTGCTCAGAATGCAAATACAAGTAAAAAGAATGATAGTCCGTGTCCTCGAGGTGCTTAAGACAACATAGAAAAGGAAGGGAAAAGAGGGAGTGGGAGAGGAATGGGAAAATAATCTACTGAGGTTATGATGGGGAAAGGAGTCTCAAGTGTGGAATCCAGAAAAGAATGGAGTAAACATGGCTGGCCTTCATCCTTCCTTAAAATGGAAGTTCTGGAAAGAACTGGCCAATTAGAAGAAGGGGCAAAAGGGGCAGAATGATGAGAATGCTACAGGGCAGTAAGACTTTCCAGGATGAAACATGGTGGAGAAAGAAACCCAGAGTCAGAAGCAGAACCTAGAAAGGAGTAAAGAGGTAAGGAAAGTCCAAGAGCAACAGTCCTAATTGTTTGGCTTGTTTACTCCAAAATCTGTTGCCACTAGCAGCAAATGGTTCAAAATGTTCACAAATTGCCATTTCCTTACATAGGATAGAACAATTCTGATGAAGATGTACACACACGTTATTAACAGTCCTTTTAACTGATATCATATCTGCCATTTTCCACACCTTACTATCAGAAGCTGGTCATGTGCTTCCAGTCAACTGGGTCAATGTCACCACTATTTGGCCTCCGATATTTGCCAGATTTCTACAGAACTTCTACACAGTTCTGAAGAATCCAAAGGAAAGACAAGGACAGATCCTATCCCAGGAGTCCATGATGGATTAACTAGCTAGTATTTTTCTTTTCAATAATACATACACAATATACACAAGCCCCTTGGAAGACAACCTAGACAAGAGAATACAAGGAAATTTGTGAAACTTTCAGATCAAGTCATTTCCTTTTCTCCCTGAAGGCAAATCCATCACGAAACATGCTAATAAGCACACAAACAAATCTTGGAACTAGTTTCATGCTAAACTTTCTTGAGAGATAAATGCAATATGAGTTATGGATCATTAAATTTCATCTTATGGTCCAGGAATTTGGAGACTTTCTTTTTTCTTTCTTTCTTTGTTTCTTAATATTTTTCTTCCTCTCTCTCTTTCTATGTGTGTATACATGTGTAGAGATAGATAGATAGATAGATAGATAGATAGATAGATAGATAGATAGATAGATAGATAGATAGATAGATAGAGATATATATTGTTGTTCATCCTTAGTTTTTGAAGAGGACCAATGGTATCCCAAAGATGATATCTTAACTTATGCATGAATCAGATTTGAGTGAGGCAGAGTTGCACAAAGTTATCAGCCTCACTCTCTCTTCCAAGGTCATCAAAGTGCAATGACAAAACAAAAGCTAAGACAATTGGTGATGACGTGGGATGTAGTAGATGACCTTGGCATCTTTGATGTCTGACCAGGCACTAAGTGCTTCACAGTCAGTGTCTGCTTCAGCCACCTTCATGGTTGTTGGACTAAATAGTTCTCATCTACTCACTCCCCTGGAGGAAGTCTTCACATGATTTGGTTATATATAACATATATAATAACATGTGTTACATATATTGCACACATATATTACATGCACAGGTTAATAAAAATAACATATTTTCTATCTAAACAAAAATACATATTAGAACCAAATGTGCATAACAGGCAAATATATTCCATCCATCTATCCATTCATTTAATAAATACTTACTGAGGCCCTACTGTGTTCAAGGCACTGTATTAGGGATATGGAGAATTCAGGTATACAATGATGAATAAACCACGGTCTCATCTTCGTGGGACTCTTTGGGAGCCTGTATGTGTCCAAATAAGGATAATGGAAAATTTGAAGTGCAACAAGGAAGGTAAAAGAGAGGTGGTCTGGCAGTTGAGAGGAAGACACTTCTTCTGGCTAACAAGAGGAAGCAAGAGAGAAAAATCTTGAAGTCCTGGGTTCCTTTTTCTGTTGAGCCCAGAGACCTTTAAGGTTTGCTTGTTATTTGTTACTGTTATTTCATTCCATAAAGCATAGAGGACCCACCCAATCAAGAACATTCATGCTTTATTGCCAGGCTTGGATTGGGAAGAAAGGGGAAAGAGGTCGTGATGGGGAGGGGAGAGGTCAGGTGGGGGCAGTTGTTTAGCCACATGGTCACTTTTACGAAGCCAATCCCACACACACAACGATGTCCAGATACTGAGAGTTTCTAAAAGACCTTGGCAACAGCTGTCAGGGCTCCTGGGAAAGTTCTTTCCAGCCAGGATTCCTGCTGCGTTGGCAGCCCCTCTGTTCCCTGGGGACTTGTTCCTCAAATGGACCTCTTGTATCAATCAAGAACAAGAACTTAAAATATAACTTTGCAAACAGCTGGCAGGCTATTATGAGAACCTAATTAAAAATTGCATCTGTGTAAGCCCTGATGGATTTCCCAAGTGAATTCTCCCTCTTGAGCTTTTTAACACTAAAAAAAAAAAAATCTTTTTTAAATCGAGGTAATCTTTTTCTGACCCTCATGAAGTTAAAGAGGAAAGTTACATTGTGAAGCTGGAGTTGCTCTTCAGAATGACAGACTTGTAGCTAATCCAAATAAAGTAAAGTGACTATTGTCTCAGTAGTCAGAGTAGCTTTAAATCATAAGGTCACAATTTCAACAAATGTCCAACCTTTAAAAAATTATAGAAAAGGGGGCAGCTGGGTGGCTCAGTGTATTGAGAGTCAGGCCTAGAGACGGGAGGTCCTAGGTTCAAATCTGGCCTCAGACACTTCCCCACTGTGTGACCCTGGGCAAGTCACTTAACCCCCATTGCCTAGCCTTTACCACTCTTCTGCCTTGGAACCAATACACAGTTTTGATTCTTGGACAGAAGATGAAGGTTTAAAAAATATTATAGAAATGTATTGTACCAATATTATCAGGGTACTATTCCCTGGCTTCAGAAAATAAGTGATCAAAGGCATGAGTGGTCACTGCTTGGAATGAAGGTTTGAAAGGATTATGGGTTAACATTTGTACCATCTCTGGCAGGGTAGTTATGAGGAAATCACTTTATAAATCTTTAAGTGCTATAGAAATATAAGTTGTTATTGTTTCTAGATTTGCCCTCCGTCTGTAAACTCTGGACGTGGTTTCACCCAGTGGGCATTCCAGTTGATAGAGAATGTTCTGAAGAACACCAGACATTTAAAAACAAAGTGGTAAGAGGGAACCCCACTTGCATGCAAGATTTGATTAGAATGGGGGGACAGAAGAAGACTGCAGAATTCTACTGAAATAGGATTTTTTTTAAGTTCATGGACCCCTGCATTAAAAGAATTGGGGGTGGGGAGGTGGCTTTTTCCTGGACAAGGGAAAAGAGTGTATGTGAAGGAAATTTCCAGCTATTTGAAGGAATATCATTAGTTTTCTTATTTTTTTCTGTTTAGCCTCTGGGTAAAACTGGGACCAATGGGCAGGAGTCATAGGAAGATGAAACCCAGTTCAATATGCGGGGGGGGGGGGGGTAAATCCTTGCTAAAAATTAGAACTCTACAAAAAGCAAGTATAAAGTAAGCCACCTGGGAGTAGTGAGGTCAGTTCATGGTTACTATGAGGGTCTTCAAATAGAGGTGGGATGAGGATTTGGTGGGATCTTATAGATGGCATGTATCCGGGTAGGTAGGAGTTCAACTAGACAATCCCTAAGGACCCTTTGAACTTTAAAGTTCTTCTATTCAATGAACTCATCCTCTTGGGTCTCTTCTGGAACTGACCACACAGTATTTATTTACCTATTAACAATGACCTTTTAATGTTTGTAGACTTACAAACACATACGTGCCAAAGAGATAAATCTAGTGGGCCTCAATGTTGACACAAGGATAATAGTGAAGGTTTTCTATACTTGGGCAATTTGTGGTGGAGTAGAATGAGGGATTTATCACAGGCAAGCTCTCTGAGGGGATTCCATGATTCAGGCAAGGTTCCAATATCTTTTGAGTTTTCTCAGAATGAGATTAGGAATAGATTGTGTAATGATCCCAGAGGAGTTGAAATTAAGGGGTGAAATGCCATTAGAGTCACTAAAGCAATTTCATTACATTATACTTGAACAGAGGGGCCAGGCATGGCACCCTCCAAGACGGATGATGAGTACAACAGTGAAGGAAGTAAAGGGTCTTTAATTGCTCTCTTCCTTTTCCTTTCCATCAAATGCTTATCCTGATTCAATTTTTACAGAGCTACCAAGTATTCAAATCCCAGAGCAGTTCATTTCTAATAGCAGAATTTCAACCAGAAGGAAAGGTAAAAGGGTAGGTATTGCCAATCCCATTTCAATTCCCTCATTCTGTTAGTTTTCAACTTTACCCACATGTAAGGGCAGCCCTGGTGGCGGCATGGAGAGTAGGCCGCAGCATCAGGAACAAACAAGTATTGATTCTTACTCTTATTTTCACATCCTCAGTCGTTCCTCCCAATCCAGCCTTCACACCCTAGTTGTTATACAATGATTATCCTATTACTTTCTATTCTTGGAAACAATACAGCTAAGAACAAGTTTCACCTTTTTTTCCCCCTAAAACCTAGCCCAACTGTGCAAATATTTTTTTTTATATTTTCAGTCTCTTCTTTGCTGTAGATGGTACAGTAGGCAGATAGGCCTGTTCAAGTATATATGAAATTGCCATAAAGTGACTCTATTGGCATTTTATCCCTTAATTTCACATCCTCAACCTATTCCTAATCTCATTCTGAGAAAACTCAAAAGATAGTGGAGACTGAACCAACCCCATGATATTGCTTCTGTAGGGCTCAGTGCCAGCAAGGCAGAAACCATACCTGTTGGGCCTGGAGTCAGGAGGATCTAAGTCAAATGAAATGATGTTTGTAAAGCACTTGGCATGATATCTGGCACACAGTAGGTAAATAATATTAATGGAGTTCTTTTTAAATACAAAGTAAATATTATCTGTGAGCAGTTTTAAGACAAGTCATAATAATCACCCAAAGCTTGGTAACAAATTCAACGAACATTTATTAAGGGCTTGCTAAGTACAAAGCATAGAGCTTTATGCTGAAGGGATAAGGCAGGGTGGCTTACCATCTTCAAATCTAATCAAGTCCATAAGAAATATATAGGTCCAAAGAAATATAATGCAAAATGTATATATGTTGATGCTGCTCATTACCTTAGCTCTGGATTCAGAGGCTCAGTCATTCACATTATCAATATTTAAGAATATTTTCAATGATGTCTCCAAGTCTTTCCCAATCCTTCCCCAACCCCCAATTCTTTCTTTAGGGAAACCATAATTGGCTTCTGTGAACTTTCTGCTTCAAGTAATAGACTCCATCCTTTCAAACTACTTGAAACTTCCAATCAGCATTTTAAAAGAACATTTATTCAAGATAGTAAAGAAGGGACTAGAATCCCAACCTACTCAGTGAAACAGCAAGAAATGTATCTCATCTCCTGATGGACACCATTTCTTATAACAGGATGGTTCTCAATCTTCAGAAACTCTCAACAGTAATTGGGAAAGTCTGGAGAACCCTGGGCAGCTGCATTTCATCTGTCTCT
The DNA here is from genome assembly GCF_016433145.1 of Gracilinanus agilis. Lineage (NCBI taxonomy): Eukaryota > Metazoa > Chordata > Mammalia > Didelphimorphia > Didelphidae > Gracilinanus > Gracilinanus agilis. The sequence continues at coordinate 33,197,441 of NC_058131.1, forward strand.
ATCTGGGTTCCTGGCATTGGCCAAGGCCACTGCCATTGGGGTTAGAATCCTACCATTCTACCCCCTGAATTCTATAGCTCCCTCTGGTGGCTCAGGTACTTCTAGATGCTTGTATTTCAACCACAGTTATTGTCATTTGCTGATTTGTAGGATTACTGCACCTCTTGGCTTGGTACAGGAACTTGTCAGTACTACTACATTACGCAGCATCCATTGCCTCTGTCACTACCACCAATTTTACTTCCCTTTTCAGTACTCTTTGATTCCTTGACTCTCAAGACTTCCTATTTTCTGAAAGGACAGTGTGGACTTCTGGAGGCCTCCATGGTTGAGTTGGCCTTTGTCCAGGTCCTACTGCATATGTCTGCATTTGTATCTCTGTCAATCTGAGTTTCCATATCGTAATATAGTTGCATAATTCCTTGGAGAAGTTATATGGATGCTTAAGGCCCTCTTCAGAGACCTGAATCTGTGTGATTTCTCTCCAAGTCCCTGATAATGTATTTTAAAGGCCAAGTTCAAGGGTGTAAGTGAGGTACATAAATTAGTCATGAACTGGAATTAGAACCAGAAAGACTTCATCAGTGGAGCAACTCAGGACAAAAGGAACCTACACCTTGCCTAAGGAATTCACAAAGGGCAGAGCCTTGGGAAATATCTACATTTAAAGAGGGGAGAAGAGGAAGAAAAGCCAAAGAAGGAAACAGAAAAAGAGGTAGCCAGAACAGCAAGAAAATCCCCAAATAGTTTTCACCAGAATCATGATGAATTCTTTCACCTGGTACAAAAAGGATCATTTGGGGAAGGGCAAAGTGAGGCAGAAGACAGTGACTGCAAAGTGTTCAGAGGAGAGGGGTCACTCACTGTACTGCACGGCCATGCATCTGCAGGGATGGGGAAGGACTCACGTAGTACAGGCTGCAGGGATGGTAGTGACTAAACCCTTATAAGAAACACGTCTCACAGACACAGGCCCTTTGAGACAAAACACTGGTCAACTTATTTTTTGTCTGATAATCAAAGGAGGAGAGAGCATCAAGGTCAAAAGATACCCTCGACAGAACAGAGGCCAAGGGTATAGTGCCAAGAAAAGCACTTGATTTGGTGACCCTTGATAGCAATTACAATTGCTCTAGAGTAGTATAGTAAATTACAATTGTCTAAGAGCGGTAGGGGCCAAAGTCTGATTGCAAGTGAATGAGAAGGGGTAATAATCACATTTATATAGTGCTTTAAAGTTTGCAAAGCACTTTGCATATGAATCTCATCTGATTCTCATAACAACCCTGGGAGGTATGTGCTCTTATATTCCCGTTTTACAGATGAGGAAATTGGGGAAGGGCAACTTGCCCAAGATCCACACAGCTGATACCCGAATCAGGTCTTCTTGACTCCAGGTGCAGCATTTTATCCACTGTGCCACCCAGCTACTTGCTTTTCAGAATTTGTCAGCAAAAGGAAATCAAAACCATAGTTCGGTCAAAAAGCGGTCTTTCTGCGGTGGGGTAAATGCTCTACCAATTCCTCTGTTGAGATTGAAAAGCTTAAGTAGGGCCTGCAGTTTAAGGAAAACCAAGCACACTGGAGAGGAACTTCCTAATGCCTAAGGTTCTATTATCCAGGTGGACAGGTGGAGAATGTGGAGTGTCACTAGAAGAGATATTCATGTTTTGAGGTATTGAGGATCTAATTTGTAGGATCTGGATGACAGATGACAGGGGGGACCCATCCAGTTCACAGTTAACCAATAAGAGATCACTCACAGCACACATTTATGTCTTGTGCCTAAAATGGATTCATTTCAAAGAGCCTTTTATCTTAAACATGCATATAGTTTTGGGATTAGTTATGGGACCTTATACAGTAAAGCTTCATATAAATTTCAGGAATATTTTTTAGCAAAAGTGCCTCAAATACCCTACTTAATACTGTTAATAAACATTTATGTTTACTTAGGGGCTCCTCTGCAGGGCTACATTTTTGTAGTCTATTGCACACGAATAAGCAAAACTCATTGCCAACTTACCTGGCCAGATTCTGCCCCTCAGTAAAAAGCATACCAAGATTTTATGGTATCATTTTGGACACATGATGCCCATAACTGATGAACAGTGTGTGCACCCCACTGTGATAACAAGGGAATGCAAGGAAAATAGCATATTGACTGGATTTGCTGGGACCAAGTTCTGGGAGGACAAGGAGTCCCAGGCAAGCCTGGATGAATTGCAATCTCTTTCATCAGAGAGAATGAATTGCCCTCTTGAGTAGATCACAGATCCATGCAAAAGCAGTATAGATTTGAAAAGTCAAAGTTCTCTAATCAAAATCTGAGGCGAGGCCTGGAGATGGCCAAAATGGCCACGTGGTTGGGTGATGTCTTGCCCTGACTAGGAGCACAGATTAATTTGGTAAGGCCTGTTCCTCTTTCCTTTTCCCTTAGTATTATTTGTCTCCCAAGAAGAGAAATCTCTGTATCAGAGCCTGGTGGGGAAGGGAAATAAAATGGTGGGTTTCCAGCTTGAGGAGAGGCAAATACCCATTTATAAAATAGGCCTTTCTCCATGAGGATATTCTTATAGCATGGCAAAGGGAGTCAACTAGAAATGAATAAAAGGATTGCAAAGCAATATGGAGGATCCAGCTGGTTAGATAGCATGAATTTGTATTGAAAGCAATCAGCACAAGAATGAGACTTTTCCAATTGAGACTGGGAGTTGTTGGGCCTTATTCGGGGTTATGGATTGATAGTTCAAGTACAGCAAAGGGTCAAGGGGGAGCTTAGAGAATCCTCCCCAAAATGCCATATGCTTATTTAAATCCAATTTAAGAGAATGAATATATTTTGACATTTGTCTTTCTCCTATAAAATAGAGCTAATTATGAAAACATAAATTAACTAGTAACCTTACTCTGGTTCATCTTATTTCTCCACTTACTTTCTTTACTCCCATCTCACACATTTTCTCACTTTTTTTCTATATCTTGAATTATCTTTCTCTGCCCCTCCCCTACCATCATATCACTTTCTCCCTCTTAAAAAAAAATCTCACCATTTCTTTTAGGAAGGCTTGGTGGACCACCAGTCTAATAGGATCTGATGATAGCCTATCATAGTTGGCTATTCCATCTCCACCTCCTCCATTAAGAATAGCCAAATACTTTATGTCCTCATGTTTTCTGGTTGAGAATGGGAGCCTCCAGCCAGTGATCTTATCACCTATGTTCTTGTCATCATTTAGCATGCGTCAGCACCCACTAAATGTTAAATAATATGATTATAGCTTATCCTGAATGGCCTATCAGACACACCAGGCACAGTTCTAATGAGGTTAGCCATCTTTTTCTTCCTTAATAAAAATACCAGTCAAATTCTTCATGGTTTATTGGTAACAAAACCTAAATGATCAGAACATATTTTGTGACTTTTTTAAGTCATAGGATGTCTCTTCCTTTCTCTGATTTTCCTATCCTTTCAAGTAATTTTCCAAACCCTCCCTTCTCATTATGCAATTTTTTAGTATTATGGAGCTCTCTCTAAAAATTACAAGGGAAAGAACCCCATTAAAAGTCCAATATCAATATCCTATGTTTGCAGAAGCATTTGTATGGAGTTGACTATCTTGTCTGAAAAATCAAAGCACAAAATACTGTATCCGTTTCGTGATGTCCCTTTGTTGTATCAGCAGCAATGTGTCAGCACTGGAGAAGGGAGAGCAGGGAATGTATCTGCTTTGTTTAACCTGTTTCCCATCCTTGAATAGTCCCCAAACCTTAACTGGGGTGGCTGGTGCTATTAAGTAAGCTATTACTGCACCGGCAGGGATTACAATGAGGGATCCTACCCTCTCTCCCGTCTTTACTGAGAGGATTATTGCCCAGAATTCAGCTAACCTCCTAGGTCACAGGGAGGCTGCCCGTCATCCCACATTCAGCTCAGAGACTGGAGCCATGCTTACTCTATTTCCGTAGCCACGGTCCCCGCAGAAGCAGGGAGCTTGCGTTGCTCATGTGACTCTGAGTAAGTGCTGGAGATGAACGGAGGATCCAGGCCCAAGGTCTCCAGGGAACCCCCTTAGAACAAGCCTGATAAGGAACCTCATGGCTCCTCTCCTCCCTTTTTTCTATCTTTTCCTCGCCAAGGGGCCAAAAATAAAATAAGCAGAAAGACTCCTCCTTTTTCTCAAAGTGGGGAGCACTGTAGAGCTCATCTCGTAGTCCACGTTGCCAAATAGGTTATGGGCCCAACCCGTAAATCAGGAAACTTGCTCAACTCTCTCCAGTTCCTTAAGGAGAACCTCGTGTGTGGGGCCCCTTCGAACAAGGGCGTCCCAAACGCTGACCCCCAGAGGCTGTGGCTCAGACCCCACAACATTAATGCAGCACCTGCTGTGTGCTCAGGCCCGCCCTAACAAGGCCCTGATGCCCACCTCAGCCGCTCCTCAGTCTCCCAGCGTTATTAATGCAGCACCCTACTATGTGCTCAGCCCTCTCACCCCCAAAGACAGCGCCCCAAGCACTGATCCCCGAGTCTGCAGTGTACGCAGGTCCCTTAACAAAGGGTGTGGGATGGGAGGGGGCTTCCAGGAGCAGGATAGATAGCTGAGCTAGGGGCAGCTCCTATTAATCCGCTTTCCCATCTCCCAGGCCAGAGCCCTAGCGGACTGACTAATTGGGTAATTAAGGAAAGAAAAGGGAGGCGACAGGGCCCAGTCCTTGAGGCATTTTCCATTCTCGCCTGCAACGTCAACGCCTAGGGGATCATTAGGTGGGGGCCCGGGCTCAGCCCACGAAGCCGAGGGCGGGCCGAAGGACAAGCTTGACCTACCCCGCACTCCCCGCCCTGGAGAGCCAAGCACGGGGACAGAAACGACCCGGGGAGGGCAGACAAGGACTACAACAAAAACGGACCGGCTCCGGGAGCGCCCCTCCGTAACGTCACGACGCTCTCCGTGGCGAGGAGCCGCTTGCTAACGGCCAGCAGTGCAGCCCAACTCAGAAAGAGGGGACGATGCGGCGGCGAGGAGACTGTTCCCTCACTCTCATCGCCTTCCATCTTCGACTCTGGGGATTCAAATGCTTCAATGAGTTCACATTCCTCGATGGCCTTCCCTCCGGCGAGAAGAACTCCCAACAGGGGATGAAGGGGACCACATGGTCCCAATGCCTCCCCCACGTTTCTCCAAGTGGTCCAGTCCGCCTTGCTCCCCTGCCCCTCCCCCACCGGTGGTGCATTGGCGCGCGGCGGAAAGGGGCGGGCCCGAGGTGGGGCGCGAGCGCAGCGCGGCTATAAATAGGGCGGAGCACCGCCCGGCGGCTCGTTCCGCCTGCGCCACGGAGAGGATCTTCTTGTCCGGGTCTTGAGGCTCGTGCTCGCTCGGTCTCTCGCTCGCGTCCTCGCCTCCCTCCGCGCACCCGCTGCCGTCTTCTCCGTCTCCCATTTCCCGGCACCTGTGTCCCCACCGTCGCTATGAACGGGCAGCTTAACGGCTTCGACGAGACCTTCATCGAGGAGGGCACCTTCCTCTTCACTTCAGAGTCTGTGGGCGAAGGGCATCCCGGTGAGCTGAGGGGCCGGGAGGCCTGGGGCCGGGAGTCGGGTGGGGGAGGCCCTGGTTACCGGCGCCGGCGGGAAGCGCGGGGCT